>NW_017731490.1:3420222-3520131 GCF_001890085.2 Hipposideros armiger | reverse complement strand
TTTTTCTTTTCTGAAATAAGCATTGTCTGTGGGAGTGTATCCAGAAAGAACAGGGTGGAGGATATTCACAGTGTCTTATCTGTTCCCCAGTGTCCTTCAAGAGCTAGCCCTGCTGTTTGCAGAAAGCTTCATCTAACAGAATGCGCTCATGTGATGTTTGTGATCCATTATCTATGTGCATTTGCAAGGTTTATACTAGCAGACATTCTTTTTCCCTTAGTAAATACCCACATTTACTAAGCTGCCCAGAGGGAATTGTGCAGTCCTAATTAGTATTGCCTTGTATTCTGAACAGCAAATGATGGCCCCCAAAAGGCATGATGTTGAAATGTTTTTCCCAGAAGGTATACTTTTCTCATCAAAAGTAAAACTCTTTCCAAATGATGTATATATATTATTAAGACCAGTATTGCTTTCAATAAAAAAATAAAGATTGATGAAAAGAATATAAACAATTCCATGTACCCATTCCAAAAATCATTATAGTTTACTATAATGCAGCATTGCCTAATCTAGGTTTTGTGTGTCTAGAGAATTGAAGAAATAGACACAAGTTGGAATAAATATAGTGACTCATGTCATTCATTTATCAATAAATTAATGTTTTTATTCAGCATATAATAAGTTACTGAGCTAGGTTCTAAGGAGATAGCAAAAATGTATAAGATACAATCTCTGTTTTGAGATACTTCTAGTATAACATAATAACTAAAACATTTTATCTGAAGTAAATGTAACATAATAAAAAGTGACAAATGTACAAAGGGATATGGATAAGTGCTCTGTGAGTTCACTGCTGAGAATTGCTCTGTTTCTCTTGGTTCTTGTAATACTTTTTATCCAGTGTTCAAGGTCGTTGGGATCCTGGGTACAGCTCTCTTGAATTTCTTCTCTTTTTCTAACACTGAAAAAATGCCTTCTTTTTCTTTCAGAAGCGATAGCACAAAGTTGGAATGGCTGAAACTATCACTGATGGTGCCTTTTGAAATGAGTCAGCCATGAGTACTTCTCTGGAGCTATCATAACCATTAGGAACTATAAACAAACCAAAACCCAAATCAATAGTTAACGTCACAGTGAAATAATGTTTTGTTTCTAGAGGAGACTGCACAAAACACTTCATTCTTCTTAATCTGCTCTAACCCCATCATATACCATTGTTTATGATACTAACAATTACGACAATGCAATATAACACATACTGACTCATCAGCTCCCGCCTCCCGGAGGCGCTCAGCTTGCACACACACGATGAGGAATGGCTCACAGACGCATTGCTTAATATCTGTAATCAGTTGCAGTCTGATGTGATTCTCAAAATGCAGTCTTCTTTTCCAATAAATGATAAATTATAAGGCTATTGCCTGGCAAAGAGAGTCATTTTAACCCAGCCAAAGATTTATTTCCCAACCAAGTTGTTTTTGAATCCTTGAATGTCACTTTCAACTGTTTCCAGTCCTCCCAACAAGCATCTGCCAATCCCCCAGATGTGTAAAGGGCAACACAGGAGTGTGTAGTTATTTAATGGGAAATGCTGCCATCAGAGTTGAAGAGATGATCTGTCAAAATCCGAGAGGGTGACAAGAAGGAATTTGGGAGGAGATGGGGGGTGGGGGGGGGAGGAGAAGGAAAAAAATCATATAATAAAGTAGAAAACAAAGTAAAAACTTTCACAAGTAATAAAACCTCATCAAATTGGGCTAAATAGTAAAAACTATAGTTTTTTCAAATGAGACTGAAATGTTTGAGTTACCCCTCGAAAGTGATTTCCTAAGTATAAAAAAACTGTAAACAAGATTGCAAAGAGGCTAGTTCATCTGCATTTAAAAACTCTTTCCATCATTTAGCAGTGTCTATTTGCAAAAGCACAGAGGTCACCTGCTCTCTTGTCCACCAAAGCAGCTTTAGCGAGCCTCACTCTAACAGTCCTTCCTAAGCCATGCATTTTTGTCTCTGCTCTACTTGCCAGAATTGAGTTTAAAAATGTTGCATAATTCAGGCTTCTCGCTAGCAGATTGCCTTAAATTAGCACAGTTATCAGTTAACGAGATCAGGACTAATACGCTCATAATTACTACGTTGCAGCTCTACATTATTTCTCTGCCCAGGACCTTGCTAATGAAGAGTAACCATATAGGCAGAGTAAGGACTTGAAGATATTTTACAGGCACTAGTGCATTGAGTACAGATGGTTGCCTGGGCTTTGGTATCAGCATAAACACCTGCTCACGCGAGTTTCTGTGAACCGGGACTGTCACAAGTCTGGTGGGGCATTGCTTCTCCTTCTGGAAATGTTTCTCTCACTTGACATCTGGTTTTACTGCCTTTGCATTTCCTTCTTCCTGTCTCTGACTGCTATTTCATAGTCTTTCTCTATTCTATTTGGTCAGTTTCCACATGGCTCCTTTCTCCGCTTTTTCTACATTTTCCCCTGGGTGACAGCATCATTTCCAGTGTTGCAGAGGACCAATTATTTTTATTGATCTGCTGGTGACTCTCAAATTATACTTCCTGATTTAACCTCGTTTCTGAGCCTCAGACTGTATTTCCAGCCAGACATCTCTTCTTGGCTATGTTCCACAGACACCTAAAATGTGATATATCAAAACTGAACACATCAGCTCTTTCTGTTCCCAGGCTTAGTCCTACTTTGTCCTTTAACTTGGGTGACACCATCACACTAAGTTGCTTAAAATGAGATACTCCTCTCATATCATATCAATTGATCACTAAGTCAGGCTGATTTCATCTACTTATCATTCTCTCTACCATTATCATAATTTGGACTTGACAATGTATTTAAATCTCCTTACAAGCTGATCTCAACAAATCCTTCCAGCCTCATACCTGACCCGTCACTCTACCACTCACACCATGTGATGGACACACTAGAGAACTCACTGTTACTTAAACATACATGTCCTTCCAAGAAGCTTTACCCTTTTTGCATGCTCTACCTGCTGCCTGGAATGCCCTTGCGACTTACCACTTGTAAAAATCATGTCAAGATTAAGGACATGGGCTATGGAGTCAGAGCTGGGTAGAGCCTACCACATTACTTATTAAATATATGACATTACGCAGATTGACTTATTCTATGCTTTATTGTCCTTGTCTGTAAAGTGGAAACAAACCTACATACCTCATACAATTTTTTTCTCATATTTTAAAAAATTAAGACTGTATTTGTTCAAGTTTGCAGCAAAATTGAGGGAAAGATATTTCCCATATATCCCCTACTCCTACACATGCATTGGCTTGGTCGTTATCCACATCCCCTACCAGAGTGGTACAATTGTCATAACTGATGAACCTACATTGACACATCATCATCACCCAAAGTCCATTGTCTACATTGGGGTTCACTCTGGGTATTGTACCTTCTATGGGTTTGGACAAATGGATAATGATATGTATCCATCACTATGGTATCATACAGAATACTTTCACAGCCCTAAAAATTCCTCTATATTCCACCTATTCATCTCTTCCCTGTACCATCAATCTCTGGCAACCACTGATCCTTTTGCTGTCTCCATAGTTTTGCCTTTTCCAGAATGTCATGTAGTTGGAACCACACAGTACGCGGCCTTTCCAGATTGGCTTCTTTCATTTATAAATAACGCATTAAGGTTTCTCCATGTCTTTTCATAGTTTTATAGCTCATTTCTTTCTAGCACTGAATAATATTCCATTGTCTGGATATGCCACAGTTTATTAATTTACCTACTGAAGGACATCTTGGTTGCTTCCAAATTTGGGCAATTATGAAAAAAGGTGCTTATGAACATCCTTGTACAATTTTGTGTGGACATGAATTTTCAACTCCTTTGGGTAAATACCAAGGAGCATGAGTGTGCATCATATGGTAAGAGTGTGTTTAGTTTTGTAAGAAAGTACCAGACCACCTTCCAAAGTGGCTGTATACCAAGGTATAAATTTCCCTCTAATGACTGCTTTTGCTTTATCCCACAAATTTTGATACATTGTATTGTCATTTTCATTTAGTTCAAAATATTTTAAAATTCCTCTTGAGAATTCTTTGACTTACGCATCTGTATTAATTAGAAGTGTGTTGTTTAAATCGTCACCTATTTTTTTCAGTTATCTTTCTGTCATTGATTTCTGGTTTAATTCCATTGTTGTTTGAGAACAAGCATTATGTGATTTCTAGTCTTTAAATTTGTTAAGGTGTGTCTTATGGCCCAGAATGTGGTCTATCTTGCTGAATGTTTCAGGTGAGCTTGAGAAGAATGTAAAGTCTTCCACTGTTGGATGTAGCAGGCTATAGCTGTCAATTATATCCAGTTTATTGATGGTGTTATTGAGTTCAACTCTGTCCTTACTAATTTTCCACCTCCTGGATCTGTCCATTTCTGATAAAGGGATATTGAAGTCTGGAACTATAATAGTTGATTTATCTATTTCTCTTTGTAATTCTATTAGGTTTTGCCTCACAAACTTTGACACTCTGTTGTTAGGTGTATACAGGTAAAGGATTATTATGTGTTCCTGAAAAATTGACCCATTTATCATTAGGTAATGCCCTGATAACTTTCATTGATTTGAAGTCTGCTGTGTTTGAAATTAATATAATATATATTATATACATAGGTATAAATATATTTCTTTCCTTTCTTCCCTCTTACTCTTCTCTCTCCTTCTTTTTTCCTTCTCTTTCCAGATATATAAATTATGTAACCTGTCCACACAGTATGTTTGTTTTGGAATATATTAAAATGAAAAACTATTATCTATAAGAAACTTCACCCTTTAAACATATCACCTCTGTGAGGCAAGTCTCTGGCATTCTCCTTAGAGACAACAGCAGTAACTCCACTACAGAATTCACAATTATAATTACTTTTAGGGCAGAAATGATAAACAAACAGACTGTTCCGTTAGCAAAAAACTATTCTCCCTATCCTCCCCACCACTATTCCAGGAGATTTCTTTGTAGCCCAGTAGAGTTGCCATTTTGTCAAATAGAACTACAAAGAGTTAGAAGGGTCAAGATACCAATACATCGGGGGCATTAAAATACCACTGAAAATTTAACAAAATAGAAAATTTTTGTATTTAGCTAAACTCTTCTCAAGGAGGACTACCAGTATGTGTTCAGATAGAAAGATAGTGACAATAACATAAGCAAGGGTAGGGTTAAAGGATGCCCCCCATCAAATCACATGCTTAAGTGACAATAAATGGTTGCTACATCATCTTCTAAAATTTGTAGACAGGTAAATTATAAGACTTCGGTTTTTCTGAATGGAGAATATGAGTTTGTGGCCAGAACTGAGTCTTTATAGACCGTTCCCGAACTACAACATATATCAGAATCTTCCAGAAGTCTTATTAAAACATATTGCTGGGCCTCACAGAGTTTCTAACTCAGCATGTCTGGAGTGAGCCCCAAGAATCTGAATTGCTTACAAGCTTTCAGGTGAAGCTGATGTTGCTGATCTTGGAATGACACCCTGAAAACCACTGACCGAACCCAGAGGGAAGGTGCTAACCACAGACACCAGTAGTCTAACTTTTCTGCTCCTTCCTCCTCCTAAAAGTAAATATTGAAAAAATATTAAAGACAAATAGTTTGAAGGATGCCATGTTATTAGCGTGCTTGGTGTTCCTAGTGATTAAATTGCTCAGGGCATCTGTAGGGTTTCATCCAGCATGACTACAAACCAGTAAACAATAAAGCCACTACTTCCCTCTCTTCATCCTCTCTCCATTTTCCCTGTGGTGTTGATCACAAAGCGGCTGCCTTCACATCACCCAGGAAACAAGAAAGGGATTTAGGCTCAAACATGAGAAAACATTTGGTAGTAATATTACTTTTATAATATTGCAATGCAGTGAGATATAAAAACATATTTTATCTGTCTCAAAGCTTGAATGTCATCAGTATATGAAACATGCTTCATTATGTTGGCTAGTGAAGTCTATTAAAAATAAGATTCCCAAATGCTGTGTCAGCTTGTGTATTTCTGAGAATGAAGTCCAAAAATATTCCATTGTATTTCCTAATAAAAATTCTTCAGTTTGGGGTGAAGTTGTAAGAATGATTGACCAGTCTACTGTTTTATTTATGTTCCTTTCAGAATCAATCTCAAGCCATTTCAACAATGATTTGATTCAAGTATTTCATTTTCAATAAATTGAATCTCTTGATAGTCACGACTGTATTTTACCTAGCTTTTAATCTGCAGATCCTAGCAAGTGTATGTCACACAGTAGGTGTTTAAATCATTTTTGACAAGTGAAGAAAATTTGCATAATACTTTAGCAATTAAATTGTAATCATCCTGCAGGAATTCTTCCAATGTGACCCACTGCTTCACAGCCAGTCATTCAACCAATCAGACCTCAAATCTAATAAAACGCAGGATCTGGGACAAAGTCACCCATCTAGGGCATTTGAACAAAAGACTGGGTGGTGGTGTGACTCCAGTGAGTGGTCAGTCAGTCAGAGTTCTATTCTCACAATAAGGAAAAGAGATTTCACAAGTCTCACAGTTACCTATATTGTCTTGCTTGTATTCATAGCCCTTTTTTCATAAGACACGAATCTGATCCATTTAGAATGGACATTTCCCTCAAATTTTGTGTGGAAGTTCCATCCGCCTCTGCAAAAAAAGTATCTGGAATATATAGAAAAACTCTCACCATCTCATAAAAAGAAAACAAACAACCCAATGAAAAAGGGACAAAAGGCTTAAACAAACATTTCATGAAATAAGATACATGGATTGTGCATAATTGCATGAAAATATGCTCAATATCATTAGCCAATAGGAAAATGCAACTAAAACCATAATAAGATATCACTACACACCAATTAAATGGCTAAAACATTTTTTAAATGAAAATACCCAGTGCTCGTACTAAGCAACCAGAAGGCTTGTATATGCTAATAGGAATGCAAAAGGTACAGCCTTTTTGAAACAGTTTGGCAGTTTCTGGCAAAGTTAAACATGAATTTATCATACAATCCAGCAGTCCCTAGGTAAGAATAATGAAAACATGTATGCAGAAAAACCTGTACATGTTTGTTTGTATTGGCTTAATTCATAATCTCCAAAAACTGCAAGCAAACCAATGTCTATAACAGGTGAATGAACAGCCAAACTTTGGCACATACATAGAATAAAAGATTCCTCAAGACTAAAAGGGATGGACTAGTGAGAACATACAACAACATGGGTGAATTTTAAATGTATTAGGCTCAGTGAAAGTAGACAGGCTTAAAATGCTACCTACTTAATGCACGCTTCCAATTTTATGGCATCCTGGAAGAGGTGTCATTGTAGGATGAAGAAACAGCTCATTGGTTTCCAGGGGGGTAGTAAAAGGGGATGGACTCCACACAGGGAATTTTGGAGAGTGATGGAAATATTCTATGTCTTTATTCTATGGTAGTTACATGACCTTTACACATTTCAAAATTCGTAAAGCTGTTCACAATAAAGAGTAATATTTACTGTATGTAAATTATACCTCCTAAATCTGGCTTTCAATAAATTGTGATTCTAATGAGTCAGAGACTTCAACAACGTTTTAGCCAGCCTGTAGAACACGCATAGAACCACTATTTCTAAGTGTATTGGGATGCTTTCCTTCATCAAAACTGAGAAATGCAGGAGCCAAATAAAAATCATAGGATTTTGTACAGTGAAGACATTAAACACCATAAACATATTTCTTTCCTTGTCTGCCACCTCTTCAACCTTTTTCCCTTTGCTCTTTCAGACTATTTGTGGTAAAGAGTAAATCCAATCTTTTTAGGCTGCTCACTGGAGATTAAGTAAATTCAGGGGTCGGCATGAAAACATTCTAAACGGTTTGAGTTCGTTTAACATTTTGCCTAATAGTACTTTTGCTCATCTATCCTATCAATTAAGGGGTAATTTTAGATAAGTGAACATCATTAGAGGGAGAAGTATTAAGTGTGGATATTGAAGCACTTATATTTGCCAGAGCAAGAATAATTTGATTAAATAATTTGGACAGACTCCCTCTCCGATATAATTCTGTGAGGAACAAAAGGGCAAGAGCATCAGCCCTCCAGGGGATTGGATGGAACACATAATCTGTGGTCAAACAAGCAAAGAGAAGCACTTTACCAAAAATGGGGCTTTCTGTCTCCATTAGAAAAATTGAAGAAGCTCTGAAGAACTCCATTAAGGATAATGGTGTTTCTTAGAAGAAGTGTGGGCTTCCTGGCTTAGGTACTTGATTAAATGGCTAATTCACCCTCTGCTTATCTAATTGATCTTGTGTTCCCCTCCTTCACCTTGCCCTTGAGACACTCAGAAGTAAATGACATGTAACTACTAGCAACTTCTTTCTCCTTACTCATCAAGGAATGTCAAACTGTGTCTCCGGCTATCATAAGTTCCCCCGATACCTGAAAATGAGCCATATTCTGTGGGTACCTGTACTTATTTTGGGAGGACAGCTCCAAGTTGATTCCTGGGAATGGGAATCCTTTCTTAAAATGCAATTCGCTATCACAGAGGAAAGAAAGAGGTCCTTTATGCCATTCACTTCCCTTCTTTTCAAATAAAAGGCCCTTCACAACTGTGAGCAAAAAGGGACTTGCCCCTTCATCCACTTCCATGTCCCCCACAGAGCCCAAAAGGGAAGCTTCATGTTGAGAGGGAAGCGAGGAGGAACCGTGAGCGGGCATGGCAGCTGACTGGCAGTCTCAAAGGGACCTTGAAAATAAACCAATACCTACTTCTCTCTTCATGACATGTAATGTAGGAGAGGTTTTCAATCACTCCTTCTTGGCACCAGTGTGCTTGATGACGTTTATATATGTGACATGGGCATTCGTTCATTCTGGACACACCCATCAGTGCCTTCTATGTGCCAGGCTGTCTTCCTGACACTAATGATGCAACAGTGAGCAATAGATAACAATCCCCCCCCCCCTGAAGGGAGTATACATTGCAGTGGAATAGTCAGGTAATAAATAAGATAAATAAGTACCATATATATCCAAATATATACAACTGTAAGGAAGTTTTGTCTACAATGTAAACTATATTATAACATATATTAGGTATATACTATAGGTATATTAGATGGTAACTGGCGTTGCAAAGAAACATAAAGTGGGGGAGAATGATGGAACCTGTCAGCACAGAGTCATAACTCTGGAGAGTGGCTGGGATAGCGCCACTGACAAGATTCCACTTCAGTTAAAGATGTGGAGGTAGGGAGGGAATGTGACTTGGGACTATCTGGGGAAGGACATCCGAGGCAGAGCAAGCAGAACATGCAAAGGCCATAAAGCAAGAGCACACCTGGCATGCGCAAGGAGCAGCAAGGAACTTAGTGTGGCAGGAGTAGATGGAGTGAGGGGAGCTCGTAAAGGATGAAGGCAGAGGGATAGCCAGAAGCCGTATCATGTACAGCCGTGTGCATATGAGGCATATTAAATACCGTGGCTTTTACTCTGAGAGAGTTGGAAAACCCCTGCAGGGTTTCAGCACGGCAGTAAAGGGATCTGAAGTATCCTTTACATGTACTGACTGCTGCATTGAGAAGAGGTTCAAGTGGGGCATGGAGAAAAGCATAGAGCTTGGTTAGGGGCCCTCTGGGGGTAACAGCAGCAGGATGGTGAAAAGGGTTACACCCTGGAAATCTCATTGTACTGGGTTGAATAGTGTCCCCTAAAAATTCGTGTTCTGCCCACCCCCCGGGCCTCAGAATGAGACCTTATTCAGAAATAGGGTCTTTTCAGACGTGGTTAGTTAAGTTAAAATGAGGCCCTACTGGGTTGAGGGAGGTACTAAAACCAATGACTGTTGCCTTTATAAGAAGGACATGTGAAGACAGAGGGACACACAGGGAGAAGGCCATGTGATGATGGAGGCAGAGATGGGAGTGATGCGGCCACAAGCCAAGGACACCAGGATGGCCGGCAACCACTGGAAACTCAGAAGAGGCAGGGGGGGAGTTCCTCCCATAGAGTCGAAGAGAGCATGGCCCTGCCAACACTGTGATCTCAGACTTCCGGCCTCCAGAATCACGGCAAAACTAATTTCTGTTGTTTTACACCACTCAGTTGGCGACTCTAGGATACTATATTTTAATATACTCGTGAAGGCAGAGCCAAAAAGAAATTGCTGACAGGTCAATGAGTGTAGCCGGAGAAAGAGAAATAACGAATACACCAAAACTGAGGTTGGTGCAACTGAAAGAATGAGGTTTAAGGACAATATTTGGAGTACAATTTGGGACAGGTTTTATTAAAATATCCCTACACCTAATCCAGCCATACACTATTTAAACTATTTACTGAATCCTAAAGGAGAATAAGTGGAAGGTAAATTATACTGTTGCATGGGCCCCAAACAGAAATAGAGATTATGGATTTAACAAAGAGCAGTAGGTTATTTAAACAAGTATTTAAATAATTATTAAGAAATAACTTGAGTACAAAGTTGTACACTAAATTGTTCTGCCTTTATTTAGTGTATAAATCTGTCTCTCCCTCTCTGCTGCCAGCAGAAGCCATATGGAGAATGGGGCGCATGGGGTACTGGGGATTAGTATTAAGTAAGCCACCCATGGTGTTATAGTCTGAAACAAGAAGAATTTCATTTACAAAACAACATCATTGATCATATCTTAATGCAACACTAGGATGTTCTTTCATTGAGTCACCTTGGGATATATGCAATAAAATCACTGTGAAATATAGGCTTCTGGTTAAAAATGACTGGGCATTTTGTATTCTCCCTTGCTTTGAAATCCATCAAAAACAACCAAAATAATTAAAAAATAGTCAAACTGCCATTTCTTTGAGAGAAAAAAAAAGGTTGCAACACCAAACCACAAACCATAATGGATATTTGCCAAATAAAATGAAATTTGTGCCAAAACTAGGAATGATGCTGACAGCTGACACAAACTTCTTCAGACCCCAAGGCATGAAAGAAATTTCTCTGAAAGTAAGTGTAACATAATACCAAAATGGGAAACTTTGTGACTCGATTTTATTGCCAACAGCCAACCCCCCTGCTATTCCCAAAGTGAGGTGCCAGATGACCAGCACAGAATTTATTTGCAAAGGATGTGGCTGAAGATTGGATTCGCTTCCATTCACTTCAGAGGGTCACATGCATTGAAATGAAAGCGAGAGGAAAAATGCCTCTGGGGAAAGGTGGTGGACATCTGTGGTGTTTTTCTTTCTCTAATCTTCTCATTTGCATCCTTACCCTCACTCTGCCAAGACAGGAAAGAGGAGCTCACTTCTCTCATCTCAAGCAAAAACAGGGTTACTTCAAGGTAACCGATGAGACTCGTCTTGCACTCCCCAGGAGTTGGTAGAGTACAACTGCTAGGCTAGTCTGGTAAAGTTTAAAGTTGACAGATTGTGCAACAAGGACAGATGGCTGCCCTGGGAATAGCCTGGAGTTTGTCAATGTAAAGAGTGAATGTATGTGGGATGAATTATTAGTTTAAAAGGAATTTAAGACACCATACTTTTTTCTTAATAGACAGTTCCAGGAAAGGTTAAGAACTCAAGGGAGGGATGGTAAAACAACAGAAGGTAACAAGTAAGATGGCAGAACGCAAGAAAAAAATAGGAGAGAAAAATAAAAAACTGTTGTAGGCCTGATGACCATGTAAGAAATAACTAGTAAAGTAAACAAGGCTGAAAACAGTCAGCAATATGGTTCAAAAACAAAAGAAAATCACACAAAATAATATAAAAACTAAGAAAAGTGACTAGAAATAAGATTGTAGATATTGAAGACAAAATAGTTCAAGCATTATCTAATTGATGTCTCTAGAAATAATAACAAAACAAATGAACATAGATTCCATATATAATTGCAAAACATTCTTAGTCTTGAACCTTTGAAAACTTAGTAAATTTCTTTCCTTGTTTGTCTTGTTCCTTTGTTGCTTTTAGTTTTATAGCCCACATATGAGTGAAGTCATATGGTTTTCAACTTTTTCTGCCTGACTTATTTCACTTAGCATAACAATCTCAAGATCTATCCATGTTGTCACAAATGGCACTATTTCATCTTTTCTTAAGGCAGAGTAGTATTCCATTGTGTATAGATACCACATCTTCTTTATCCAATCATCTATCAAAGGACACTTTGGTTGTTACCATGTCTTGGCCACCATAAATAATGCTGCAATGAACATTGGAGCACATATATCGTTATGGATAAATGTTTTCAGATTTTTGGGAGAGGCATTGCTGGGTCATGTGCTAATTCTAGTGGTTACCAGAGGGTAAGGTGGGAGGGGTGGTAGAAGAGGGTAAAGGGGGTCAAATATATGGTGATGGAAGGAGATCTGACTCTGGGTGTTGAACACATAATGCAATACATAGACGATGTATTATAGAATTGTATACTTGAAACCTATGTAGTTTTGCTGATTGTTGTCATTCCAATAAATTTCAATTTAAAAAAGAGAGAACTTAGTAAACTTCAAGGGTAGAGAAAGGATCCATCGGATTCCCTGTGAAAAACTCAAATTAAAAAATAATTTTTTTAATTACATTGCCTTTATAATTATATTCTCTATAATTATATTGAATGACAAAGTATGAGCACAAAGCTTTGAAAGTTAGACCCAAGAATGTTATACCCAGCCAAGTTGTCCTTTGAGTCAAATATGAAAGTATCTACAGACTTTCTCAATCATGAGAGAAAACATACATCATGAACCTCACTTGAAAAAAAAATTTGACATTTATCTATTCAACCAAGAATAAATAAAGATTAAAAAGAAAAAAATCAGAAATGAAGAACCTATTGTAAAAGCCCTGTCAATTAACATAGAATTGATTTATTAAGTTTTATAGGACTGAGGGAATTATGAGGAAAGAACACAATGTATGTAAAATTTGGGAAGTTGAGAAAGGGGAGTAGGATAAGTATAATAGGATTAATTTTCTCATATGTATAGTAAAAAGTCACTTGATAAGCCCTAAAATTGAAACATGTAACTAAATACATACTCCTATTATGACTCTAATATCATGTTGTATTCATTATCTTGCTTTAAACTTAGAGAAATAGTTCAGAAACTAATAGCTTTTATGATGAAGAAATATTTTTGTACTATGTAGCACAATCTTATTTTAAAAAATTATGCCTAATCATCTTACTGTCTGTGTCAATGCATAGAGAAATAATACAGATAATGTTCAACAGACGTAGACAGTGATTATTTCTGGGTGGTAGAATTTGAAATAATTTGTAACTTTCTTCCTTTTATTTTTCTATTGCTTTACTATTTATAATAAGAATGTATAAGAAGTGGATGGAGATAGTCTCAGAGACACAGAGGAAGAACTGAGGGTTGTTAGTTGGGAGGGGGTGGGGATGAAGGAGAGGGGAAGGGATGAGACAATACAAATTGGTAATTGTAATATGGCCTCAGGGATAGAAAAAGATAGTCCAAGGAATACAATCAATAACGTTGTAAGCATTTCTTAGGGGGCCAGATGGACCAATGCCCTTTTGGGGAGTCCACTTCATAGTTGATGTGGAGGCCTTACCAACGCATTGTATTTCTGAAACTGATGTTGAATAACACTGTATGTCAACTATAATTATATATACATATAACCTCGGGACACGGAGTAGAGTGCGGGAACGGATTCAATGGAATTGTAATAGAGAAGCATGATATCGGGGGTGGGAGGGCAGTACATGGGGTGAGGCGGGTTGTTACTTTGTGAGGGTGAAAAGGGTAACTATTGCATTGTTCTGTACACCTGAAACTAACAATAAATAAATAAATAAATAAATAATTAAAAAAAAAAAAAAAAAAAAAGAATGTATAAACTTTTTGTAAAAACAATTAATTTATATAAGATAGGCCCACAATCCTTTATTCAAAACCCTTGGGACCAGATGTGTTTCAGAATTAGAATTTTTCAAATTTTAGAAAAGTAAGAGGTGCTTATGAAACACCTTCAGGAGATCTGAGCTAATACCCCAAAACCAAACATGTTAATATTAAAACATCAAAAGTATGAATATTCACACAAAGGGGAGAATTATGACTACAATGTGAGTTCACATCAGGAGTTGTCAAATGATTTTTCAGCAAACTGACAGTTTTTTCCATTTTCAAATCTCTTCCAATTACAATTTTTGTGAGTAAGGAAATACAAACCATTATACTTAAATTGAATGTGCACTTAATGATTGCAACTCAGCATTCTATAGTCATCCTAATGTATTCGTTTGCCGTCTAGAGATCATTTATAGTTCCTACAATCCTTCCTCCTCAACACGTTTTCCAAGCTACACAGCAAACCTACACATTTCACTCCCTCACTTTCCTGGGTTTCATAAGCACAGGAAGGAAGGAAGAATGGTAGAATTGGAAAAATACTAAGCTGAGAATTAATAGATTTTATTTTAGCTCTGCTATCTAATGACTTTGTAACTTTGAACAAGTCAATTTCTTCAGTAAGACTCCACACACCACCAAACACTTGCAGCGCATTTTAAACTGAATTATAGTCAACCTTTGAACAGCAGGGGTTAGGGGCCCCCATCGGGCTCCAGGACCCCCCGCAGAAACCAAAAATCCATGGATGCTCAAGTCCCAACATTAAATGGTATAAATCGATGCATACAGTCACCCCTCTGCATCCGCAGATGCCCAACCGCAGATCGAACACAGGGCAAGCATTTACTGAAAAAAATCTGCGTAGAAGCGGACCCATGCAGTTCAAGCCCATAGTGTTCAAGGCTTAACTGTATGTGAACCCAGAGTTCAGTTCTGAATAGAAAAGAAGGGAGAGATTTGTTGAACAAGAACCACAGTGAGTAGAAATGGAAGCTTGTGACCAGGTAGCCTCGCTCAGGAGCTAATTGTGTTTCTAGGAGCCACAGACCTGTTTTAGGATTAACATACAGGCTGTGGTAGCATCCTGATCAAAACACAATCTCTTTTCCTTGAAACATAACTGCCAGGTCTTTTTATTTTCCCAATCACTTGGATGTAAGGACACCTTAAGCTACCTGACAATACACTCAATTTCTCCACATTAGATAACTGGACACAAGTGTCAAACTAAATCAGATTTAACCTAATGTTTTATGAGGTTCAGTTGGATTCTACAACAAATCCTCGTATCTATAAATGGGTATATCACCTAGTGAAGAAAAACAAGTGCTATAGAAATTTTCGGTCTTCAATTTCTATGAATCGTTCAAATCAGTTTAGAAATAATGAAAACACGATTCTCCCTGCTAAAATTTCTATGTAATAGGTATATAAGCATATTTGTCAGACTTGTGTTTGGGTAAAATTGCTTCATTCTAAACAGCTTTTGCCTATGAAAGCAATAAAGCTGTGATAAAAGATCTCTAAAAGTCATAAAAACCATTGGATTGCTAAAGTTTCATCAGCAGATGCTCTAGAAAGACTACATGGAGGAAATTTCCAACTTAACAAGACTTTGGTCTATTAATAAGCTGCAGCAGGAAGTCAGGCACTTTGGTTGCTGACTGACATGGAAAAACCTTTAAAACCACATGTCTCTTTGGTGGTTGCTTTTCACATAGAGAAACTCTGTCGTGGATGCCTGGGACAACAACTGGGACAGCCTTTGTAAAGGATGCAGGGTTCAGTGTGGCACCATGGCTCTCCGGCATCAAAGGAAAATGAAATAGAGAGAAGCCAACGGCTTCTTTTCTCTGATTGGCACCCAAATTACTGAGAGGAGCTTTATCTGTAAAGTTTCTTAAGTGCTGTGAGTACTGGATAAGTACCAAGAAGGTCTGTGTTTCTGGGCTTGTGTTCAAACCATTAGACTTTCTACTTCTCAGGCCACAAAACATGATGACTTCGGTAATATTAGAGGCTCTGGGAGAACAGTTCTGGGGGCTTGGACTTGTGAACTGGACCATGCCAACAGACCATGCATTGAGTTCAACTGTCCCCTTCTTTTCAGAATCTAAGCTGGGACCAGCTCAAGCCTATGCACCCAAAAATAAGCGCAAGTGCACACACACACACACACACACACACACACACACACACACACAAACACACAGATTGCATTTTCATTTTTGAACAAATTCATGGTTTTTACAAATACAGGGTCACATCAGCGCTTCTTTCATCTTGCAGAGCAGTTATCTGGAGTAGTTACCAGCAACATGAAAACTATCTCTCTCTCTCTGTTTGTTTTCTTTTTTTTTTTACTTAACCAATTGAAGAATTAGCCTCCTCTTCTGTAAAATTAGATTCTTCTCTCTGAATACATTTCAGGAATGTTGTGCTGTTTAGATGAGAGTCTTTATGGGAGTGCTTTTTACCTTAAAACCTTATACCAGCATTCCCAATGTGTTCCTTGGGAGAGAAATCCCTGAAAAGGTTAACATATTTTGCGAAAACAAAATAAATGAATCAAATTTCAGCTCAAATTTTAGGTTAAGCCAAGCGTCTTTACTGCAGGACTTTCCAGAGCCATAAATCCCTAACGTGCAGTAAGAATTTGCAAGGGAGAGGCACACTGCAAGGGAGAGGCAGAGCTGCCCTACCTACCTCGCTTGGGAATTATGTTTCAATCATCATTTCAAGGGATATATCCAGGACACATGAAACCTTAAAATGCAAGTCATGTCAAAACTCAGCTAAGGAGACTAGGCGGACCTTCCGTAGAATTAACCAGAAGGCATAATGACATTCATGTTTCTGCCCAAAGGGGTATCTACTTACAGTTTGAAAGCTTAATCATAAAAATATTTTTTATGCTGAAAAGAAGGTAAAAGTCCTCATCACTTCATCACAGCTTAGACAGGACACAAAGGGTACAGAAGACTTGATCACAGAGCCACTCGGGGTGGACAGCAGGGCTGTGACATTTCTAGGCTGACTGATAAGTGGCTAGTGAGGCCCATTTGTAGAGCATGTTGGAAGATGCAAACCCTTTACATGTAATATTGGGGAAAACTTTTTATTCAAAAATGGTATTGAAAAACTTTTTTTTTTTTTTTTTTTTTTTTTAGCTGAGCCATCCCGCCACCTGTTGGCAGCTCTCAGCTTGGGCTGACTCGAACCGCTGTTGCTCAGAGCTCAAACTCTTGAGCGAGCTCTTAACCAACTGAGCCACTCAGCCGGCCCCTTGAAAAAACTTTTTATGTGACTATATCAGCCTTGAAAAAAATTGCAGTACATTAACCAGACAGAGGTTACTAGAACATGGTTGACTCAAGAAGAGAAATTCAACAAGACCAGAGAAGAGAAAAATCATTAAGTACACATGGATTCCAACTTGTGGGGATAGAAAATTGAAAATTAGTATCAGAACACTATCATGTTCTGTCTCATTATATAAATTATTCTTAAGTTAATTATATGCTAAAATACATTAAACATAAATTTAATAGGGTTAACTCTCTTTCTAATGATTATATACGTATAATATATATGATATATATGATATATAATATATATAAATGATTATATTTCACATTGATTTCATAAAGCTCCAATCCCATCAGATGTTACTGTGGACAAATATCTGGATAAGATGGATCACATATCCAGGCATTATAGGTGAACAACCTTCTTTAAAGGGTTTAATTCTAACTTGGTGGACCCTCACTATAGATGGTATTCCTATTATTATTTATTGTGCAAGTCCAAGGTCAAATCCAGATTTATTAGCCTTGCAATGTAAAAAAGCAGTAACAGGGTAATTAATTGTGAAGGATCACTTTAGTATGATAGCTACTCCCAGATTGACATTTGAATCAGAAAAGCTGATATTTCTAATTCAAATTATCATTATTACACAGAACGTTCTAGATCTAATCTATGTATTTAGTGTGCAAAAAATAATAATTACCAATATTGAGTGCCTACAATATTATATGTCCATGTAATAGACTAAACATCTGAACTCATATCTATTCACCCCAAAACCTTCCAACTCTCCACACTGACTCATGGAGTACTATAAATGATTGTAGTAAGACTGCAGGATACACAGTTAGCACACAAAAGTAAATCATTTTTCTATATACCAATAATGAACAGTGACATTTGAAATTAAAACCAAACACCATTTACATTAGCACCCCCAAATTAAAATACTTAGGTGTAAATCTAAAAAAATATGTACAAACTGTTTATAGGAAAACTACAATACTCTGATAAAAAAATCAAAACAGAACTAAATAAATGGAGAGATATTCCATATTTATGGATAAGGAGGCTCAGTACTGTCAAGGTGTCAGTTCTTCCCAACTTGACCTATAGATTAAATGCAATCTCAATAACAATCCCAGAAAGTTATTTTGTGGATATCAGCAAGCTGGTGCTAATGTTTATATGGAAGAGCAAGAGATCCAGAGCAGCCAACACAACATGGCAGGACGAGAGTAAAGCTGGAAGACTGACACCATCTGTCTTCAAAAGTACAGCAATCAAGGCTGTGGTATTGGCAAAATGATAGACAAATAGATCAGTGGAGCAGAAGAGAGAGCCCAAAAATAGACCCACATAAATATAGTCCACTGATCATTGACAAAAAAACAAAGGCAATACGATGGAGCAAAGACAGACTTCAACGAACGGTGCTGGAAACTGGACATCCACATGCAAAAAAAAAATAAAATAGAAGATGTACAGATGGTAAATAAGCACATGGAAGGATGCTCCACATCGAAAGGTGTCAGACAAAGGCAAATTAAAACAACAACGCGATGCTAGTACACACCTATTTGAACGGTCCAAACCCAGAACACGGACGACACCAAATGACGAGCATGTGGAGTACCAGGAACTCTCTTTGGCTGCTGCTCAAAATGCAAAATACTACAGCCACGTTGGAATAGCCTGGTGGTTCCTTACAAAACTAAGCATGCTCTTGCCCTACAGTCTAGCAATCACGCTCCTTGCTATTTACCCAAAGGAGTTAGAAACTATGTCCACACAAAAACCCACACCCAGATGTGTATAGCAGCCTTAGTCCTAATTGCCAAGACTTGGAAGCAACCGAGATGTTCTTCAGCAGGTGAATGGATAAGCAAACTGTGGTCCATCCAGACAATGGAATATGGTTCATAAAAAGGAATGGGGCTATCAAGGCACAAAAAGACAGGGAGGGTTCTTAAGTGCATATGACCAAGTGGCAAAAGCTAATCTGAAAAGACTACATATCGTTTGATTCCAACTCTATGACATTCTGGAAAAGGCAGAACTCTGGAGACAGTAAACAGATCAGTGGTTGCCAGAGCACGGGAGTTGCGTGAAGGATGAATCGGCAGAGCACAAAGGATTTTTAGGGTAGTGAAGATACGCCGTATGATACTATAATGGTGGGTACATGTCTGTACATTTGTCCAAACCCATAGAATGTAAAGGCCAAATGTGAATCTTAAGGTAAAGTATGGACATTGGGAGATTATGACATGTCAATGTAGGTTCATCATTTGAAGCAAAGCTACCCCTCTGGTGTGGGATGTTGATAACGGGCGAGGCTATGCATATATGTGTGCAGAGGGTATATGGGTATGCTACGTACCTACCTCTCAATTTTGCTATGAACTTAGAACTGCCCTGAAAATAATAAAGCCTTAAAAACAAAAGAAGTTGGCAGGGAAATGGAAATGTCTTAGTCTAGATGTTTGAAAGTTGTTTGAAAAAATCATCTTACGCTTTCTTAGAAATTATCTCCTTATCGCTGTTAGAAAATAATCCTAATCTGGATCATGTGATAATGCTGAGCCCAAATAGCAATTCCAACTTGCTGAACAATTCTAATGGGAGGTGGGAAAAACATCAAATGTTAAACACTTGGTTATCTTTGTAAGAAATGTGAGTTGGCCTTTATCCTATTAATTTGAAGAAGCTTCCTAATGGGTAATGCTATTGCAACAGTTACTATGTCTGTGCAAATAACCACAGCAAAACGTATAACAACCCTAATATTCGTTTTGCTCAGGAATCTGCAGCCTCAGTAAGGACAGGTCGTTTCTACCTAACTTGGGATAGGGCGAGGGCAGCTCAATGGCTGGTACAATCAGCTGAAGACTTGTCTACTCAGATGTCTGGTCATCAGTGATGGCTATTGGCTGGGGGGCCTCTGCTCCTCTATATGTGGCCCTCTTCATGCTAACGTGGGTTTCTTGGGGCTTCCTCACAGCAAGGTGACTGAGTTTCAAGGGCAAGTGTCCAAAGCAGAAGCTGTGTTGCTATGATGAGCTACATTTGCAAACCAAATACATCACTTCTGTAAAATTGACTTATTGGTCTGAACAGTCACAAGACTCCACCCAAATTCAAGAAAGACAGACACAGGTCCAGCTCTCAGAGGGAGGAAGAAAGTATATATTGATGCAACTATCTCTAGAAAATATAATCAGCTACAGCTTTACTAGAAGCAGAATTGGGTCTTAAGCTTTCTCATTTATCTGTCTGGAGAACTATAGCCAAATGCAGTAATAAATAACAAAGGATAGCGCTGAAATGAGTTGCCTGATATGGCACAACTCATGCTATTGAGACAATCTTATTTCAAATATTCGGTTATTTAGAAATAGGTAAGTTAAGTTACTGGTTAAAAATTCTAATTTGAGATGATATAAAAAGAAAGTTGCTTTAAATAAGGCAGAAATTTTTGAAACTCAAATGATCTCCTTAGCATCAGTTCATAAATTAAATCAGTATAACCTTCCCAAATCTTGGTTCTCACACTTCATGAGTTTTTAGGGAAGGCAATAGTCTAACGTTTACTCTCAACTTGTTAACAAAGAAAAAATGAAAATAAGTTAATTTATGCTTAAAACACAAATAAAAATTGAAAACAAATTCTCTGATGTCAAAATTAGACAACCCTAACCTTTTAAAAGAGGGAAAACAGAGTGAAAGTATTATTAATTTAGTATAATGGAGGATGATTTAAAATTGAGTGGAAAAGATAATAGACTGAAATGCTCCAACATATCTCTTTCTTCTGAATTAGTATCAGTATGCTGCTTACGTAAGTTATTACTTCAAGTCACTCCATATCTATATGTAATTTGCATTTTTCCCTCTTGCTTTCACACTAGATGTATGTTCACTCCTCGAGTCTAACCCACTATGCTGTGGATATTTGATGCATGCTATAAAAATTTAATGACAATGAAGAGAGGTAATTATTTTGTACATCGTTTACTTTATGGCATGTGAGAGATAAGAACTTTGAACAGTTGGATGGTCTGAAGGACTCTTCGGACAGAGCAAAGAGGTTATTATGGAGTTTCTGTTTCCCTGGCAACTGCAAGAGTGTCATAGGTGGGTGATGCTTGGGGAGAGAAGGGGTGCTTGCTTTGTTTCATTGCCCACAGATTACTTCAAATTATTCTCACAGGCATCTGCCTCAATTAACATCCAATCTACTACTCATCTACTTTTGTTCTCAAGGATGAACTTCTTTATAGCATAATTGGGTTTCTCCCACAAGCAAAGCATCTTGCTACATTACCTTTTACGAAAACTACTTTTAGATAGATAGATATTATGTTTTAAGGTAAAAGCCAGAAAGACATGATGCTGAGTCTTCTGAGGAGGAAAAAAGGTACACGGTGCCCTGAAAGCTCTCCACAGAATATCCAAGAGTTAGTGAAAGGAATGCAAGCTGCTGATCCACGGGAACTGGATTTAAACACGCCTTGTGACCCCAGCAATATTAATAAGCCACTTAATATCTCTGAAACTCATTCTGCTTACATAAAAAGTGGGAATCATACTTCCTGTCTTTAGGAACATCACAGGGATTAAGTGGAATAATGACCATGCGAAAATGTCGAGTACTACGTAAATAATCGATAAATTCTGTTTTATCATCTCTTCACAACTCAGCTGTATTTTTCTGTTTTTAATTTTTTAAACCATTTCTGTTTTGTTTTCAATGGGCTAGGTGAAGATTTTGAAATTACACACATGCACACACTTATATACACACTGTTATTTTTATAAAGAAAACTTTCCTCTTCCTTCCCTCCTCCCCTCATTCCTTCCTTCCCTCCCTTCTTCCCTCCCTCCCTTCCACCCTCTCCCCTTCCCTCCTTCTTTCTTTATCTCCACAGATATCTTAGTATGTGTTATGTACCAAGCATCTGGACCAGGGAGTTTTCCAGAAAAAATTAGCGTGTGCTTGCCTTGATGCTGCTTTACCATCTATTATAAGGAAAGAGCATTTGAATAAATAAACAAGCAGGTATAGTTGTAGTTACAGATGAGAATGAGAGGTGTTGAAAGTACTAGAAGGGACCTAGTCAAGACCATAGGCAGGAAGGCTTGTTGTATAAAGAGGTGGCAATTAAACAGAGAACTGAAGAACAGTGTACCGAGTAACCTTCACTTCCCCCACACGCACCCTCTCAATCCTTCTCCCTTTCTCAACCCCGCTTGTGCCTAGGGAGGCTGGGTCCCTGAGGAGTGCAGCCTTGTGCCTCTTTGTCCTCAGGCTTCCTGCTGAGTTCTGTCCAAGTGAGACACTGGCTAAGACTGAGGCAGAAGGATAGACGTGTCAAGGTACCCAGAGATGCCCTATCTGTGGCAATAGCTGTACCCTTCACGTTACAGCTCGCATCGGAAGACCCCCTCCTGATGGGGCCAGTTTAGACGCGGCTCAGATAATTCCACTGCCTCCGCCTGCCCTTCCAGCCCTTGGCGTGTAATGGCTAGTGTGTGTGGCTAGTCTCTGGGCACCTCACCGTTAGTGTGTGTCCCTAACCCAGCCCTCACCTCTCAAGTCACCTCACGTAGAACATTTGGTGTGAATTCTGTTTTTCGCCTGGAACTTGGCTGTTACCAAAGGAGCTGGCCATGCGAAAGTTTGGAAGGCAGGTTCCAAGACAAGAGCTTGGCTGATGGAGGAATTAAGAGGCTGCGTGGTTGAGGTCCTATGAGTGACGAGGAAATAGAGTGAGATGACATTGGAGAGGTGACAGAGGCCAGACCGTAAGGGCCTTGAGGCCCTCTGTGAAGTCTGACTTTTACTGATGACTGAACTTACCAGTTCTCACACTTGTAATATAGATAAGACAAGTTATTTGCTGATTCAAATTGTTCTCTCTTTAACCAGAGCCCAGGAATGGGTTAGGCACTTTTACATCTCTCAAGAGAAGGATTAGCTTTATCTTTATACTCTTTTTAATGTTGTTTTGTTATCATCGGTGTTCTTCTTTTCATGAAAGTCTGTTTAGAATGCATACCTAGAATAAAATGTGGTTTGGACTATAAAAATATACCTCTGTGTCTTGAAATCTTCAAACAGTTTTATTTCTACCACATAGTACTTTACAAACATAAGGGACTCTTATTATCATCACTCTTCTGATAATGTCAAAGCATATATTTTTATCAGTGAATTAATACATTTCTTTTTCGCTAAGCACAGTCGATTTATTTCAAGCCCATTCTGACCTAGAACCGCGAACCTGTGCCCTTCTGTTCCTCCGCTTGCCATTGAAACATTATCTAAGCTGACACCACATGAAGCCAGACCGAGCCAGGAAGCCCGACAGTGGTCTGTTGTCATTTTTGTCACTCGCTTCCAAGAGATCTTTGCATTGACTGCTTAGAAAAAGGGTGACCCAGACCTCTCTCCCTGAACCTCCTGAAAGGCTGTGATGGTGCTTTCATCTCCGCAAAGTTCACTTTAATTGGACGCAGAATGTACCCCTTTGTCATCTCTCTCCTTCCTCGCCGTCCCCTTCTTGACTTTCCTCTTGCCCTCTTCTTTGTCACAGTCTGAGCCATTCCTGCAGGCTAGTGTTCCTTGGATTTGCTTGGGACCCCTTATCATTTTAGTGTCCCTGTCTGGTTTATCCCCACCCTCTCTGTATGTTATCACCTTAATCTATCTATTACATTCTTTTCCTCATTTCACAATCCCCAAATCTTGTTATTCACAACCCAAAAATGGCTTTTCTTTTACTTTACATCATAAAGTACAAACTTTCCTTCCTGGCTTATTTTTTTTTTTAAGATTTTATTGGGGAATTGGGGAAGGGAGACAGCCAAACTGTTGTCTTTCGATCTTAGTTATGGAGGGTGCAGCTAGCTCAGCTCCAAGTCCAGTCATCATCTGGCTGCCCACCGGCACTCGTGGTCTCTGAGCTCAAGGTGTTGTGTTCAATCTTAGTTGTGGGGGGGACATAGCCCACCATCCCATGTGGGAGTCGAACTGGCAATCTTGTTAGGAGCACATGCTCTCACCAGCAGAGCCATCCTGCCACCTGTTGGCAGCTTAGCAGCAGCTCAGCTCAGGCGCAGCTCACTGGTCCATGTGGGAATCCAACCTGTTGCTCAGAGCTCGTGCTCTTAACCAACTGAGCCACTTGGCTGGCCCTCCTTCCTGGCTTTTAAGACCTTCAGTACCTGCTTCCATATTTCCTTTGCACAGGGCCAACAACCTTGGAGCCATCCTTTATTTCTCTTATTGTCTCACATCCATCCAACCCATCAGGAAAACCCTATAGACTCTGCCTTCAAGCTCCATACAAAACCCAACCACTCCTTTTCACTTCCACAACTGCCACCTGGTCCCAGTCACCACCATGTGGCATCTCTTTGCTGGATTACAGCTTTCAACTGCTGCCCCTGCTTTTATCAGTTTAATAAATGTAAATTAAGAATTAGTTGATCTTGTAAATGATCCTGAACTTATTCATGAACTCTTGGATTCAAATAGATTTTGAGAAATCATGTGACACACTTGTTTTCAAAACACTCAATTAAAAAAAAAATCCTTAAAAAAATGGGTGTTATGTTATTCTGTTTAACTCCAGGGTGATAAATAATCCAAAATCCAATGTCTGACTAGGAATTTAAGAATTTTACTCCCTGCTTTTCCTGAAGATATATATTTAGTGTTCATGTCTCAATAATCTTCATTTAAATGTTTTCTAATATTCTACATTATCTTCAAACTTGCTATACACATTAAACCACATAAGTGTAATTTGTCTCACTTTTAGAAAAATTAGTAATTTTTTGTTATAACTGAGAAGCTAGACCTTGTCCTATACTATGATAAAGGATGATTTTTCTATCTTCTATCACATGTTGGGCAATAAGAATTTTCAAGTGCATTACCGAAGCTTTGGCCTCTAGTATTAAATTTCCTCCTGATATCAGTCTATTCCACAGAGGTAGCATTAATCTCCTCTACTGAGACAAGATGCTCCCATTAATCACCAAGATAACGAGGTCCCAGATTTTGCTGACAAGATCCCTTTTTCAAATGTTCAGACCAAAGAGGTTGGCAAAACTCACCTAGGAGAAGAAGACAGTGAGGCTGGAGATCAGACTCCCAAATGTTCACAACATGAGTTATTTCAATCCCTACCCTGATAGATGTGTGTAATTCAAGGTGTTCATACATCCAAGGGGCATTATCGGGGGTTAAATAAGAGACTGGTATGATTTTCCTACATAAATAGAATTGTATTTTGTTAATGTAACACATACAATCTGAAAAAAATTGTTCTTGACATATTTCTGCATTGACTTCACATTTGAAGTATAATTTTTTTTGATGCTCTGTTCATTGTACAGACCCTTTCAGTCATTTGCCTATGATTAAAGCCCCCAAATAGTGAATATATGACAAAAAAAAATTTTGGGTGAGAAATGTACCTTAACTTACGGAAGTTAAAATACTGATGTGATATTACAAGAGTGAATAGCTTATAGCAAAAACTGATTCATACAAAGGGGGTAAGGTTTTTCCTCAGTATTTCAGATTTGAGCTTTACTAAAAGCTAAGTTCACCTCACCAGACCTCAGTTTCTTAAAAAAATAAGAAGGTTGACCCTGATAATCTCGAGTTTATTCCAGTTCAAATATATATATATATATATATATATATATATATATATATATATATAATTTTTGTTGTGCTGTAAAATTCCCAATCAGATAAATGGCGAACTAAGGTCAGCTAATATCCGTGGGAGCATCAACTACTTCTTAGCCCAAACACACTCTGTAGCTCTAAACTAGGAATATTGAGCATTATGGAATAGAAATAGTTATGGAACAAGTGCACATGAATTACTTATATGAAGCTGACCATCTCAGAGAGAGGGAACTTGATGATAAACTGGAGTCATCAAAAACATGGCACCTGTGCACGTGTGTTAGTGTGTGCAGGTGTGTGTGTGTGCAGGTGTGCAGGTGTGTGCATGTGTGCAGGTGTGTGCGCATATGTGCAGGTGTGGGTGAGTGTGCTTGTACTTTTGGAGGAAGATGAGAATACTGTTGTAGACATGATGAAAAAAGGTAGAGCTTTCCTCAAAGGAATCCTGTTTTCAGACTCTGGCAATGTTGATAGAATGTGACAGTTTAATGAAAGGTCCTGATGTGGTTCACACATACCAATTGTAGATTCCTCTCCTCCCTCCTACAGGGCAAAGACATAAACCAGGTGCCTGCTGAACTGTCACACCTCCCCGAGAAAATGTCTACATTAATGAGCTGTCCAGGCTCAAAGAGACTTTAACGTTGGATAGCTTGGCATTTTAAGAATTCCTTTTCTTTTTTGAAAAAGACAACACACAGAGCAGATTATTCCATTCTCAAATGAAATTGCTAAGAAAAATTTCCAAGCAAAGAGGTTACAAGAAAAACAATTACAATAAGTAAGCACTTACCAATAATCACATCAGCACATTTTTTCAGTGTTATGGAATCGTAATAAAAGAAAGCACGTTGGTGATTACCTTAGACCAAGGGCTGGAAAATGCCAGCCCATGGGCCAAGTATGGCCCACCAGCTATTTATAAATAAAGTTTTATTGGAACACAGCCATACTCATTTATTTATGTATTGTCTATGTTTGCTTACCTCTACAATAAGAATTGAGTAGTTGTGACAGACCACGTGGTTCACAAAGTTGAAAAAATGTACTATCTGGCCTTTTACAGAAAAAATTTACTAACCTCTGATCTAAACCATTGGTTTTCTTCTGTTGTTATTATTATTATTATTATTATTATTATTATTTTATAACTGTGAGTGACCCTGGGCTTTTTTCACAATGGAAATATTAAATAACTATAGGTTTTCCTGGTGATATCTTTTTTTGGTAATACTTGTTGCAGATACTCTGTTATCCACCATCTTTCCTAACCAAGCACTGATTTTGCAACTAGAGTTCTCAGGACAAATTAGGTGCCGCCAGGTAGGTGCACTGATGCAGGTTTTTGAAGGGCTTGGAAACAAGGGACATTTCTGCAACATAGTCCAGTGTTCATTCTTGGGCTAGGAATGGAGGCTAAACTTACAGCATGGAGAATCCACTACTTGGTGGGGAATTTATTTCATTCATGGAAAAATCTAATGGAGAAAAATATTACTTCTTTATGTGGAGCCAGGGATACCTGTGGTCCTGTTCCCAGAACTAAAGAGAATAAACCTGATTGTTTGGAGCATTTCTGTTCTTCAGATATCGGACAATGAATATCAAATACCCAATAGCTATTGGTATCTCGCCACCTCTGTTTCTCTTGCTAGTTCCTTCAACTTGCTTGTTCAGCTTATTTCCAAACCCTTCACTATTCTTGTCACCCTTCTGCAAATATACCTCAGGTTTTCAGAATCCCAGTTAATGAGAAAAACTCAGCAGGCACTAACCACAATGCTCCACATGTGTTCCGATGTTTGAATAGGATATTTTCACTCATATTACACTTTTGGCTTACATTGCACATTTTATCACTTGAGTTTCTGCTTTTTCCTACCTGAACTCTAAAGCCAGGTGGCTCTAAGTCTGCACATTAAAAAGAAAAGAAATAGGGAAGGAAGGAAGGAAGGAAGGAAGGAAGGAAGGAAGGAAGGAAGGAAGGAAGGAAGGAAGGAAGGAAGGAAGGAAGGGAGAAAAAGGAAAGGAAGGGAGAGAAAAGAAAAAAAGCTTTTCCTTTGGAAATAATCTCACAACTATAAGAATAATAATAATACAAAGAATGCCTACATATTCTTTACCCAGATTTACTATTGTTAACATTTTACCCCATTTGCTTTATCATTTGCTCTTTCTCAAGATCCATCTCTGTTTCCCTGTCTCTTTCATAATTTATTACCATTTGAAAATATGTTAGTGTCCAAATTGTCCTAGATTTAGCCAGTGAGAGCACTTTGAGGTGGCTCTTGCATCCTTTTGTCATATTCCCATCATGTTTTGAGCACTGCCTTACTTTCTGGCAGAGAAAGACATTCCAGGCTCCTGCACACTCTGCCAGCCCTGAGACCAGCCACTTCTCCAGAGAACCCCAGTCTCTTTCAGTGAGGAATGAAACCTATACTTTATAGTCAGTGGATATTTTAAGAGCCTGGATGTATCATCAAGCTCATATGCCAGCTACTTCTTCAGATGGACGAGGTACCGTTAGCCCAGGGAACATTCCAGTGAATTGCTCAAACCGCTATTGGAAACAGAGCCAGGACCAAAGTCCCCCCTTCTAACTCCCAGATATCCATTCTTTTTTATAGCCTTTCAGCCTTCATATGCCACTCAACAATAACATGTGTCAAGTTTCATTCTGTTGATTTCGTCCCATCCTTTCAACATCCTGAGACATTTTATTTACCAGCCTGTATCTTCACTGGCTACACAATCCGCCTTCAAATGCTTAAAAAGTGACTTTCTAAACTGAGATTGGCTCTATTTCCAGCTTCAGGGGAGATTTCCTGGGCTCCGTTATAAATCTTTGAATAATGAGGTTTTTAATGAAACCAGGGCTAACACATCATTAACTGTGGCGATAGAATACTACTCCTATAATCACTAATTTGGGGAGCTTAATGGAAAAATACAGAATATTGAAAATGTTTTCTTATCATTACTCAATTTGTCAAAACCCCATTGTTTATGCCACATTTTCAATGAGGTGGAATGGTTTTTAAAGATGCTACAGAGATCATTACAAAAGCACTGGGAAGCCACATATTGTGGAGGAGGATTGGGGGAGGAGGCTCAGGGGAGAAAAGGAATTACTAAACTCGATGTGAAACCTGGCTCCTGCAGAACACATGAGCGTAGTTCATCGCCAACAGCCCACAGGGGGATAGAATGTGAAAGTTACAATGGGATCGAGATAGGTGCGTTGACAATTCTGCACCCATAACACCCATCCTTCTGAAGGTACCATCTGTTACATGCAGCCTTTTTGTGAGTATCAGCAATAGAGGTAATTAAGCAAATGAGCAGCTAAAATTGAAGCTCCCAGAAAGTAAGAAAAGTTAGCCAAGATATGACAATGGGGGTGTCTTTGTAGGAACAGAGGCTGAACACTTGGAACCACCTGTATGCTGTGGCAGAGCGCAGGGGCGACAGGCTGGAGACTGGGAGCCAGGAGGCTCCACGGCTTCCTAGGGGCTCATTTCAGGAGCCGCTGATGGTAAAGAGAACGTGCCTCTGGTTTTCTTACCAAGGAGAAGGAAGAACGCACACGTAATCCCGGATACGCTCTGAAAGTAAGAGGCTAATGTTGTATCAGGGCACAAGGGCAGTGATGTCACCATTCACAAATAACCTTAAGATCAGGGCTCCTCATACCGGAGGAGGCTCCGGTCTGCGTTGTCAGCTGGGGAGGCAGCCGGGGCCTGAAGAGGGCCTGGCACACGGCATTTAGCACAGGGCTATTGAGAGGAAGGTGGAACTACCAAGGCTCCTAGAGCTGAATTAGCCAAGAAGGTGCTGGCTCCCACAGGTGACCTTGCCTCCTCTGTGCGCGCCATGCAGGAAGCCATGCCTGCACAGGTCCAGAGGACTGGACAGCTCAGAAGAAGGAAACCTGTATCCTCGATGATGTATTTGACTGTGAAGTGTTAGGGGGACCACAGAGGGGTTCCTCTTTCCCAGATTTTAATCTATTTTGCTTTTTGCTGTATTGTTTTGCTTGCGTCCCAACCTCTTCAGCTTTCTTCACTTTAACACCTTTCTTCCCAGACCCATTCCTCTCTCCATGGCCCCACCCCATAGGCCTGCAGGAAACCAATGTTCCCCCCCTCCCGCCTCCCCCCTCCCCAGCTGGGTCCTCTGGGCTTCAGCCCTGCTGGGAGCCTTTCCTTGCCTGAGCTGTGAATGTGACCGGGGCTTGGAAACAGATAAACAGTGCTAGTTGAATGCAAATACATCAAGTCATGTTCTCGTAATGCAGACATATTAAAAAAAAAGTTAGTGTCCTAGCTGAGACTGAATAGCATCAAAACTGTCCCAAATTCATGGGCTCTTAAAATCATTTCAATTAGTCTCAGTTCCCCGAACAGACTTGGAGGCACAATAATAAGCTCAACAATGTGTTCACACCGATCCAGCTAATAGATGTCAAGCGATTTGCTCTCGGTGCCTTATTGATTAAGGTAGGGAAGGTAAACAGCTGAGAATCTGCGTTAAAATGTAATTTAGTCAGTCAAGGAGGAATGCTCTTTGAGCAGAGGTGTTTAGTTTAAGGGAGGGAAATGCTGCCTATAAACACACAGATTAAAACTTTTAAATGGCCCAACCCACCCACTAAGGACAAGGCAACCTCTTTGGGATGTTTCTCTTTATCAAGGACAATCTCATGATCAAGATGGAAGCTGTGTGGACCACCTCTTCCTTCCAGAATTTAACCAAGTATAATAACCAAGGAAGAGTGAGAAAAGCATCTTGGGTACTGCACGTGGAGATGTGTGAAGAGCGAGTTCTAGGACCACAGTGTAAGAAAGGCCCAGGCACCACACTGGGTCCAGAGAGGGGAAAACCACCCTCATAAGGAGGGTAAGAGAAGCTCACTCTGGCAACCACCACATTTTAGGCAAACAGTCCATGGACAGGTCTGGAGCCTCCAAGAAGCAGGTACCAAGATGAGATTAAATGTCTAAGAGACTTATAATGGGAAGTATCTGTGCGAGAAAATGAGGTGGGATCCAGGAGAGGCTGGGGGAACCATCAGACCACAGTGCATGTCTGACTCAAGTGAAAGACACCGTGAAAGGAAGGCGAGTCTGGTGGAAGCATCTGAGACCGCAATGCAGTGCTAAGGGAAGTTCAGGAAGGCCATTGGAACAAAATTGTTTGTCAGATGTGTACAAGGAACGGGCCTTCATGTCCCTGCGGCACTCACCAGGGAGCAGCCCAGGGGAAGGTGCCCTCGGCACGAATGCAGCAAAAGACTTCAGAACACAGCAGCTGGGGCCATTGTTGATTATGCTCTCTGCAATCAGAGACCTGGAAGGCTCATTCTCACATTCATCACACAAAGTGACTAACCCAGACTCTCACAAGAAGTTTAAATTTAAGCAGATTTCCATTAACGAACAACAACAACAAACCTCAGGCAAAGAAATAATACATCATTAATGCAGGCAGGAAAGATATGGCAGTAAGTGTAGCTACTTTTAATTAGCACCTACCAAGCACGAGGCACTTGATATTCTTACCTCCAATCCTTACAACAACCTTGAAGTCATTTTACCATTGAGGGCACATGTTTACAGGGGTTAAGTGACTTGTCTAAGGCCACACGGCCAGCATGTTGAATAACCAACATTTGAATCCATACCTGTGGGTTCCAAAGCCATGTTCTTTCTACTCTGTCACACTAAAGAGGGAAAGAGAAGACAATTATGTCAGAAAACAGGCTGAGAAAGTTGCTACAATGAGCACGAAACAACTCTGGACCATCCTGGCAGCTGAGGAAAGATGCTGCCTTTTATAATCATTCTCATTGACTTTGTTTAAAAAACTTTTTAAAATTAAATGTATTGGGGTGACATTGGTTAGTAAAATTATATAGGTTTCAAGTGTACATTTCTGTAATACATCATTTATATATTGCAGTGTGTATTCACCACCCAGAATCAGTTCTTCCATCACCATATATTTGACCCCCTTTTCCCTCTTCTACCACCCCCTCCCCCCTTACCCTCTGGTAACCACTAAATTGTTGTCTGTGTCTATGAGTTTTTTCTGTTTCTTTGTCTTGTTCCTTTGTTGCTTTCTGTTTTATATCCCACATATGAGTGAAGTCATATGTTTTTTTACTTTTTTTGTCTGACTTATTTCGCTTAGCATAATAATCTCAAGATCCATCCATGTTGTCACAAATGGCAGTATTTCATCTGTTCTTATGGCGGAGTAGTATTCCATTGTGTGTATATACCACATCTTTTTTTATGTATCATCTATTGAAGGACGTTTTGGTGAATAATGCTGCAATGAACAATGGGATACATATATCTTTACAGATAAATGTTTTCAGGTTTTTTTTGGTAGATACCTAGAAGAGAAATTGCTGGATCATATGGTAATTCTATTCTTAATTTTTTGAGGAACCGCCATACTGTTTTCCATAGTGGCTGCACCAATTTGCATTCCCACCAACAATGTATGATGGGTTTTTTTTTCTCTACAGCTTCTCCAACACTTGTTATTATTTGTCTTTTTGATGATAGCCATTCCAATAGGTGTGAGGTGATATCCGCATTTGATTTGCATTTCCCTAATAGCTAGTGAAGTTGAGCATTTTTTCATATAGCTGTTGACCATTTGTATGTCTTCTTGGGAGACATGTCTTCTCGGGTCCTCTGCCCATTTTTTAATTGGATTGTTTGGTTTTTTTGTTGTTGAGTTGCATGAGTTCTTTATATATTTTGAATATTAGCTCCTTATTGGAGGCATTGTTTGCAAATATCTTCTCCCATTCAATTGGTTGCCTCTTTGTTTTGTTGACGGTTTCTTTTGCTGTGCAGAAGCTCTTTAGTTTGATAAAGTCCCATTCATTAATTTTTGCTTTTACTTCCCTTGACTTTGAGGTCAAATTCATAAAATCCTCTTTGAATCGAAGGTCCATAGTTTAGTACCTATGTTTTCTTTTATGCAGTTTATTGTTTCAGGTCTTATGTTTAGGTCTTTGATCCATTTTGAGTTAATTTTGGTCATGGTGACAGATAGCAGTTTAGTTTCATTCTTTTGCACATGGCTTTCCAATTTTCCCAGCACCATTTACTGAAGAGGCTTTCTTTTCTCCATTGTATGGTTTTGGCTCCTTTGTCAAAATCATCTGCCCATATATATGTGGGTTTATTTCCGGGTTTTCAATTCTATTCCATTGGTCTGTGTATCTGTTTTTCTGCCAATACGATGATGTTTTGATTATTGTTGCTTTGTAGTACAAATTGAAGTCAGGGAGTGTGATACTTCTGCCCTTTTTCTTTTTTCTTAGGATTTCTTTGGTTATTTGGGATCTTTTGTGATTCCATACAAATCTGATGATTACTTTGTTCTATTTCTTTAAAAAATGCCGTTGGGATTTTGATGGGGATTGTTTTAAATCTGTGTGTTGCTTTGGGTAATATGGCCATTTTAATTATGCTGATTCTTCCAATCCATGAACACAGAATATCTTTCTATTTCTTTGTGTCTTCTTTAATTTCTTTTAAGAATGTCATATAGTTTTTAGTGTATAAGTCCTTCACATCCTTTGTTAAGTTTATTCCTAGATATTTTTTTGTTGTTGTTGCAATTGCAAAAGGAATTGTTTTTTTTTTCATTTCTTTTTATGAAATTTCATTGTTAGTATATAGAAATGCAATGGATTTTGTATGTTGGTTTTTTTATCCAGTAACTTTACTGTATTCATTTATTTTTTCTGATGGTTTTTTGGTGGAATCTTTAGGGTTTTCTATATAAAAAATCATGTCATCTGCAAAAAAGTGACAATTTAACTTCTTCATTCCCAATTTGAATGCATTTAATTTCTTTCTCTCATTCACTTCTAAAAGAACCACATGTGAAAGTAACATGAGAAGGTAAATATTTTCTTAGCCTTAATTTCTGGAAGAAATTTGGAAATCAAATCTGAAAATAAAGACTATTGAAAAGCTCTTGAAAGAGAAGAGCAGTATTGGATGAATTACGTGTTTGCTATAGCTTTAACTTATTAGCACTACATAGCATACAGCATTCAGCACATTTAGTAGTTACTGGCCCTCAAGATGGGTAGGTAGAAGGAATTTGGACTCCACTCTTTCCATGTCTGGGCAGTAAAGCCTGAACTCAGCAGACTGGGTGTGCCTAAACGTTTCACTTTCCAAAAAAAAGACTGGTCCTTGAGTGTCTCCTGGGAGGTCACCTCTGAGCCCTTAGAATATCTGCGTGCTAGCAGTGTCTTTGTATACCTGGGGCCTTAAACCATAACAGGTCATTTATGCGAAGCATGTGATTTGTGGTGAATGCCTCTTGGTGTATTCCTGAAGCGCTGCATCACTTTGACTTCTGAAGGGGGCTGGAGACTGAGTAGCCAAGGTCAGTCGTGTGGGTGGTCACGCCCATGTGACTGACTGACCCCAGTAAAAACTCTAAGGCTGAAGTGAGCTTCCCTGGTTAGTAATACTTCACTTCTGTGTTCCCATATTGCTAAAAAAACTGAGTACTGTTGTGTGACTCCACTGGGAGAAGACACCTGGAAGCCCCGTGCCTGGTCTCCTCCAGAATCTACCTCCTGTACCTTTTTCCTTTGCAGACTTTAATCTGTATCCTTCTGCTGTCATAAATCACAACTATAAGTATAAGCAGCTTTTCTGGGTCCTGTGAGTCCTTCCAGCAAATCATCAAACCTGAGGATAGTGTTGGGGACCCTTGACAATGTCTTTACTCCTTACACTTCCCTCCATCTTCCTTTAATCAGCACCAGCTGACCTCTTTCTCCATTCTAATTTCCTTTCCTCGCCCACCACCCCCACCGCCAGCTGTATTACCTGAGAGAGGCAAACCGTAACCTCTCGTGTTTGGGCATTTTTCTTTCCCCACCTCAACCCTTGCTAAAATAATAGAGTGAGTCGTGCTCCATTTCTAAGTCTTTCTATTCTTAGATCTCCAATTACTTAACAAACAATATAGACTCCTCAAAACTGCTAAAGGCCATACAGCACACAAATGAGAAAACTTAGACCAAGGTGTGACAGATGGTCCGTAACTTGCAGAGCTGATCCAGGGGCCATGGGTACAAGTGACAGAAATGGCCTTATTGGTTATTGCTTTGGGTCTCCACCTCCTTGGCTCTTGTTAAGATCACCTGATTTAATCATGGCTATATTGAGAAAAATGACTTTGTAAACAAGCTGATGCCAGTGCTTTCTGCTTCTCCCTGCTCCCTGAGGGACACGTTTTCAGTCAGGTGTCATCCCACCAATTTCATTAGCATTGAGTTACAAAGATAAAAATATCCCATCCCTGTCACTGACGAGTTACCTTCTGCACTGAACTTCCCAAGTCATCTTTTCTCTGGTAATTTTGCCAGTGACATGTTTGTTGTTGTCAGCAAGGCAAAGCCAGCGTAACTGATTCAGGGTGACCTGGGCTCCATGCTGCTCCACGCATCAATAAAATTGCCAGGTCTGCTTTGATTTCAGAATCTGTATTGTAGGTAATGATGATATATGAGCTCATGGAACAGGTTTGATTCTCAGCGGTAAGAATGGTTCTGGCAGCTAAGGAGGGGAAAAATCATTTCAATGTACAGTATAGATAGACTTCTTCTGATATGGATGTCATCAGTGGGAAATTCGGATGAGCACACAGTGTCATGTCCACCCTGACCACTAAGGAGTGGAAGCCACAGAAGTTGAGATGGGAAAGTTGGGTAGCAGAGTGGGGAGAAAGCCAACTGGGGAAACCAAATTTCAAGTCAGCTGAATTCCATTCACGCTCTAGTATCCCCAGCAGCTGTGTCATGCGGAGGACACAATCAGGTTCAAGCACATGATTACTGTCTTGCACCATGGTGATTTGAAAAGACAGTCCTAGCCCAGCAAGGCAGCTTCTGCAGGAAGATCAGGATCTGACAGGGGCCAACTGACCCAGTGCCCAATTGAGACTGCCAGGCACTAATGGTGTTTAAAGGTGCCAGGCAGCACTGGGGAGTGCTGACCATGTTGGAGTTTCCACAGGGGGTTGGGGGGGCGGGGGGTGTCCCTCCTTGCCCTTGCTCTTACTGAGCAGAGCAGATTCTCCTGCTGGTTTGAACTGTTCTCAATAAGAATTTTTTTTTTTACTGTGGTACAATATACATAACATAAAATTCACCATTTTAAGCATTTTTAAGTGTGAAATTCAGCAGCATTAAGAATATTCACATTGTTGTGTAACCATCAATACCATCCATCTCTACAAGTTTTTCACCATCCCAAACAGAAACTCTGTTTCCACGACAGAATACCTCTCCCTTCTGCCCAGCTCAGCCTCTGTTAAACACTTCTCCCTTCTGTCTCTGTGAAAGTGCTTATTCTAAACGTCTCACATAAATGGAATCATACAGTATCTGTCCTTTTGTGCCTGACATTTCACTTAGCATAACGCTTTCAAGGTTCATCCATATTTTAACATGTATAAGAATTTTATTCCTTTTACAGGATGGATAATAGTTCATTATATGTATATACCGCATTTTGTTTATTCCAACTCGACATTTGGGGTGTTTCCACCTTCTTTCTATTGTGAATAATGCTTCTAGGAACACGGGCGTACAAATATTTATTCCATTCGCTGCTTTCAATTCTTTTGAGACTATTCCCAGAAGTGCAACGGCGGGATCATATGATAATTCTATGTTTAACTTTTTGAGAAACTACCTTACAAATAAGAAATTTTTAAAGTGTGGAAAACCTCATAGGTGTTTTAGAGAAGCCCTTATGCAGCAGGTCGAGCAACATCCATATTTTTATGGAGGAAATTGCAATAGGAAGAAGCCATGCTGCTGCTGACACAGTAACCCTGCATCCGTAATAATCTTCATCTGTCAGACATTTATAGAGCTCCGTTCATGTACTACACACTGCAGGGGCTGGGGACACTGCTGCAAACAAGACAGGGGCCATCCCTGCCAGAGGAACTAGAGGAAGCTAAGTCAACATGCGGGAGAGGACAACCAGGCTATGGGACTCCAGGGTTGAGCTGAGAACCAAAGCTGAGGACGTTAACTGCTGCTCATTGAGTGCCTATTAGAGGTCAGTGCTGGACATTTTTAACACAGTCTAATTTAATCCTCACATGGGCACTATTATTATCCCATTTCACAGATGAGAGAACTGTGAGACTCAGAGAGACTAACACCACAGCACCTAACACATGACATCTTCATTACCTCGTTGGTGTAAGGGAGTCAGACAGGCAGCCAGGGATGGGAGGCATCACACCGTCTGTCACTCACAGCATTCAAAATAGGTTCTCCTGACTTCATTTCAGATCGTGGGTCTATAATTTACTAGGCCTGTGCATTTATCAGAAGAAATGTAAAAACGTATCTTGTGCTTACATTTCCAGCCATAACTCATTTCTAGCAAAAATGGGTAAACTTGGAAATGGTTAATAAGAAAAAAAAGAATTACAAGCTCTTTCTTTATTAAACTGTAAATTCTTTAATGATAGTTACATCTAATACTTAATTGCATACAGCATATGCTATAGAAGCTCAATAAGTCAACTTGATAAGTATTTATTGAGTAATTATTGTATGTTCAGCACTGCAGTGTGAGCACCATTCTCCTAACTTTAAGGAGCATGCGGTTTGGCCCACAGCAATAAGAGGAAACTATAGGACTATATTCAGTAAGGTGATAATTTACATAATATTAGTGTAAACATCTGACCCGACAGAAATGAAAACTGATGTGTGTAATGAGAGTTTACCATGTGCCACTCACTGAGTGACACAAACTTCTTTACACACCTAACCTACTCTATCCCTTACCCCACCCACTGACCCGAGATGAGTTCCATTTCCAAAGCATAGGTAGATTGAGCAATTTGTCCCATGTCACACACAGAGCAAATGGCTGAGGTGAATTCCATCTCAAGATGTCTGACTCTAATGCCCATGCTCTTCACTCTAAATTTGGAGCTTTTTAGGTTCACCTTTCATGAACTTCCCAAGCATAAGACAGGAACAGCAATCAGGGCAGGGCCAGGAGGAGTCATGATGGGAAGCGACTGTGGAGAAAAGTGGAGACTGATGCCACCCCTGTAGCAGGCTTTCCACAAAAACATAACTACGAAGTATTGGAAGGCCAGGTTCCAAGCATGAGTCTTCTGCTCTACAGAAAATAGCAGAGCAGCACCATTGACTTCTAAAGGGGACGACCCTCCCCCACTAATCTCACTGCCTGCTCTGGCAGCTCAGGCAGAGAGAGAACCCTGGGCGGGGACTTGATGTGTGAGGGCTCAGCGACTCATGAGGCTGGGTCTGACTCCCTTTGAAGATTTTGGCATCAGACTTTTGTAAGGCTGAGCTTTATAACTAAAATAGACTGAAGAAACTGAGACTCCATGGCTTACCCCATAATTATTGTTGGAGTCAATTTGAGTGAGTGGACCACAACATGACAAAGCTAAAGAAGTGCTTAAATTCAAACAGATTTGATTTGAATTCTGGATCTTTTCGAGCTAGTGCAGCTGGAGGCAGGCCCGCAGCTTCTCTCAGCTCCAGTTTCCTCATCTATGACATGAAAAGACTCGCAATGGCTTCACACACTCACCGCTTGATTCAGTGCAATTGTTTGTACTTGGAGGTCATCACCATCACCATCATCATCAATGAAGTTTGTCAAGGAAGGAGGGGATAACTGTTAGAATGGGTCTCCTGAATGGGCAGAAAGAAGTAAAACCCAAAATGAAAATGAAGGGGCTGTCCTGGGACATCATGAAAGACACCTCTTCCTCTCGGATTTGATGCCATAAAGTATTGATGGAGGCAAACATAAGAAACTTACTCAAAGGGGAAGGAAGAGACGAGCCTGCTGCCTCTTGTCTTGTAAGATATTATGAGATGATTTTTTCGTCTGATTTTTCTAATGTTTCACTTAGGTGTTGTTAGGCATAGGTTTCATTTCCAGAGCGTTTATCACATTACTGCAGGTGCTGGAGCCCAGAAGAGTCAGTGATGGGGAGATTATCTTGACATGGAACACCTGTGCCCAGCATCAAGAATCTGCTTCCACATATTATGACACTGATGGAAGTACACATTTGTGGGTCTGCACTGTCATGTAATATCATGTGCCAATATCCTGTGCTTCCTAAGAGGCAACGCAGAATCCTAAATCAAAGGTAGTTTGAGGCAGTGTAGCTGATTGGCTCCATCTCCTGTGGCAACCACTACAGAGGTGCTTGGAATAACACCGTATGCCTACAACCAGTTAGTCCTGCCCCCGGAAGGATATTCTAGGGGATTTTACTCTGTGCGTTGAATCAGTCAGGGTTCTTCAGAGAAGCAGAATTAATAGATTCTACATTTATTTATATTTAAATACTTATATATATATAAATACATATCCTGCATGTATATGCACACATGTGTGTATATAAATATATAAGATATGTGTGTATATATATGTGTGTATGCCTGTACTTATATTTATATGTATATGTTTATGTTCATGTTCTTGTTCATATTTATATTGATATATCTATACATATAGACAGGAAATGTGTATATATACATTTATATTCTGTTAGTTCTGTTTCTCTGGAGAACCTTGACTACACTAGCTAGAAATTACCTAGAATGAAAATTCATGGCTCAGAGAGAGAGAGAGAGGTTTATTTTAAGGACTGAGCTCATGTGACTGGGGGAATGACAAGTTCAAGATTTGGAGGGGAGATGTTGATGTGCAATCTTGAGACAAAATTTCCTCTTCAGAAAACCTCAGTTTTTGCTCTTAAGATTTTTACCTGATTACATGAGGTCGGCCCAGATCATTGAGGGTAATTTTCTTAAAGTCAACTGATTGTAGATGCTAACCACATCTCCAAAATACCTTCACAACATCAAGATTCGTGTTTGATTAAAGAACTGGATACTATAGCCTATATCTACACACATGAAACGAACCATCACATGTATGCAGATAGATGGCTTATAAACAGGGGTCTTCTTAGTCATCTACTCAATAGCAGGGAACTTTTACTGAGCCGGACATAATAGACCTGGGCTTTGCACCACCCTTCTAGGTAGCCTGGAAGTGTTTCCTTTACAGTTTCTGAGTCCCAGTTTTCTCAGGTGGGATGTAACAATGCCTTTGCTGCTTACCTATCATGAGGTTGAAGGAGATAAGGTATGTAAAATTGTTTTAATATTGTATTTTAATAGATAATATGATTGCATTCTTATTATATTCAGACGCTATGCCAGGTTCTTTACATAAATTATATTATTGAATTCTCAAAACAATCCCATGAGGTTGACAACACTTTATCGATGAGGAAACTAAAGCTCAGAGAGATGGAGTAACTTGGGCAGGTTCCCACAGCAAATAAATAGCAGCTAAAATTCAAACTGAGCTATGTCTGACTCCACAGTCTATAATTTAACCACTGTATTCAAATATATTAAGATTTATTATGCATTCATGGTTATTATGTAGCTGGAGGCAAGTGAAATATATGACCAAATTCACTTGTTAGTGATCACCTAAAGTGCATTGCAAAAGGCACCCAATAGTTCTCTTTTGATTTATAGCATCAGGGAAAACCAAATGTTCAACAATAGTGTATGTATGCCCAGATAACAGAGGACAAATCTATCCCAGTCAGTCTCTTAGTTTGTTTTTTGTTTTTTGTTTTGTTTTGTTTTGTTAGCCTGTTCTGCATCTAAACAGTTTCCCTATGTCAGTGAGTGCCACCTCTTACACTCAATTCTTTAGGAAACAAAATGTGAACAGATAGCATCAATACGAGTTATTATACCGAAGTCACCAAGAGAGTTACAAAGTATTACAGATGTAGAAGGATGCAACAGGAAGTAAGATATAAAGAAAGCAGGGAGACACAATTAAATTTCTGGCACTTGCTCCCATAAAATTTCAGCTGTTGTTAAATATGCATGAGAGAAATCTTTATTGGTTCTTTGGAAATTCTTAATTGCTACAAAACTTAGCAGCCAATCCCCTACCTGCTTTCTTACACTGCTGGGAAATAATGAGCGTATTTCAAATACTTTCTACCATACTAAAAATACCTGAACACTGTTTGCTTTCTGCTAGTACCAGAAAGGAATTCTTTCCCTGAATGTTTTTTGCATAAAGGGGAAATGGTTTCTGCTCTATGAAGCTCTGATTCATCGTTGGCTATAAGTGACTTTGTAGGAGTCGGAGTAAAAATCTTCCCACCCACCTGGATACGAACATTAATACATGCTCTTACTGTCATTTCCACATGATGACTCTTGGTTCATTAGGGAAGGTTTCTGCCAGGAGTTTTATCCATCTCCATATCTGACCACTCCCCTCCCCCCTAACTTGGTGAGACCACTGACTGGCTTCTGCTTCCATGCCTTATGCAGACCATACCCCCAATTCAGGTAATAGTACTTATTATTGAAATCTTTCCTTCCCCTTCGGGGACATGGCAGCCTTGTGTTTCCCTGTCCCATTGAATTTTAGGTTGTCATTTGACTTGCTTTACCCAATAAACCGGGAATAGAAATGACTTAAGAAAGTGATTTCCGGGCCAGCCGAGTGGCACATTGGTTAAGAACTTGCTTGGGACGCCAGAGGGCTCCGGTTTGGCGTCCCAAATATGAGGGCCAGTGACACTGCCCTCTACAGCTAAGATGCTGAACTACAGCTCGAGCTGGAGCTGGGCTGCCATGAGTCGCCAGCGACAGCGTAGGCTGCAAACCCTGCTGCAGTGGGTTGCCATGGGCTACCGTGTGTAGCCAGCAGCCAGCGTGAGCGGCCAGCAGCCGCAGTGAGCGGCCATCCAGAAGCCGGCGACTGATCTGCCTCGCCCGGGAAGAGCCCAATGATGGTGCCAACTTGGGCCAGTGAAGCAACGTCCTCCACAACTAGACTGAAGAACAAAAAGACAGCAACTTGTCTGTTCCCCTTCCCCCAATTCCCCAGCGCTCTTCCCATCCCCCAATTCCCCCAATTCCCCCAATAAAAACTTAAAAAAAAAAAAGAAGAAGGTGATTTCCTACAGACATGCTGGGGCAGCAAAAATATAGTATATGTGCACCACTATGTCAGAAGCCCTCCTAAAAACCCATCTGTCGCCATGTCCCACTCCTGCGCAGAAGTATCCCCTAGTGCATCTTGGGATTGAACCAATGCCATTTGTCCTAGTTTCCTGTTTGCTCTAGTGAAGTTATTTTGAAGCTTTCATCTTTTGCTTCACAAGGAATTTCAAAGAATAATGCTTTTCAATAGCCAGTGACATGCAACTAACAGTTGTGCATCCCCTGTGTACTCACACTTAAAAGATCATCAGGAAGTACTGATGTTTGAAAATCTAGCTTTTCAAGATTGAGAAGTTGAATAGGTCTCCATTACTCATCTTCTGTAGTACATCTGTAATGATTTTCAAAATGGATTCCAGGATCCACTCTAAGATAGAAAAAAGTAAGTCATAAGTAAAAGTTTTGCTGACACTGCAGTTATTATATTTAACAACTGAGACATATTCATTTGCTGAGAAACAAGATGAGGAATTTGAAAGGCCTATAATAAAATGACAGTTTGATTTGTGTTGAGGGTGCTATCTCTGCTCCGTCTCAATTTAGTTCATTAATGTGCCTGCATAATACAAAGTTTGCAATTAAGCATGATAAAAACACAAACAGTGCCATCTTTTGGACAATGCGTAAACTTTATGCATTTCTACAGTCATACATACCTGTGTCAAGCAATGGAGCTAGTGCTCCCATCCATCCCTCGCAGATGCTGTGAAGACCTTCTTTTTATCATTAGTAAATTTCCAGGGCGTGAAAGCTTTCATTGGCATTATAGAAAAGCAAGCCACCCTGCCTAAAAATAGTGTGACTTGCACCTGTCCACCTTACCCAGAGTAGCATGCTCAGATTGGCTTTTTAACATTTCCATGGAAATGTCACTGCGGTCCTGTGTTTATGTGCTTCTTAGAGCACCTGAGGGCATTTTTTCCCCAATATAAGTTCCTTTCTAAATCTAGAATGAAATGTATCTGGCTCAGGTGTCAGGTTTTGAAAAGTAGGTGGATGAATGTCATGCATAAAAATAGAAATGCTATTGTTATTCTGCTCATAACCATTATTCATAACCAAGGTGGGAGGAACAGACAAGAAAAGCCTGTTTCACCAAAACTCATTTTCTGTTGAATAGGGCAGATCAGCTGTGTAGTGGGCAACCTGACAAGCTGATCTGTACATAAACGTGCAAGTATTTTTAAAGAGAAATTCTACATTGTTGATCTAGTCAAACATTTAATAACCACTCAGCATTGTGCTAGGAACTATGCATGAAACGGGCCCCTTAAATTATTGAGACGTTCGTTCCTTGAAGGTTTTGTAGTAGGGAAAATGTTCCAAAGGTGTGATGTTAAAGGATTAGGGAGTATAGAACGAAAGCAGAGGTAATTTTGATGATGATGGTGACAGTGATGATGATGAGAGCTAACGTTTATTGACCATTTGCCATGTGCCAGGCACAGTTTAAGTGATGTGCCTATATAAACTCATTAACCCTCATGAAAATTTAATGGAATAGGTTCTGTTATAATCATCATTCTACAGATGGGGAAACTGCAAGAGAGGCTTAGTAACTTGCTCAAAGTCACGTAGTCAGTGACAGCTTACTATGAAATCTCATGGCAAAGAAAACTGGAAAATGAGCAGCTGCCATAATGAAGAAACAATGGTTCAAAGCCAGAATAAGGGCCTACCTATCAAATTCACTCATTCATTCAACAGAGACACAATTATTTGAGCACCTAGTCTATGCCAGGTATCACTGTCAGAGCTGAGGCTCGAGCAAAACAAGCAAACGTCCCAGCATCTTAAAGCCTGCCTCCTAGTGCAGCCAATAATACCCAGAAACATGCTAGCATGCCTTGTGATGCTTAGAGAAGCAGGATAGAGTTAGAGAATGCTTGGGGACACTGTGCTAGATGCACATGAATACAGGATAATCTAACTGATACCTAAAGCACATTGAGTCTGATGAGGAAGGAAGACAGACCCAGTAAAGAGGTATGCTGTGACTTGTGCTGCAGGAAAGGTAAGCACAGATTGCCCGAGCGGACACAGCCCCCCCCCCCCCCCCCCCCCCCCGTGTAGACTGGGATGGAGGTTTCAAAGAAGGCTTTTCAGAGATGGTAATGCTTCCACTGAGAATTACACAATGAATAAAATTAGTTAGACAGGAAACATGGGAACACCTTGGGTAAGAATAAATACAAAACTTGAGAGTTGGGCAAGATCTAATGACTGAAGTGTCTTAGGATAACAGAGGAAAACAAAAACATGAAAAGATTTATTAGAAGGAATTGGCTTCTGCAGTTACGGAGGCTGAGAAGCCTCACTACTTGCCATCTGCCAGCTGGAGACCCAGGAAAGTTAGTATAAATCAGCCCTAACCTGAAGCCCTGAGAACCAGGAGTGCAAGGGCAGGAGAAGGCCCAGGTCTCTGCTCAAGCAATCAGGCAGGAAGGGCTGACTCCTTCCTTCCTCTGCCTTTTTGTTGTCTGCAGGCCCTCAGTGGACTGGACGAGGCCCACCCACATTGGAGAGGTCAAATCACTCTACTCAGTCCACTGGCTTCAATGCTAATCTCATCCAGACACACCCTATAGCCACACCCCCGACTGACATTTAGCCAAATATCTGGGCACCCTGCGATCCAGTCAAGTTGACACATACATTAACCATCACATGAAGGCAGGTCCACAGAGAGGGATCTTAGGATATGTGTAGGTGAGCAGCCGGAAGCAGGTAGTTCCAGAAGGTTGAGCAGAGGGTAATCCCACCAGACTTCATCTGGCCTGGGACAGAGCAGGGGCTAATCCTGAGGGTTATCATTAGACGCAGAGGAGCTGTCTATGGGAAAAGATGTGACACACCCTATGCTCTGGACAGAGCACCGAAACAGTGATGGGAGACATAGGCTGGAGGGGGACAGGACAAAGGCAGGAGGATAAAGACAGAGAGTGTCACAGCAATCTAGGGACGGGATGCTGGGCTTGGAGAGGCGAAAGGCTGTGCAAGACTCTTAGAAGAAAGCTGGTGGTTTGTTGGGTTTGAAGGAGGAATGGGAAGACATACAGGTTGCTGCCCTGGGTGACTGGGAGGTGGTGTCCTTCAGAGGGAGAGGGACACAGAAGGAGAGGCAGGGCTGGATGTGACGGGCCTGGAGCATGATTGATGCCCCTGCAAGGACAAACGCCACCATTTCTTCAAAGACCGTGGCCCCTGCCTGCTTTGCCACACCTCCGTGGTGTCCTGTCCCTGGGCTTCCCCTGGTAACCTCTCCTCATACCTCAGGTCTCCGCTTCAGTGTTGTTTCCTCCATGGCCTCCAGGACCCCCTTCAGGGTGGGGCTCTTGCTAAATCTCCCGCACCCTGTTCTCTCTCCCCATAGTCACGTTTCCTTTCACTTGTTTGTCTCCCAAACTAAACAATGGACTCTCTGGATGCCTCGCTGCACAGTGCCTGCCACATGGCACACGCCAAGAAATGCTGTTGGATGCCAACATGAATGAGTGTCCTGTAAACCCCATGATAGATGGGTGCCAAGCTCCAGGGAGGGATCTGAAATTAGAGATATGGATTTGGGCGTCGTCAGCTGGCGGAAGCAATTTACCTGAAAGTGATGATCACGCAGCTCGAGGAGCGTAAAGTGTTTTCTCAACAGCACCCTGAAAGGCAGGGCTAAAAAAACAGCAGATATGTATTCTGCCCAGAGCACCTTACATGGATTTCCTTTTGACGCTTTCTATCTTCCCAGGAGAGCAGGTGGTGCACTTATTTCATTTCTTTTTCTTCCTCTACTGGCTTCTTTTCAGCTGAAGTAAAAGGCTTTTCACACTAACAGCAAAAACAACGTAGACTTGCTGAAACGATATACAAAAAAAAGATTTCTCTCCTCAATGTCAGGGGGTGGCTTTTCTTCAAGGACAAAGGAGAAAGCAGTACTTCCCAGCACTCCTTTTCTAAATCTCCTCCCATCTCTGGGGAGGTCTTCATGTGAACCTCTCCTAAATTTCACATTCCTCAGTGCCCCACGCAGCCTAAGTTTCTCTTTAGAAATTGTCACTTCTCTCCATGTGGCTCAACCCAAGTCTCAGACCCTTTCTGTGTGTGGAGCAAGAGTCAGCACTGATCTTCATGACACTCTTCCTACCAAGACCCTCACCAAGGTGAAGAGCTGTATGGTTTAGAGATGAGTTAATTGCGTGTATACCTCTGTTCTGTGCCTGAACACCATACAAGCTGGTATGCAAATGATGCTAATTAGGACGGATTACAGTGAGGCCATCTGTGGCATTAGTTTATTTCATTGCACTCCTCTGCTAGAAGGAATTCCACTTTCCTACCTCTCCTGAAGATTATTGAATTTGAATATAGACTACAGTGGTTTTATCTTTAGTTCGTACCTCTGTAATCACCATTGTCATTATTCACACTTATTTTTTACCCCTCTGGATGGCCGAATGTCACACTCTCAGAGAACATGAGGAATAACAGTGAGATCAATTAATAAATATTAAGCAAATGCACAAAATATACATCCTTGCACAAATATAGAATTAAGTACATAAGAGACCTTTCTGAAAAGCTTGGCTGTGAATGCTCTGAATGGCTTCTGAATTGCTGGCTGTTATTTTCAAATGGAATCAAAGTATCATTCTTCGTTGAATAGGTTATGTCTTTCAAAAGTCTTTGGGGAAGAAATGATTATAATATAAATCTTGAGTCTTTGTGGTAGAAGGCATCTTGCTAAGGGGATATTTTGCTTTTAGATGTGTATCTCTTCCAGTGGTTGGAGGAGTGATTTCAGTGCAGGCTCAAGTGACTTACCAATTTGCTCGAATATTAAAACAGGTCTCTTCCTGGTTCAGATACCAAAGTAGGAAACAGGTTCTGTCCATCTGTGGAATTTCAACATACTGGGAACCCCCTTCAACTTTGAAATAGAAAGGATACAGAAAAAAAAAAATTTGTGAAACAGAAAAAAAACCTTTTCATTGATGAGACTGTATTACTATGCTAATTCCCCAACATTCCTCCTCCTGTAAGTCCCCCAGGAAGACTGGGAAGGGTGCTAGTTCCCTTACCTCAAGCCTAGTGAGGACTTTCTGGAAACGACTTAGAAAGTGTTAACCAAGACGTCCAGTGTCAGACCCACTTCTGGGAAAGTTCAAGTTGCCTGTGGCAGTGGTGGCTGTACTGTGACATGTCTGTACTACCAAGGTTTGTGGGGGCAATGCACTTGTGAGCATTTCCTGTGAATGTGACATGGTCCAGGCAGGAGACAGGGTCATTGCGGGATTACTATTTCCCAACAAGAATCACAGTTGGCCAAAGAAATTTTAATCTATATAGAGGTTTGCTATAAACTCCTTAGCATGTCTAAACTTTGGAAATCCAAGCGCTTTCTTCTGTACATGTGGGAACGAAGACCCATTGAGTGATTTCTCCACGGTCACAAGTAGTAAGGCCTAGTAACTAAACCATTCAGCAGAATTGCAGCTAAATCTCTGCTTGAGCTAGCAGCCTGCACGTGTAACCCAAATCTAGACCAATACATGGTGTCTACAGCTTTCCAGCACCACCTATTCATGGGCACAGGTGGCTTGGGTAGCAGTTAGCAAAAGATAGGTCCTGAGCAGTCTAACAGCGCTGAATGTACAAAGGGGGTCTCTAACTTACCATTGCCTCGGGATGTGTCTTATCTTGTTTTGTTAATAGGCATGATAGATTTGTCTTGAGTCTATGGTTATGATGTATAGGGACAGAGCAGCAGCTGCTAGGTCTCACTTTGGACATGATGCCTGAAAAAATCTGATTGAAGTGGCGTAAAATGTAAGATGGGGAATCATGACTTCTTGTGATACGTAGGAGTTTTTTCAGGTCCTTCCATTGCTGCCACAACAAAACTTAACATTCCGCAAGAAGGTGCATTTTATGATAGCCCAGTCGGTGTGTAGAAGGAGCCAGAAAGACAAACCCACTGGAGCAGAACTGACCACTTTAAGCACCCAGGTGTTGGAATAATAGGTTTCCAAAAGAAAGACAAATCATTTCTTTAACTTGTACTCACAGTTACGCACTGCATTTTGCAAATTTACAACCATCTGGATCAATCCTGCAGAAATAGCCAAAGACTCAATATCCATACATTGATTTCTTTCATCATCTAGTTTCCATATTCCTATACTTTTTCCTCTTGCATCAAGATAGTTAGATTTGAAACACAGATTCCCTGATCATCCTTCTGGTCTTTGATGTACAGCAGGGGAGCTGGCTGAGAAAGATAAAGAAACCTGATTCCCCCCCCCCAAAAAAGCAACATTCTTTCATTCATAGGCAGTGGGCCTTCTAGGAATAGCTAGCTGCAGTTCTTTGAAACCCCAACTATATTAAATCTGGAGAAATTTCAGTGGTAAATGAACAAGCAAACAAATGCTTCACTATGCCGTGCAGACCTTCCCTTGGGTTTTATAAGCATTTCCATTTTGAAAACTTGATGTCTCAGTATTAAAAACCCACCTCCCAGAGGAAAAACTGAGGGTTGCTAGGGGGGGGGGGGGGGCGGGGTAGGGATGAGGGAGAAGGGGAAGGGAAGAGACAACATAAATTGGTAACTACAATATGGCCTCAGGGATAGGAATAGACAGTCTGGGGAATATAATCAATAATGTTGTAAATATTCTTTAAGGGGCCAGATGGACTCATGTTTTGTTAGGGAGACCACTTCATGGACGGTGTAGAGGCCTGGCCACCGCACTGTACATTTGAAGCTGCCATTGAATAATATTATATGTCAACTGTAATTAAATATATATATAGTCACGGGATGTGGAGTAGAGTGTGGGAATGGAGTCAATGGAATTGTAATAGATATGTATGATACGAGGGGGGAGTGGGGCGGCGGATTGGGGGTGGGAGGTTGTTACTTTGTGAGGGGTGAAAGGATAAGTATTGCATTGTTTTGTACACCTGAAACTAATAATAAAAAAATAATTTAAAAAAAAACCACCTCCTTTTCCTGATTCCCCGATTTTCCTTCTTATCCATTGACCACTGTTTGTTTTCTCCTCCACGTAACGAGCACCTTTCTTTTCTCTATCCATCACTCCCTCCACTCCACAATACCACCCTGAAGGAGGAAGGCAGGACGCCTCCACTTCCCTTTCCATCCTGTTAAGTGCGTGTTCTCCTCACCCAGAGCCAATAGGATTAGCCCTTGGGGGTGGGGGTGGGGGTGTTGGGGACGAGGTGCACACTACACTCTATGACCTGCTTCTCATCAAGCTGTTCTCTAGGCCGTGACCACATTAACCTGTATTTATATTTTTGCGAGACCACACCAGGTCACAAACAAGAACAAGCATCCTGAGTTGGTTTTGTATTAAGCTCTCCCCTCCTTTGCTCCTTTTTCCTTTCAGCTCTACAGAAATCCATGCAAATGGGAAAGCGCTTGCCTGTCGCATGATTTATTACTCAGTCTTTGCAGGATCTCCACATTTCATTTGAATCGTTGCCGTCACATGCAAGTTGTGCCCAGTGCTCTGTATCTTGAATGCAGGAATCTTTACTGCACTAACAAAGACATATGATTCACCACTCTGGAAGTAGCAGGAGGATTGATTTATCCAGGTACATACTGCTTACCCAGCAGCAGCTGGATTCAGAATCATTTGCTTAGAAAATCCATCAGCATTAAAGAGCAAATTTCAAAATAAATTATTATCATTTTCATCTGCAGCCTGGATGCATACATTGTGGGAAGCACAAAGATCCTTTTGCCTACATGTTTCTTTGAACTTCCTCTTAGGAACAACAGTTATGAAAGGCAGTGCCTTGGGAGTTTTTCCAGTGACCACAGCCAGCGTTTGACCCTGTGTTGTTGACGCAGTCTTTCAACTCCATCTGATTTATGTTAACGACACAGTGGCTCATCAAAATGAGTGAGGACTCTTGAATCCTTGTAGATGTCTAGCTCTGAAGGAGCAGACAACTTAGAAACACAAAATGTCTGCTTACCCATCGTGCAGAATACTGATCACTGATGGGAGCCCGGCCCTCTCTCCTGCCCAGTGAGACTGGCCTCCTGGGGAGCACGCCCAGGGCTTGGACCGTCCTTGCTGGGAATGTTGAGCATTTCCTGTCTCCTGGTCCATTCAGCTGATGTAGCCCTTCCGAAGCACCCTGCAAGATGACCATTAGTCCCATGTCAATTTAACAGAAGCATATGAGATTCAGAGAAGACGTCACCTTCAGCAGTTTGGTGGCAAAAACCCAATGAAGTGGTGAGACCTAGCTTAACCCAACCCTGTTGCCAGCTCATGGTGAGTCATGCTGCTTGCCTAGACTTTATATAAATATATACTTTTGTCTAAACCGTCCTTAGATTTGCCCTCAAAGGCTTATCAATTTCATCATAATCTTGACCTCAGGCTCACTTACCCTCTTCTTTTAGCTCTATGCAGGTGGTGTTGCCTAGTGGGTATAGCCCTGGGGCTCTGGAGTGAGATGCCTTGGATAATTTCGGCTCCACCCTTTGCCCACTGGGTAACCTTGGGCTCATCATCACATGAAACTGTATGAGATTGCTACTTCTGTGGGTCAACACTAGTCAAATGTTAGTAGTTTTATATGGGTCAGCCTTAGTTTCTGTACATTTTAGTTTCCTCCTCTGGGAAAAGAGGCAAAGTAAAAGAACCAATGTTGTGGAATTACCACTAAAATCAAATGAGACACCTGTTGAGACTTAGTACAGTACTTGGCACAGGGTGAGTTCTGGCTGTTTTTATCATGCACAGTAGGTGCATTAATTAAGAGCCCTCATTTTAGGTGTGCCTGATTTCAGCTGCAGTAGCCATTGCAGTCAGGTTTTGGTGTTCTGGTCTACTGAGCTGTTTTTTCAGTGCAGAAATATACATTTGTAATGTTTATAATGTTAAAAATGTGAAATCTCTTTTATAAGCTGTAGCTAGAGAGCTCAACGCTGAGTTAAAATTTCAAATCAAACCAAGGCGCCATCATTTAGAAAGCATTCTCATTATATCCCTCTCATTTAAAACCTTTCAAAAATAACTCAATCTCTTTTTAATTTCTATTTTGGGTCCTTGGTGAGGTTGAACATTTTTCTGTATTTGTATTGGTTATTTGTATTTCAACTAGAACAGTTTGGAGCCCAAATCTACCTGCCGGAGCAAGATGAGGGGGACTCAGGCCTTTCACACGCTGTCTGCAGCGTTACTGTCTCCTTTCACCCTGGGCTCTCCTCTGCTCTCCGCCATCCTACCCGATCTCCTCAGGGCCTGATCCAGGCTCACAGGGTAGAACCCCCTTCCCTAGGACAATTTCTTTTAATTAATCAGGATCTTGTTCTTCAATCAACATCATAGGTGAGTCTCAAGCTGAGAGGACAATGTAATTCTAGTTCTGGACCCTGGATCTTCTCAGGTAACATGGCCATTGAGAATAAGAGAAAAAAGCAATGGAAGCCATATCTAATTTTAAAAATGTCAGTGTTAAGCAAAATAAATAACAAAATACCAGTATTGTCATTTTGCCCCAGTATGCAGCTTAATGGATAGCCTCAGTCCTGTGAAGTTCACATATTAATCCAAAGCAACAAGCTGATCATGGTGCTCATTCACAGATTTCTTCTTTAACCTCCAAAAAATAATTGCATAACCCTTTATTTCCTATAGAAAACACATCCATTGAGTTGAATGGCCTTTGTGTCAGCCATGGCCCCAACATTGATTCCACATAATATGAACAGGCCAAACAAGTGAATGACCAAGTGATAGAATATGTGATATAACCTCTAAGTCCTGTAAATGTTCAGAGAAAGAATGAGGTACGGTATTTATAGAAGAGCTGGGACTCAAACTCTCTCCACTGAGTAATCCAGAAAATGGTGTCTCTTCTGTTCTGCCTCTATTCTTGGCTTGGTTCTATAAAATCTGGCCTTGTCTCAGAAACTTTTAGAAATGCTAAATCTTCTTAATGCAAAGAAAACTTTCAATCTTGAATTACAGGATGTTGGGCTCCCTAACTTACCCTCCTCATGAGACCAAATTGTCCTCACCCCTAGTGCTGAGCTCATGGCTCTAATGTAAGCAACACTCATTGGCCCCATTCATTCTCACCCCTTGTTCTTACCCCTAAACACCCCCCTCTGACCCCCACCGCACTGCCCTTTGCTCCTTTTGTGAATGTTGCTGCTTCTCCTACGTTTTCTCCTCCTCCTCTGTCTTCCTCTTTTCAAAATCTTCACGTTTCTATCTAACTCCATCTGAATCTGGCCACCTAATCACTCAGACCAACCTGTCACAGCTTAACTCTGTCAGGACAATGGTGGTTTGGAGTTTTGTTTGTTTGTTTTGTTTTTGGTGTGATGGAATGGTTGTGTCTCTCATTTATTTTCTTACGTGATTTCATGTGTGTGCTCCTGACTGCCCCCAGGAAGTTTAATATTCTTCAAGAGAGGAAGCTGTGCTTTCTCTTTGCTCTGATGCCCCCCATAGTGTTCAGTGCTCTGCACACAGTGGGTGCCCCAGAGTTGCCGCTGACTGATGGATGTAATGGTGGCTTCAACAGCCTCATGAACCAATGGACCACAGAGTGGTGTAATCACACTGATGATTGTCTCAACCTCCAAGCTCTGGGCAAAAAGCCAAAGCCCACCCAAGATGTTGTAATGGTCTTATAATGACACAGTATTTGTTTACAAGCCTTCTTAAGAGAAAATCAATTTGCAGCATCTAAAGCCTTCTAGACATATTGTCTAATTAGCCCTCTTATTGTGGCTGAGGAGTGATCTAACCCTCTATAGAAAAGAACAATCACAGAGAGATGCAAAGTCTGCTTTACAGTCTATGTGTCCTTGGAAACATTCATGAGGCCATTGGTAGAGGAACCTCTTGTTCCTCTACTCTTTGAAGCCCTCTTTGGTCTCTTTGGCCAATGGTAATCATTCCATTTTTTAAAAACTCTTGTAGTGTCTATTGTGTGGAGCACATAAATTGGTCTTTGGTATTTATAGCAATAAGTAAGTAATGCAGGCCAATGAGCACGACTGATGATAACGAACAAGTAAGTAGGACATTCCTGTTAGTTACCCTCTGAAGCAGAGCTCACAGACACCTTCCCTTTTGTGTCTTTGCCTAAAGTTAATGGCAATTAGAAAGTAATGATTCCCATACTTGGCCAGCAATAGTCCATTGAGATGAAATAAGTTCATTTTCCTTCAAGTCTATGATATCAGTCCTTCTCTCTTTTCCCCTGGAAATAGATATTGGCTAGATTGAAATGTGGAAAGTTCCAGCCATTGAGTGGTAAAGATATTAAGGCACTTAACCTATTTTCTCAGATCTGATATGTTTCCATGGAAATAACAGTTGGAAGCCAGCAACTGAGAAGTAAGAATTCTGGGTTTTGCTCAGCTTCTAGCTGTTGACAGAGAGCCAGATTTTCACACAAGCTGGAGAATCTCAGAATCTTTGATCTGGTACATTTACCAAACTGCATTAAAATGAAAATCCCCTGGTTCCTTTTCTGCCACTTTCTACTAAGCTTCATGACTATCAACCAATAATTAGGTCACCCTCATGGATCCACGAGTTGGCTCAGTATAATAAAGGAAACGGCCCTGAGCTCAAATCTCACAAACGCTAGTGGTGAAAACTAGAATAATCGTCTGGACTCTCAGAATCCTCATTTCTTAAGTAGAAGGTAAATTATTATTTAGAGGATGATTATGTGCATTAAATGAAAGAAAGTATGGGAAGCATTTCATGTAGGGTAAACTGTAAGTGATCAATAAATGTCTGTTGAATCTCAGTGGAGTGACAGGAAGGCTGAGAAGTGTCTGTTTGTTTCCACCCCTGCCTACCCCACATTCATCAACGTCCTCGTCAACCTGGGAGGCAACACTTCTTTTGACATCGGGTTGTAATCTCTGATCCAAAAGAACTTCGTGATGTGTACTAGTTTTCTCTTGCTGCCATAATAAATTACCACAAACTCAGTGGTTTAAAACTACACCAATTTGTTACCCTGGTGTCTGCAGGTCAGAAGTTCTGCTCCATGTGGCTGGATTCTCTGCTCAGGGTCTCATAAGGCTGAAATCAAAGTGTTGGCTAGGACTGCAGTTCACATGTGGGGTGTGGGGTCCTTTTCCAAGCTCACTGGCTGTTGGCACAATTCAGTTTTTTCTCACACTATCCACATGCACGCCTCCATTTCAAGCCAGCAATAGCACATCAACTCCTTCTTTTGCGTCAAATCTTTCTGACTTCTGCACTGTGTGGGAGACCAGCTCCCGCAGGTCGAGGGGTTCCCTCAGGTGGAGGCGGAGTCGGCGAGAAAAAAGGAAAAAACGCGAGGAGACACAGGAGCGCTTTCTCAAGAAGTGTCTCCCTTTATTTTACAGCATGCCCCTTTTTATACCGGGAAGTTTAACCATTGTTCCATTAGTATTGGGGTTTTACTTCCTCATAATTCTTAGGCTCCAGGGTACAGCTAGACCTTTTCTATGCTAAAGACTAACTTATCCCAACTACGCCCAAATCCCTCCACCTACAATGACTGCGACCAAGGCCTGAGCCTCTACATAATCGCCTAAAGGATGGTTACCATGACTACCCAACATTTATTCTAAAAACTATTGTCTAAGCAGGATCTTAGGATTTACAGGGTGTGTACTTTGACCTTTACTAAGAGACTAGTAGTGTGACTAAAATTGCTTTTAGTGTATAAAATAGAATTATTGTGATATATCTATTAGAAGGGGACTTTAAATTCTTTAAGATATAAAGCAGTATCTGTTTCTCAGTCAGAGCTTCAGAATTTGCCACAATTGCAGTGCGCTTGGCCAGTCAGACACTGAGGCGCAGCCGGCCCCCGGCAGCACTGAGCTGGAGGAAGCTCTGCTTTCACGGGTTCATGTGATTACATTGGGCCTAGATATTTCAGGGTAATTTTTCATCTTAAGGTCAGCTGATTTGTAACTTAATTATATCTGCAAAGTCCTTTTTTGCCATGTAGTACAGTGCACTCAAGGGTGGAATACCAGACAGTGAAGGCCATGGGAACCAAAATTCTGCTGAGCTCATAATGTGTCATGTGGAATAGGAATATAGGTCAGTCCACTTTATCTGCTACAAATCGGCAATTGGAAAATAAGGTGCAGTAACTATGGTCACCCAGCTGTCCAGGAACAAAATAACCCAATTTCCCTTTAAATATTTCTAGTAGACTTGTGTTCTCCACCCAAGCATTCTAGATCCCACCCTTCCTCAGTCATATTTCCAGCCCCAGCATGAGCCACCTGCCATCTTTTAATATGATTCAATGGCAGGGAAACTAACATTTAGAAAAACAAAAAAAATCAGGGCCTGCTCTGGAGACCACCCATACTCTGGGCAAATGATGGAGAGCTTCATGCACAAAACTGGGCAGTGAGGGATCAACTTCTCCACCTTGTCTTCCCGGAAGCTTTCAGCACCACAACTGCTCCCCCTGCTTTGCTGGAGCCACTGCAGCCTCGAACAGACACAAGCCATGACCCCTGTAGCTTGTGCTGCTGGTCCAGGGTGCTCAGCCCCAGACCTCCTGCAGCCAAAGCAGCCTGTGGTTCCCCCGCATCGCACTCCACCCTGGGGCGCCACACTGCAGTCCTGCCACCCTCACCCCACCCTACCCCACCCCTTTCTCCCCACTGCTTTCTTCCCCAAACCCCCAACCCCCAGCCCCATCCCTGAGTGCCCTCCAAGTGGCTGCCAGAAGACAGTGGTGTGATTTTTAAGCTGCCAAATTTGGGGGTAATTTGTAGCAATAGATAATTAATAGAATGGAATTAACCCCAAATAATTAACAATAAAATACTAATCCTTTTTTTAAAGTTCAGTAATTTTCTTAAGTTAGATTTTTCAACATAAAAAAAATCAGATATCAAACCACCACGATGTACACTTTATTTATTTATTTTTTTTAAAGATTTTATTAGGGAATTGGGGGAGAGAAACAGTGTTGGGGAATTGGGGAAGGGGAACAGCCAAGTTGTTGTCCTTCAATCTTATTGTAGAGGATGCAGCTAGCTCAGCTCCAAGTCTAGTCACCATCTGGTCTCCCGTCAGCAGCTCAGGGCAGCTCAGCTCAAGGTGCCGTGTTCAATCTTAGTTGCGGGTGGACGTAGCCCACCATTGAACTGGCAACCTTGTGGCTAGGAGCACGTGCTCTCACCAGCTGAGCCATCCTACCACCTGTTGGCAGCTCAGCGGCAGCTCAGTTTGGGCACAGTTCACTGGCCCAAGTGGAAATCAAACCAGCGACCCTGTTACTCAGCGCTCGAGCTCTTAACCAACTGAGCCACTCGGCTGGCCCTACACTTTAAATATGTTACTATTTTATTTGTGAATTATTCCTTAATGAAGCTGAAAAAAATCATAAAGTAAAGTACAAATTTTCTCTTCAGAACGACTCGCAATAGAAACAGATTTCAGTGGTGTGACTGAGTCTGGGAGACAAGCTTCTCAAACCACTCTTCGTGGAACACCGTCAGAGAACCACACGTTCTCTGCAACGTTTTCTGAAAGTCATGGGGCCAAGGAAGCACCATTCCTGATTCTTCCATTCACAACCAACCTCATGCACCTCTATTCAGCCAGTAAGAAATCTGAGTGTGAAGAAAAGTTGATAAACAGGTGACAAGGCAAAGATCTGGACTAAACATGAGAAATCATGGAGTCTCAGTACATTGCCTAAACCATCAAGATGATATAGACATACGTGGGCTAGGAGGTTTCCAGACCCATGGTGACTCGTAATGATTCACAAGAAAGAGAAGAATGCCTCCCTTTCAGCTTTATACTTCTTCAGGATAACTTGGAGGGGGGAGGGCAGTTCTCAGAGATGTTATGAACATGTTTATAATCAAATGGAAACTTTCTTGGAACTGTTTACCTCATTTTGAACCACCATCTTCTCTAGGTAGGTCAGGAAGCAAGACCTAAATTGAAGATGTGACCTATTTCAGAGGAAACAGCTCCTAAGGTCCCAGCACTGAGCCCTGAACAGCAGTTTTGAATGCTGATGCTCTGTAAGTGGGCTGTGTGGTTCTTTCAGGAGAAGCCTTGTGGACTGTAATCTGCTTCATTGCAACTTCCGTGAAGGTGCGTTTTCCATCCCACCACTTGGAGCGTGTATCCATCCTGATGGACGAAGACCAGACTGACCCTCCTCTCCTGTTTGTTTTTTTTATTCTAATGGAAAACAAATACCCCCAAGCCCCCAAGAACATTTGCATTTTGGTTGATAATTTGGCCACTGGGGAATACGCTTGTTTACTTTACAAACATTGCATTGACTCAGAAAACACCTGTCTCTAGAGAACCCCCTTCCTCGGAGGCTTGTCTGTGCTTCCCCAGGGCATTATCGTATAGATAAACCAAGTTACCAAGGCTAGGAGCTCAGTAGTCCAACATTCATTTCCCATGGGAGAGAGCCATCCGACGTGGAAAAACGCTTGGATTTGCAAAAGTAGCCCTGGTGATATTTCATGAATTTGGAGATTGTATGGGTCAGCATTTACCAACTGTTATAAACAACCCTCAAAAATCAGTGGCATGTCAAAAGAAAACAATACATCTTATTTTTGCTGCAGGCTGAAATAAGAGCTTCTTGTTAAGTGTTTCTCCTGGATGCCTCTCCTTCAGTGGTGACCAGGGATCCAGCCTCCCTCGTCTTCACGATCCTCTAAATCCTCAAAGTTCTCCCCTTTCAACCGGCAAGAGCAGAAAAACAAGAAAGCCATGGTTTCCAGCACCTGCAGTGAAGTCTCAGGAGTGCCACTGTTTAAACATTTGTAAGGGAACCCAGCAGTACTCACCTTCTGCTGGACACTGCAAAAGCTACTCGCTCAAGGTAAATGCAGTTTCATCATTAAATCGTGCTACACTTATTTCCATAATGTTATATTATTTTTATTAAACTATAATGGACACATAACATTGTATAAGTTTAAGGTTTACAATATGTTGATTTGATACATTGATATATTGCCATATGGTTACCACCATAGGATTAGCTAACACCTCTATCACGTCATATAATAATCATTTTTTTGTGGTGCAAACAATTAAGATCTAGTCTCTTAGCAACTTCAAAGTTTATAAGACAATACTGTTGATTGTAATCACGGTGATGGAAGCTCTCCAGAACTTATTTATCTACTCGTTTCCAATTTGTACCCTTAAATGACCTCTCCCCAAATCCCCCACCCTCCAGCCCCTGGTAACCACCATTCTAATATGTTTTTATAAGTTTGGCTTTTTTGGGGTACCACATATAACTGAGATCATAGAGTATTTGTCTTTCTCTGACTTAACTCACTTAGCTCAATGGCCTCAAGGCCCACCCATGTTGTTACAAATGGCAAGATTTCCTTCTTTCTCATGAATGACTAATATTTCATTGAATATATCACATCTTTTTTTAATTGTAATTATTAATTTTTTTTAGTTACAGTTGACTCTTTGAACTTCTGTTTTCATTTTCTTTTGATATATACCCCAGAATTGGAATGGCTAAACCATAGGGTAGTTTTATTTTTAATTTTTTAAGGAAACTCCATACTGTTTTCCACAGTCGTTGTACCAATTTACTTTCCCACCAACAGTGTAAAGGGGTTCCCTTATTTCCACAATCTCACCAACACTTGTCTTCTTGATGATAGCCATTCTAATAGGTGTGAGATGACATCTCATTGCGGTTTTAATTTGCACTTCCCTGATGATTACTGGTGTTTAGCATCTTTTCAAGTACTTGTTGGCCATTTGGATATCTTTTTTGGAAAAATGTCTGTTTAGTTCCTTTGCCCATTTTTTAATTGGATTGTTTGGGTTTTTTTTTGTTACTGAGTTGTATGAGTTCTTTATATTTTTTGGATATTAACCCCTTCTCTGATATATAGTTTGCAAGTATTTTCTCCAATTCTATGGGTTGCTTTTTTTATTGCTTCTTTTGTTGTGCAGAAGATTTTTACTTCGTTATAGTCCCACTTGTTGATTTTTACATTGGTTGCTTGTGCTTCTGGTATCACATCTAAGAAATTGTTGCCTAGTTCAATGTCAAGGACTTTCTTCCTTATGTTTTCTTCTAGTTTTATGGTATCATTTTTTTATGTTTAAGTCTTTAATCCACGTCCAGTTAATTTTTGTGAGTGATGTAACATTGGGTCCAATTTTATTTTTCTGCATGCAGCTATCCATTTTTCCCAACATAATTTATTGAAGATGCTCTCCTTTATGCACTGAGTGTTCTTGGTTTCCTTGTCAAATACTAATATAAGGGTGAACTTCTGGGCTCTCGATTCTGTTCTGTTGGCCTATGTGTCTATATACTGTTTTATATATAGCTTTGTAGTATAGTTTGAAATCAAGAAGTGTGATGCCTCTCATTTTTTTCTTCTTTCTCTTGATTGCTTGGGCTACTCAGGGTCTTTCATGATTTCATACAAATTTTAGAATTGTTTTTTCTATTTCTGTGTAAAATGTCATTGGAATTTTGACAGGGACTGCAATGAATCTCTAGATGGCTTTGAGTAGCATGGACAATTTAATAATATTAATTCTTCTGATCCATGAACACAAGATATCTTTCCATTTGTTTATGTCTTCTTCAATTTCTTTTATCGAAGTCTTGTAGTTTTCATTGTATAAATCTTTCATTTCTTAGTTAAATTTAGTTAAATACTTAGCTAAGTATTTTATTGTTTTTGATGCTATTGTAAATGTGATCATTTTTTTCAGATATTTTGGTGTTAGTGTATAGAAATGAAACTGATTTCTGTACGTTGATTTTATATCCTGTCACTTAGTTGAATTAAAGATTAGTTCCCACAGCTTTTTAGTTGAGTCTTTAGAATTTTCTATATATAAGATCATATCATCTGCAAATAATGACAGTTATACTTTTTCCTTTGGATGTCTTTTATTTCTTTGTCTTGGCTAATGCTTTAGCTAGGACTTCTAGTACTACATTGAATAAGGGTGGTGGTGAGAATGGGCATCCTTGTCTTGTTCTTGATCTTAGAGGAAAAGCTTTTAATCTTTCACTGTTGAGTATGTTAGCTGTGGGTTTGTCATGTATGGCCTTTATTACATTGAAATATGTTCCTTCTATACCTAATTTGTTGAGGGTTTTAATCATGAAAGGATATTGTATTTTATCAAATGCTTTTTATACATCTATTGAGATAATCATATAATTTTCATCTTTCATTCTATTAATATGGTGTATCACGGTTATTGATTTGCATATGTTGAACCATCCTTGCTTACCAGGATAAATCCCACCTGGCCATGGTGTATAATCTTTTTAATGTGTTGTTGTATATTGTTTGTTAACATTTTGTGGAGAATTTTTGCATCTATATTCATTAGGAATAAATATTGGTCTACAGTTTTCTTTTCTTGCAATGTCTTTATCAGGCTTTGATATCAGGATAATGCTGGCCTTGTAAAATGAGTTTGGAAGCATTTCCTCCTTTTCAATTTTTTAAAAGAGTTTCAGAAGAATTGGTATTAATTTGTCTTTAAATGTTTGGCAAATTCACCTGTGAAACCTTTTGTTCCTGGGCCTTTTTGTGTTGAGTGATTTTTGATTACTGATTCAATTTCATTACTCATTTTTGGTCTATTCAGATTTTCTATTTCTTTCAGATTTAGTCTTGGTATGTTGCATGTTTCTGAGACTTATCAGTTTCTTCTAGGTTATCCAATTCATTGGCATATAATTGTTCATGGCAGTCTCTTATGATCCTATTATTTCTGTAGTATCAGTTGTAAAGTCTCCTCTTTCATTTCTGATTTTATTTATTTGAATATCCTTTTTTTTTCTTAGTTTCTATAGCCAAAGATTCATATATTTTGTTTGTCCTTTCAAAAAAGTAGCTCATTAGTTTTGTTGATATTTTTTTCATATTGTTTTTCTGGTCTCTATTTCATTGATTTGTACTCTGATCTTTGTTATTTCCTTTTTTCTCTTAACTTTAGGCTTAGTTTGTTCTTTTTCTAGCTCCTTGAGATGTAAAGTTAGGGTGTTTATTTGACATCTTTCTAATTTCTTAATATACGCATGTATCACTATGGACTTCCCTCTCAGAGCTACTTTTGTAGCATCCCATAGGTTTTTTATGTTATGTTTACATTTTTAATTGTTTTGAGATACTTTTTACTTTGCTTTGAATTTCTTCTTTGACACATTGATTGTTCAAGAGTGTAATGTTTAATTTCTACATATTTGTAGATTTTCCTGCTCTCTTCTTGTTGATTTCTAGTTTTATACCATTGTGGTCAGAAAGATACTTGGTATTATTTCAATCTTCTTAAGTTTCTGAGACTTGTTTTGTGTCTTATTATATGGCCTATCCAGGAGAATGTTCCAGGTGCACTTGAGCAGAATGTATATTCCGCTTCTGTTGGATGAAATGTTCTATAAATGTCTGTTAGATCCATTTGGTCTAAGGTATGGTTCAAGTCCATTGTTTCCCTTTTGATTTTCTGTCTGGTTGATCTATCTCTTGCTGAAAATTGGGGTATCACAGTCCCCTACTGTAATGTTTGTTTTCTATTTCTCCCTTCAGATCTGTTAGTATTTACTTAATATATTTTGGTCTTCTGATGTTGGGTGTGCATGTATTTATAATTGTTATATTTCCTTGATGAATTGATCCCTTTATTATAAAATAATGACTTTATCTGTTGTTACCATTTTTATTTTAAAGTCTATTTTTTCTAATATAAATGTAGCTACTCCTGCTCTTTTCAGGTTTCCACTTGTATTAAATATCTTCCTCCATCCCTTTACTTTGAGCGGACATTTGTCTCTAAAGCTGAAGTGAGTATCTTGTAGGCAGCATATAGTTGAGTCTTAGTTTTTTTGTTTTGTTTTTTTTAACCATCCAGCTACTCTTTGCCTTTTTTTTATTTAAAGGTTTTTTTTTAATTGGGGAATTAGCGGAGGGGAACTGTGTTGGGGAATCAAGCAAGGGAAACAGACAAGTTGCTGTCCTTTTGTTCTTCAGTCTAGTTGTGGAGGACATCGCTTCACTGGCACATGTTGGTATTATCATTGTGTTCTTTCCTGGCTGAGGCAGTCACTCACCGGCCATTGGACAGTAGCTCACAGTGGCTCACGGCAGCTGCTGGCCAGCCCCACTGCAGCCTATGCCATTGCCGGCGACTCACAGTAGCCCAGCTCCAGGTCCAGCTGTTGTTCAGCATCTTAGCTGTAGAGGGCGCAGCATCACTGGCACTCATGTGGGATCTGAACCAGAGCCCTGCTGCTAAGAGCTGGCGTCGCAAGCCAACTCCTAACCAATGCACCACTCGGCCAGCCCACTCTTTGCCTTTTGAGTAAAGAATTCAATCCACTTACTTTTAGAGTGATTATTGATATAGAAAGACTTACAAAAGTAATCTTATTAATTGTTTTCTGGTTGTTTTGTATTTCCATTGTTTCTTTCTCCCTCTATTTCTGTCTACCTTTGTAAATTAGTGGTTTTCTGTGGTAGTATGCTCTGTTTCCCCTTTCTTTATCTTCTGTTCATCTGCTCTAGGTTTTTGCTTTGTGGTTACCATGAGACTTACATAAGACATCTCATAGATAAAACATACCATTTTAAGCTGACAGCAACTTCACTTCAATCACACAGAAAAGCTTCACCTTTTTACTCCCCACCTTTTATATTTTTGATGTCGCTATTTACTTCTTTTTATATTGTGATTTCTCATTGTAGTAGCTATATAATTTGTTTAATAATCTTTGTCTTTGACCTTTATACCATAGTTTGCTGGTTAGCACACTATCCTGATACAGATTTAGAGTTTTGTAAGTCTGACTGTATATTTACCTTTGCCAAAGTATACAAAAAATATACTTTTGTATATTTTAATGTCACTGAATAGCATTGTTTTATTTCAGTTTGCACTCCTTTAAGGATTTCTTGCAACACAAGTCTAGTGTAATGAAATGCCTAAGGTTTTGTTTGTCTCTAAAAGTCTATTTCTCCTTCATATCTGAAGGATAACTTTGCTGGGTAGAGTATTCTTGGCTGGTGATTTTTTTTTCTTTCAATAGTTTTAATATGTCACACCACTTTCTCCTGGCCTGAAGGGTTTCTTCTGAGAAATCTACTGATAACCCTATGAGGGGTTTCTTTATTGGTTATAATGTCACAATCTTTTTTCCCTGGGTGCTTTTAGAATTCTTTCTCTATATTTGAAATTTACAGTTTCATTATAATATGTTTTGGAGAAGGTATTTTGCATTGAGATGATAGGGTAATCTATTAGCTTTGTGAACGTTGATGCTTTGATGTCCAAGTCTCTCCTCAAGTTTAGAAAGTCCTCAGCTATTTTTTCTTTAAATAGATAGCCTTCTGCTTCCCCCTTCTCTTCTCCTTCTATAATACTGATTATTCAAACATTTGTTCTTTCAATGGACTCCTATAGATCATGTAGGCTTTCTTTGCTGTTTTTCATTCTTTTTTTTTTTTTTTTTTTTTTTTACTTCTCTTACTGGGTTATCTCAAAACTGCTGTGCTCTAACTTCCTAGTTTTTTCTCCTATTTGCTCTAGGCCAGGGGTCAGCAAACTGTGGCTTGGGAGCCACAAGCGGCTCTTTGGGTACGTTCCATCTCAAAAGCTTGCCGACCCCTGGACGAGCCAATTCTGTCCCTCACAACAATTTAAAAATTATTCGAGACCATAAATATATTTTTACATAATCACCATCATGTGAATTATATCCTTTAAAAATTTTATAAATGAAACGATGATATTTTTATTTTCATTTTCAGTTTTACTTCAGAGCCACATGTACGTACCCAAAGAGCCACATGTGAGTCTCGAGTCACAGTTTGCTGACCCCTGGTGGCTCTTCCGTCTCAAAAGTTTGAGGACTCCTGCTCTAGGCTACAGCAAATGCGACTCTATAGCAACTTTTCATTTTAGTAACTGAGTTCTTCAGCTCCAAAATCTGTGGTGGTTTTTTTTTTTATGATTTTTTTTCTCTTTGGAGAAAAAAATAGCAAACTTTTTTATCATATTTTTTTAGTTTTCATTAAATTGCCTTCCTGAGTTTTCTTGTAGCTTATTGAGTTTCTTTAAAAGAGATATATTGAACTCTTTATCAGCTAGGTCACAAAGTTTTGTGCCTTTGAGCTCAGTTATTGGAGAATTGTTATTTTCTTTTAGTGAGGGCATGTTTTCTTCATTTTTCATGTTTTGTATAGTTTTACATTGCTGCCTTTGCAATTGAAGTAGAAGGCACTTCCTTAAATTCTTGCTAGTTGTCTTCAAATGGGGTATTCTTTTTGATGGTGTTATTACCTGGGGTTTTATCTGTCCTTGTATGCGTACACCTGCTCCACTCTTCTTGCTCCCTCTTGTGACAGGATTCTTAAGTATTATGTCTTGTCTGGTTCTTAGGAGTCATCAGACTGGCTACTGGAAGCTTCTTTTTGTTTTCCAGAAGATGCCGCTATAGCTCAACTTTGTGGTTTCTCTCTTGCCCACAGACTGTGGCCTGTTTTCTGAACACACTACCTGTCCACCAGAGCTCTCTCTCACCACCACACATGGGCGCATGTACAAGGAGTCAGCCACAGAGTGTGAGTGTGTGTGTGTGTTGGGGGGAAGGGGTAGCCCTCAGGATGCTGGGGGTGACTGCAGAACCAGTAAGGAGATCCCCAACTGTGGTACTCCCGGAGGTACATGGGCGACTTCCTGCTAGCACAGTCAGCAGGAACCATGTCCCTTATTTGCCTTTTCCCCAATCTCCTCTTATATGAGGGCTGTGGGTGCTTCTGGGGAGAAGCGGATATCCCCAGCTGTGACCAGCACAATTGGAGCAGCCAGGCACTCACTGCTATCCTTTCCCTGGAGAGTGAGGTTCCGACCACCGCATAATCAACCCTGTGCAATGTTTCTTGGGGGGTGGGGTGGGGGCTGGGAAACTTTACCACCATCTCTTATGTGACAAAATGCATGTATTTTTTTTTTTTTTGCTCTAATATCTGACTGGAATCTCTAGTCCAGGTGGCTGGACTTCTGCAAGTTCTCTCTCCTGCTTATATACCTGCCCAGGTCAGCACACTCCAGGTTTATTCCTGACTGCAGTGAGGAGGGTCTGGGCAGGTTTTCTGGCTCCCCTGGTTCCACAGCCCCTACCCAGGTCTGTCTGCCTATTACCAGGTGCAGAGGTAAGTGAGACTCCTCCCAGGTTCCTGGGCATAAGGTGATAGACTCATTATGCCCACAAAGGCACCTGTGTTTATGGATGGATGTCTATTTTGCTTTTTAAAGGAGAACCTCTTTTGCCACCATGATGCTGGTGTCACCGATAATGCTATATCTTAATACTATATATTTTTTACTCCTTGCTGTGATAAAAAAACCCAAAAATAAGTGGAAATCAATATGCAACAGGAAATGACAGTGGTTTTGTCCAATCTGATTCCCAGGTTTAAGAGGTTATGTAGTACCCTAACAGGTATACACATCCTGTTAGTATAATAAGTAATTGTGGTTATTTAAGAATGAAATTAAAATATTGTTTGGCTTTTAATTCATCTGTACCTTTGTTTTTCTAACATCTATCACTTTTATCTATCATTTTTCTAACATGATGTTATTAGCACATAAGTACTTATAAAGTTGTTTGGACATCACCCCTTTATAATTGGAACTGTTATACTGGGGAAACTCACGGAAGGTGTCTGGTGTCACTATCTCCTCAGTTTCATGGCTTATACAAGCTTTTCCCAGTAAACTCTCAGTCACAGTGACAATTGTTCAGGGAGATATCAGGACAGCTAACTGCCACCTGAATTTTATCTATCATTTTGAATTGCCTTATGATTTTAACCAATTTGTCTTGAGGACTTTTTTTTCTAATATAAATGAGCTGGAAGTACCCTTTCTCTTCTTTAAACTCATTACTATTAATGGAAGGAAAGGACATTGGTCAAGAGCAGGAAAAAGCTTTTCTAGGGTTTAGAATCTACCAGTAATACCGTATTTTGCCGTGTATAAGGTGCACCCACATTTTTGTCCCAAACTTTCAGGGAAAAAAATCTTTCATTTTAACTTTCCAAGGGATTTTCCAATAATTTTTGTAAAAATATCAGCTAGATTGCTAGCTCCCGTCTAAAGTGTATGAAGAGAAATGTCATGCTGTTCACCCTATGGTAATAAAATCAGCATCACCTATCTTATCAAGTCAGAGTCATTTACTCTGTGGACAATACATCACTCTTGGTTTCATTTCATTGAATCATTGGCTTAAATTATTTTCGTTGCAAGTTCGTAGTGAGTTCAATGAAACCGATTATCGTATTCCAGGGTATTATTTTGCATACAGATATCGTTATTGATTTCTAGAGTTACACTTTTAACTCAGAAGCATAAATCGAAGAATTAAAAACATTTATGTAGATATGGAATTAGCACATGTATAAGGCACATCCTTATTTTTCTCTCACAAATTTGGGCAAAAGAGTGTGCATTATACACAGAAAAATACAGTAACTTACAACATGAATAATCCTTATACAGTCTGTGTAGACATTTATCTAACAGAAGCAGCTGCACAGCCTTTTAAATTCTCTTCTGCCCCAGTAAACAAGAGGTAAGAAGCCAGAAGCACCGAGCCTGAAGAAGTTGTAATATATAGTTTACCTGCTCTGAATGGCCGGCATGAGGAGAGAGATAACTGAACTGTTTAAGAGGGTTGAGAAGGAATTCTGTTGCATGACCAATCTTTCTGTCATTGCATTTTCTGTTCACATCTACTTCCGTCTTTAAGCTTCAAATGAAAGTAGTTAGGAGCAGAGATTTTGTCACTGGATGCAGGTCAGAGGCCAGCTGACTTTCTGATATATTACTCCTTTTTGGCGGTCAGCTGAAATATGCCAGTTTGGGGGCACATGCAAAGGCATGGATTGAGACCACATTCTTGGAAGAAAACTAGGTTCCGTCTTGCTTATCAGTGATTTACTGCTGCTTGATCCAGAACTAGCCTGCCTGAAATTGAGTCTGACAAAGCTGAAGCTAAAATTGGTGATAAAAGGACTAAGGACCACATATGAGAAGTTTATGCATTTGATGTGACTTCTAGATGTGCATGTGCAGCATATTTACACCTGCAGCTTTGTCTAGTCCAAAACACAAGCACGCTGGGCAGCTGTGTGGAGTGACCCTAAAGAGAAATCTTATAGACATTTTTATTCTTGTAAAGTACCTTCACAGGAGCTCAATACTACCAATCTATTCCACTCACAAGGATTCCTGGAGAGCTGGGAAAAGAGACTCGTCCTTGCTTCTAAATGTAGGGGAAAAAATCCTAACATTTACAGTGATTTGCTTAAACTTATCTAGTTAAGAAGAAATGGTAACCAGCTGGAACCACAGAGTTTTCAAGGCCTAAAGGGAACTTCCCAATGCATCTGAGCTTCGGCATGACAACATTCAATTTCATTCACTCACACACTCGCTCAGTAATCAATGCTTTTGGAGATCTCCCCTTTACTATGTGCCAGGTGTGCTGATAAACACCTCATATGCATTGTATCAGTTAATCCTCACAGCAACACAAAAGGATGGAGAGAAGATGAAATAAATGCTCAGTGTAGAAAGTGGTGGCAAGAGAGGCAAGCCTGAGCCGTTTGACTCCAAAATCAGTACTCCATACCAGCATAAAGAATTGTTGATTAGTCAGGCTGAGATAGGAAATTTCAACATCTTTTGTGTTTGTTACATATTTGCTTTAATAAGAGAAAAAATTTTGGAGGTGACTTAAAGGAATTTAAGAATTATAACTCCACTGAGTAAGTCAACAATCATTCAGGTATAATCAATGCTAGATTATTTCACTGTGTCACAGAACCTAATGAGAGTATACCCACAGTTGCTATACTATTCACCTGACAGCTCTTTGGCCTCGGGTGTCTTTTTAAACATAACTGTTGATGCCTTGACCAAGAGAACAAATTCCCACAAATTCCAGGGAGCACTGGAACTTCTTTGATGTTGCTTCATTGGTCTGCTGTTTTCTGCATCTCTTACTTGGAGTAAACTGTGCCCTGCACAGCACATAGATACACAACAGAGGCAACACAGTATCCCCACTGATGGTCAGTGTTATTACACGATTTATTTTTAATTATAACAAAACAAAGCTTTTAAGTCTAGGACAGGATACAGAGAAATAAAGAAACGTTTCCTGTTTAGGACAATAGATGCTACACTAGTGGGAGAACAGCACGGTGCAGAAGCACAGGGGAGACATATCTAACCTACTGGGAGGCAGGAGGATGGAGGCGTTCAGGCAGACTTCCTGGGGGAAGTGATTTCAGGGTTGCAACCTGATGACTGAATAGCAGCTACTCCAGTTGCAAAAGATGGGAGCATGTTGGGAAGGCCAGATAAAGGACCAATTAAAGGACATTTAAGGAATAAGAAGACATTCAGTGGCTTAAAATATGGTTTAAAAGCTTGCATATGAATGTTTACAGGAGCTTTATTCATAATCACCTAAAACTAAAAGGAGCCAAGATGGTCCCTTTTGTCCTATGGAACAGCAATATATATATATATATATATATATATATATATATATATATATATATATATATATGCTGGTATATTATTCAGTAATAAAAAGACTTAAGCTATCAAGCCATGAAAAGACATGGAGGAACTTTAAATGCATGACACTAACTGATGGAAACCAATCTGAAAAGGGCTGCATGCTGTATGATCTAACGAATGACATCTGGAAAGGGCAAAACTATGGAGCTAGGAAAAGCTCAGTGGTTGCCAGGGGCTTGGTGGGAGGGATGGATGGATGGGTAGAGCACAGGATTTTCAGGTAGTGAAGCTATTCTGTATAATAATTTAATGATGGATACTGGCCCTTGTACATTTGTCAAAACCCATAGAAAGCATGAACCCTAATGTCAACTGTGGACTTCTATTAATGATAAGGTAACAATGTAGGCTCATCAAATTTAAACATGTACCACGCTAATGTGAAATGTTAAGAATAGCAGAAAGTGTGGGTTGGGGGTTGTGGTTAGGGACTGTATGGGAGTTCTCAGTACACTCTGCTCAATTTTCCCATAAACCTAGAACTGCTTGTAAACATTAAAACCTATGGATAAAAGAGACACTCAGTGTAGCCGAATCACCGAGTACCAGGCAGGGTGTCTTGGCTGGGGAGGAGCGGGTGGGGAGTCACGACTGGGGAGGACAGGCTGGAGACGTAGGCACTGCTTGGATCATGAAGCGTCCGTGAGTCATTAGACCTGCCTGACCTTGAAAACAATAGAAATCCATTAAATAGAGGAATGATGAAATCACATGCCTTCTAAAAGGACAGCTCTGATTTCAGTGTAGAGAGTGCATTAGAAAGAGGAAACATGAGAGGCAGGGAGGCCATCAACGGGAGACCCAAGTGGCCTACACGAGCATCATGGCCACAAGAGCACCACGAAGGGGATGAAGTAAAGAGGTTGTTTAACCTGGAATAGATTTATCCACTGGGTGGTTGGATGCAGGTTGAGATAAACAGGATTTTGAGCAGATTATAAAACTCTTCTCAAGAACGATCTTAACACCCATGTATAATGTATTACAGGCATGTTTGCCAAAGAGGTTTCTGGAGAGAAATGAAGCGTAGGCCACTTGTCCCCGCTGTCACTGCCCACTCTGTGAGTCTTAGGGCACTTTCACAGCTGTCTGAGGGCCTTTTTTGAGCTGTGGCAAACAGCTGGTAATTTTGCTTCTAGTTTTTCCATGAAATTTGGAGTGTTCTGATAGGTGTCAACCAAGTATTGAACAGGCCTTCTGGCATTAAAAGATAAGAAAAAAACTTAGAGCTTCTCAGGGCATTTATTTGGCCTAAGGCTTATAGATTTGAAAACCTGGCCATCAAAGAAAATATTAGTATTTAAGTATGAAGGAGAGAAATGAGGGACTGTGGTTATTTATCTTTTCAAAAAGAGTCTATATTGGTGTCTGCTTCATTATAAAAATAATATGCATGCAAAGTAAAAAAAGTGGAAACTATGAAAGAAAAATAAAGAAAATATCATTATTCATACTACCACTATCTGGAAGTAAATGATTTGATACTTAGCTTCACAGGTTTGTTTTCCATGCATACCTACTTTTTTTTTAAAAAAAAATTTGAGATTGTAATGCACATCTTGGGTTTTTGCTTCTTGTTTTTTTCACCTGAACAACTGAGTTTTTAAGGTAGATTGAAACTATTATTACAAAGAGACCCCAAAATAGAGTGGTTCCATTGGGATAGAAGCTTTCTTCTCTGTCATGGAGAGATGCATGGGGGGGAGGGTTTGCAGGGTCTCAGGCAGTTCTGCTCCAAGGCTGCCCAGGGACCCAACTCCATGCCACCTTGTCACACATCCCTGGGCATAGCTCTAGTCCATGTGGGTGAAGCAGGCCCGACAGCACCACATCACATTCCAGCCAAAGGGACAAAGACAAGATGGACGGCAAGCAGCCTTCCTCTTTTAAGGATGTGCCCTGAGAGTGAGCTACTTTTTTTCTGCCCATTCGCCATTTGCCAAAATTCAACCACATAGCTACACTTTACTTACAAGGGAGACTGGGAAAAGTTGGTCACCCATTGTCCAGCCAGATATCTTGCAAAACCCCAGAATGGGAGAGCTTATTACTAAAATAAAGGAGAAAATGGATACTGGGAACAATTGCCAGCCTTCGCCTCAGATCCCCAGTTACTCATCATCTGTGCCCTCCTAACCACACATGGAATATACTCAGCCCTTCACCAAGGAGACAGCCTACAGGACCATCCAGTCACTGTACCCAACTCCAAGGTCAAGGTGTCTGGGCAACATCGAGTCTTCTCCATCAGAGCTGGAGGTGCCCAGATCTGGGAACTGTTACACTAATGGGCATGTTTTTTTCTCGCACCTTCCCTATACTTACTGTTCAAAAGTGGAGTCAAACAGGATAGCTGCAATAAAAACTAACCATTTCGATAAAGGGTGAGTGGGAGAAAGAATCATTACAGTTCTTAAGAATGATGAAATCTTACTGGGAAGGAACTGTGACAAGTCCCTGCCACAGCCAATGAAGGAAATTCCTTGTCTTACAGACATTAATTCTCCTCTTGGGGAGAAAGTCTTTTGTCCACTGACCTCTCAGAGACTCTGCTAGTCCATTAACTTCTGTGACCACAACAAAAGTGAGTGGGGGAGACCATGCCTTACTTAGAGGTTCACAACTCTCCTGGGGATTGCTTTAGGGATCAGGAAATTACAGCTTTTGCAGGCCAGGTTTGTGGGTTCTTTGATCACATAATTCTTTCAAAATTCTTAGCAGTTTTCCAGACGATTTGCTACTAGTCATTTCCACGAACATGTAAGGATAGCCAAAGATCTTGTCTGCATAAATCTTCAGTTTCTGAATACTCATTTGCTTTCTCATCTCTGTACTTGGACTATTTTCTCTCTAATTCAGCAGCAGCTTTGAGACCATTTGAAATAACAGGCTTAAGTGAGATGACAATCCACTTAATTCTACATTTGCCAGTGGATTGGCTCCAATGGTTCCATTAACAGCCGGCCCAGGAAGAAGGCTCCTGACACAGTATTAACTCGTCCTGTTTATGGTTCTGACACAGTTCAACTGGAGGGCTAGTCTCTTCAGACGGCAATCCCAAGCACAAGATACATCCTTATCCAAGCTGTAGTTCCTTCCATCTCTGCTGGAAAACTGGCAAATTCTTGCCCAAGTCACCCTCTCTCTTCACTGCTCCCTAATACAAGCTGCAGTGAGCAGCCAACAGAAACCAACATTCTGATTTCGTCTCACTGTTTCCCCCAGAGCTCCAGGCCTGGGGAGCATGTAATCTGCCTTCAAAGTTATTAAAGCGACCAGTTTTACCAAATGTTTTGCTACGGTTTGACAAAAGTCACCAGCTTTTCAGCTTGCAACACCTGTTTCCTTGCTGCCTATCACACAATTACTAAAGGATCGATTTTAAACACAATCCATTTTAACACAATTGTTAAAAGATCACACAGTCATTAAAGTGATATAGTTTATGTTTTTGTTATCCCTGCAGGATATTATTTCTGGTCCTAATTTATGTTTTGTTTCTAGGTTTGTTTTTTTGTTTTTTGTTTTTTCTTTATGATCAGACTAATCTACTGTTACAAAAGACCCCAAACCAAACTACAGAATTGTAAAATAGATTTGAGTTTTCTCTCACAAAATAAGGAGATAGGGACATGAAAGCATCTGTGTTTATGAGGTCACCCAGGAACCCAGGTCTCTTCTGTCGTGCTCACAGCATCACATCTGTGTCCACACCTGCGAGTGGAGAGGAGGTGGAGGGGGGCCAAGCAGTTCCTTTCTTCTCACGGATGTGACTCTCAAATTGCTCATTTCTGTTCACAGGATTGTGAGGCTGGTGGGAACCAGGTGCCTTGCTAAAATTTAGTGCAGTTGGGGGTTCATCACTGTATGCAGGATGACTAAATATTTGGGTACTGGGGGGCAATTAGAGCTCTTCCACACCCACAAATGATGAGTATTTCCCAATATCTTTACATAATTTTGCAAACAAAACTTTTATTGGCCATAGAATATTTTATCACATTCCTCTATCACTGGTCATTCTTTCTGATTTGGGCTATACATACAATTCTTTATTGAACATCTTTACTTAACAGTTTTTATATACATCACTGGATGATTTGATTGAGAGATATACTTAGAAATGGAAATGTTTTATCTCAACATATTAAAGAATTGACTAATTGCCTTCTAGAAAGATTGTAGCTGTTTATAATTCCAACTGCAGTAGGTAAGTCTGCCTCCCCACATAATCTCCAGTACTTAATATTTTTATATTTTACAAATGGCCCCAAATTTAATTTATTCTTGCCTTTAGAAGTGTTTTTACTGCAACAAATGAAGTCATCAACTGTAAATATTTACTGACCACCTATAACAGTACTTTCTCTGAAGGATCAAGGTAAATAGAATGATTTTTTTAAAGGGCTTTTCTTATTTTAAGGAAATATTTGGGAAGGAGAGAAGAGTCAAATTGAGCACCTTAAACAGAATTTGAACTGTGTGTTTATGTGTGAAACTTGTTTTCTAAACAATGGGAAATCACCTTTTAACAGTGTACTGTATATCTATCTATTCTTCTTCCTCTGTATTTTTATTTACAGTTATATTTTTATTATCTACAAACTTGTTTTCTTGATGTATGTATCTTTCTATATCCTTCCTTCTTCACTTAAAAACATATTTATACATTTCCCATAATATTAGAAAGTCTTTAAAAATCTAATTTTTAATGGCTACATTATATATGAGTATGGCTATAACATAATAGAAGCCAGCATTTATTAAACATATTTAAATAGCAGCAATTGAATGTAATCCTTTGGGAAATAATATAAGGTCAATAATATAATGTTCACACTGAAAGACTTTATTATTGTACCCAATTCTTCCCCCATCCTTACAGAATAATGGCTCTCAACCAGGGATTAATTTTACCTGCTAGGGCATATTTGGCGATGTCTGGAGACATTTTTAGTTGTCACAATTGTGGCAGTGTGACCTACATCTAGTAGAGGGAGGCCAGGGATACTGTTAAACATCCAAAAAGTCATAGGACAGCCGCCCGCAAGAAAGAATCATGTGGCCCACGAGGTCAGTAGTGCCAGGGCTGAGAATCCCTGCGACGGAGTCCTAACCGTTACTGCGGGATTTTTGCCACTCCATGATTTGAGCCCATGACTGAGGCCTGGTCAGTGTGACCTGCTTTAGCCAACACAATGAGGTAGACATTCCAATGTGACGCTGTCCTATGCATTTTGACTTTCCCTTTTGTGGCTTTTCTATCCACACAAAAAGAACATGCTCATCCACCCACGAGGGCGAGGCAGGAGGGGGGCAACCATGAGAGGGCCGCCCAGCAGACACGCAGAGCTGCGGTGAGAAGCAGAGGTGCCCAGCCAGGCCCAGCCCCCATCAGGCCAACTCCAGCCAACTGCACATGTGGAAGCCATCATTAATGATCGTTGTATTAAGTCACTGAGTTTGGGGGCAGTTTTGTTTTGTTTTTCTTTTCTCTTTTCTTTTCTTTTTCTTTTTTAGCAACAGCTAATTAATACATTAGATGAGATGACTAATTTGCTCCAGGTCACAAAATTAGTAAGTCAAAGCACTGAGTTTCAAACTCAGACCTGGCTGACTCTAAAGCCCATTCTTGATCTTGAGACTATACTGTTTTTTTAATACCATCATTCATGTCATCCTTCTTCTGTTGAATAATAAAGTTATTTTCTGTATTTTGCAATTGCAAATAATGCTTCTTTGGTAAACATCTTTTTACATATATGTTTACCACCCATTCTGATTTCTTTAGGATGGTTCTTCTGTCAAAGGATATGGACGGACATTTTAAGGAACTCAATGCATTTTGACTGCATATTTTTTTTAAAGAATCATCTAAATAATTCTATTAATTTAAAAAATGTAGTAATCATTTTGCAATATATACTTGTATCAAATCATCATGTTGTACACCTTAAGCTTACATATGTGACGTGTCAATAATATCTTAATAAAGCTGGAAAAAAAGAAAATAAAATGACACCCCCAAAATTGTATTAATTAATTAGGAATTCAATTAATATGTCCCATAGCCAACATTATAATTTTAGATAAAATATTCAATGCATAAGAAATGTACTCTTAGGAAACATTTATAAATTTAAATGTTTCTACTACAGATAGCCATGGGATTTTATGCAAGATGCAGTATATCTGTGCTTTAATATTATATATCACTGGTAGCACCAGTGATATATAATAGTCAGATATAAGTTGATTTTTATATCTGGAAAAATCTAACCCACTTCTACAGCATTTACCCTCATTTTTGAGAAGCCATTTTTTAACAATAAAATATCCTCATTTTCAAGGAGCTGTTTTTAACAATGAATCAAATCCAAAAAATAAAAAGTGGCCCTGTCTGAACGAGGCACTCCCTGAAGGTGAAGTTGGCAGCAACTGTGTGGCAGCGGAGGAGTTAAAGCTGGCCTGAGGGTGATGGTTTTTAGGGGGCTTATGTCTAATAAAATGCATGTCTAACAGTGACATGTGAGTAATGTAACTTGGCCACTGTAAGCCACAGTAAAAAATACAGATGGATGTAAATGGCTCCCTAAAGCCAACGTGTGATCGCAGGGCATGAGGCAGGATTTATTAATGTTTACTTTCATTTATCATAACCACTTCAGCCCTAGATCATCAATGTCAAACCCCAACTCCCAATAGGTGACGGTCAACCAGAGCCACCCCGAGTCTCCCTGTAAGGCGAGGGCAGAAGAGCAGGCTGAACAGGTGAGCCTGAGGCAGGGAACCTAGGGAAACGTTCCTTCCGATATGGGGGCTTTTGCAGTATGAAACCATCCTCTGATGTTGCCTTTAGAAGATGCCAGGGCCTGAATTAACCCCACCTCCTCCGCCAAGCCAGCCTCCCCTTGCTATGGCGTACCCATCTCTGCCACAGCCCACAGCAGGGCAAGGCCTGCACCCAAAGGGCCCTTGTGCTTGGGGTCTGAGGCTCTGCCAGCACCAACTTAAAGCTCTGAGGAACTTTGTCTTTTAATTAATTGGTTTTACAACTGAGATCTGATAGGACAATGGAGTATATACTGGGGGCTTGGAGTGTCAGCTCACAGTGGTCCCTCCTGCCACTTTTTTGCCCTTCCTATCCTGTCCCCTTCCCCACCCCAACCTGAGACCCGCTACAGCATCTATCCATCCTGATCGTGACCGGTCTGGGAGTTGGGAGGGAACAGAAACCCACTTTCAGCTGTTGACCTCCAACCCCAGCAGGAACAGGAGTGGGAAGGGGGAGATTAACTTCCCCCATTGTCATTTTGTTATTGTCCCCTGTGCAAGAGGCTCCTGTCCCTTCATGCACTCTCTTCTCACACATTCCACCACATTATTTACTAATTTAGCATCATCAGTGGTCAGAGGGGTCGCTGTCTGAATGTCATCTTCCTCTGGCTGGCTGCTGCCACTTCTAACTGCCTGTGCCAGCAGAGAAGGGCATGTCTCTTTACTCATCCACTATGCCTCCAGCTCTATAGCCATGACAACAAGCCATCCATTTACAGTAGTAATTTCTACATTTTAGTAATAAGAACACATTACACTGAGAGAGGTCAGATGAGCTGACTTGTTCAGGGTCACAGAGCTAGCACATGGCAGAGCCCAGACCTGAGCCAGAACTTGTGATTAAAAAACAGACTTCTTCCCACTGTCATATTGCTAGCCTCTTCGTCAGGGGACCTGATAAACGGTGTTGAAACCCGATTCCTGTATAAGCACAATGACTGCATTTGGCTCTTATTAGCTTCCTTTGCCAGCTATTTAGACAGGGAATGAATAGAAAATGGAAAACAGTATATATCCAGTCCATTGTATTGCACATGCTACAGTATTCAGGAGTGGCCTCTGACGTGTAGCTGCTAGGTTTGAACTCAGGCTCTGCCACTGACTGTGTGCCCTTGGTCAACCTGCTGAACCTCTCTTGCCTCAGTTTCCCCATCTATAAGGTGAAGATAATAATAGTAATTATTTTTCAGGAATAGTAAGCTTGATGGCACCCAGTATTCTCTCAATAAATGTTTATTATTCTTATGTAATAATATATAATTATTGTTACAATAAATCTTTCATTGTTTTTGCAGCTTGAAGGGATAAGGTGTGTGCCCATGTGTCCTTACTACATTTGAACATCAATATTGTGGATACTGAAATCTGACCTTGTGGCAATAACCTTCTGACTATTCTCCTCACACACTTACTTTCCCACCCACACCCAACCCCGTCGTCTCTACTTAGCCTCTAACGTGATACTACATAAAAAACTCAACCCCCACAAGGCAGCCATACTATCAGGAAACCTAGACCATATGGATAAGACATTTGAAGGTGCTCTAGCCAACACCTGCACCAACTGCTAAATGATTCCAGCCAAATGGTTGCTTTATGCAACTAAGTTTTAGGAAGGTTTGTTGCACAACAATAGTAACCAGAACAGTGATGCAGAACATTGAAGCTATTAAATATTAAACACAGATTCATCAATTTAAAAAACAGAGGACAAGAGAGATGTCAGCAGAAAACTAGAAGTTATGAAAATGAATCCAATAGAAATTTTAGAACTAAAAGATACAATAACTGAAATAACTCATTATGTGGGGTTAGCATTAGATACGGCACAACAGAGGCTAGGATTAGTGATCTAGACGACAGATCAGTCGGCAAAACCTAGACTGAAGCACGGAAACCAAAACGGATGGAACATACAGAAGAAAGTCTGTACAAAGGTTAATATACATGCAACTGGAAGCCAAGAAAGGGAAGAAAGAGAGCATACTCTGAAAAGCAGATTTGGGAAGGAAAAAAAAGAAAAAACGTAAACAAATAAGAGGCTGGTCATCTGAGTACTGCATTCAGGTTCAGTATGGTATAAAAATAGGTTCATTCTCTAAGATGTAGGAGCCAAAGATAGGGTGCAAAAGGGAGACCTCAAGCAGTGACATCCACGGGTCAGAAACAACAAAACATTGAAGTGAGCCGGCCAGTTTTATGAGTTGAGAAAGGGGTGTTGAATCTGAGGTATCCAAGAAAGAAGGTTGAGATAACTAAATGGTAGACCACTGAAGGCCATGTCTAATTCATTTTGGGTTTTTTTTAAAACACCAATAGCAATTGGCACAGCCTGGCACAGAAGACATTCTCAGTAAAACAATTGCTCAGTGAGGAGCATCTGTGCCACAGACAGGAGAAGGTTTTGCTTGTGCTCCTCAGGCTGCTATGGAAGAGCAGCCTGAGGCCAGCTAGGCACCTCCAGATGCTACCCTTTGGGTCCTCTCATCACCTTCAGTCTTAATTTGTGTTCTTTGCCAGAGATAAGACTTCAGAGGAGGATGAAGAGTGCTAAGCTTTAGGATAGCAAGTTGCGTCCTTCATTCCCACTTTCTCCCTCCCTCCCTCCCTCCTTCACTCTCTCTCTCTCTCCTTCCCTCTCTTCCTGCCTTCTTGCCTTCCCTCTTTCCTTTCTTCTCCCCTTAAATATCCTTTGCACGGCCCCAAGTTGCCGGTCAATGTGCGAGGTGCCACGCCCCAAAAGTGAATAAGGCGCAGTCCCTGCACTAGTGAGAGGAACAAACAGGTAAATAAATAATTACCGTTCAACCCTTAAGCACCAAACCGAAGTGTCACAAGTGTCCAGAGAAAGGAATGACTGACTGATGGCTGTGAGAATAAAGGAAGGTTCATGTGGAGGGTGATGTTGGAACTGCAGCCTCAAGGATGAGGAGCAGATATGGGACAGAGAAGGGGGAAAGGCGCCCAGAGCAGCAAATACCATCAGAAAGGCGTGAAAGTGTGCACATGGTCAATGAGGCAACAGGAGGTATTTGAGTGTGACTGGGCTTAGTGTGTAGAGTCAGGGTACAGGGTTTTCAGGAAAAAAACGTGCAGAAAGAGGTTGATGCCAGTAGATGGTTTGCCCTTAATCTGTTGGCATCGAAGAACAATGTAAGGCTTTGGGACATGACTGTAACCAGGTTTTCGAAAATTGTCCTGCTGAGCACTTGGCAGGAGAATTGGGACCAGCACAGAGGGGGCAGCTGGGTAAAAAGTGCAGACTATAATTTGGCCACATCACCTTGTGGACATAAAGTCCACTGTTGTTCAGTCAAAACAAACTTCCCCGTCACCTTAATGACCAGTGTCTAGTCATCGGGCCAGTTGTGTGTCTGATCCAAAGCAGTTGTGAAGTCATGTAGGAACCCAAAATGGTTATCAATCTCGTGTTCTGACCAGCCAAATACGTTTGGAAGAGCATGTCTTGAATAGGCTCCATCAGGCCAGAAAGAACTCATGTTCAAAGAATAGAAAATTTGTATTGCAGATCTTCAGTGTTTTGGCTACAGCAGGAAGTTGAAGGGGAACTTCCAATTTCAGGAAAACATGTGCATGCTGGAAATGCAGCTTCTGAGCATGACTCGTAAGCCAAGTCAACCCGGTGGGAAAGGTTCAGAGGAAGGCCACGCAGCTGCAGGTGGATTCATGCTCGGTGGGGGTTTGCTGCAGAGAAATCTTTCAGTTTGAGTTCTGGACACAAAAGTGGAATAAAAATCCTTATCAGTATATTTTTTCTTATGGTAAATATATAGCTCCCTCTGCTCACATTTGACTTCTGAGGAGAAGCCAATGTGTGGGAATTGCAAAGCTTTCTCTTTTCACCACTGGGAGCCCCTGGAGGCGTTGGGCCCATTGCACATAAGACTGTTGATCAGCCCTAAAGAGTGGCAAGTTTTCAAGTTCAAGGGAAGAGGAAGCCCTCTTCCTGCCAGGATAGGCTTGGTTATGCTGCACCAAAACACAAGTTCGCATGTGAAAAACAAGGGTTTGTTTTATACCTTGCCACATATGTGTGTGTTATGGATCAGTGAGGGGCTCTGCTCTCATCATAGTCACTGCAGGACCCAAGATGTTGGAAACTATGCCATATGGAACGCTACTGATCTTGACAGTGAAGAGAAGAGACCTCAAGATGGTTTTGCACCAGGAACTAAATGCTCCTGCCTAGATGTGACACATGTCACTTAGTCTACAACCTATGGTCTAGAACTAGTGACGTGACCCTACCCAGTTACAAGGAAGTAGGGATGTGTAATCTGACCAGGTGTTGGAAAGGAGAGGAGAGCTAGATGTAAATGAAGACTAGTGGTTGATACCACCCCATCTGAAAGCAGAGCAGGCCTCTACTGAGCTGAGTCCCTAGGGAAATGCTCTGTCCATGAAAAGAAACAGACTGTGGAGGAGCTGGTTCCCAGACACCTCAGGTGTGACAGCTCCATTTTGTGACCCGCCTTTTTCAGACCATGCTCACTGTTTCCAGAGGAGCACACATCTCCCACTAAGAATTGAGGGCAAGTTGTACGACTGAAGTCCCTAGAAAGCCCTTCTACAGGAAAATATTTCTATTGACTGCATTTAACTGTTAAGTCTGGTAGAGAACTGCTCCCTAGTGGGACACGGAAGACCTAGGGAAACACTGTGAAATCCACTCTCGGTCTTCATTCTCATATCTCTGTTTCCTCCCATCCTTCACTGCCCTTCCTTTATTGGGGTCCCTTTCCTCACTTTAACTGCCCAATGTCTTCATAGTCTTCTAACTTTCTTCTCATCTTTCCCAATTAAGTTCTACTCTCTACTCCTCTCTCTAACTCTTTGCCTGCTTGACTCCTAGCCAAACTTTAACACTTTTCTTAGCTTTCATGTACTGGAAGCGCTCTCTGAATTTCCTGGGATGACTGTACCTCTCCTCTCTGTCCCCAAAGCCCCAGGGGCACATTCCCAGTATAAAACTTTTTGGGCCGGCCGAGTGGCGCGATGGTTAAGAACTCGCTTGGGATGCCAGAGGGCCCCGGTTCGGATCCCACATATGAGGGCCAGTGACACTGCCCTCCACAGCTAAGATGCTGAACAACAGCTCAACCTGGAGCTGGGCTGCCGTGAGTCGCCAGCCACTGGCGTAGGCTGCAGTCCCTGTGGCAGTGGGTTGCCATGAGCTACCATGTGTAGCCAGCAGCCAGCGTGAGCGGCCAGCAGCCGCAGTGAGCGGCCGTCCAGAAGCCGGCGACTGATGTGCCGCGCCCGGGAAGAGCACGATGATGGTGCCAACTTAGGCCAGTGAAGCAATGTCCTCCACAACTAGACTGAAGAACAAAACAACAGCAACTTGTCTGTTCCCTTTTCCCCAATTCCCCAGCACTCTTCCCATCCCCCAATTCCCCAGTAAAAATCTTTAAAAAAAAAACTTTCTACCTCACATGAAAATTTGCAGTTTCCTCCTCAAAGTTCCTAAAAATCAGGAATTCTGTCCTTCCTCCTTTTGTTCCCACTGCCTGTCTGGCACTAATAGATGCTGAATAAATGGGGATCCAAACCCCTTCTAAGCCTCTTGGCTCAGGATGGTACCTGCAAATGTCGGGCCAAGACCAATCATGCTCTTTTCCTCTGGGTAGAAAATTCAAACATGGAAGAGCTGAGAGCTGCAAACCTGACAAGGCTGTGGCATTCCTGAGATGCAATATTCATCTCATACCTCAACAAGCACTGGGTGGCAAGTGGGCTTCAGAACCAGAAAGGTAGTTTTCGTCATGGGAGTTGGAAGCTTCCTGAGCTTTACCAGCTTATATTATTCAGTTACAGTCCCTTGTTCTGGTATCAATCCATCATACAGTGTGGGGGGTGGGGGGGGGGAGAGGAGTGAGAAAGGGAGTGATGAGCCTGTGACCACTATCAAAAGGGACCTTAGATCACAGTGGGATCACATGTGTTCAGTTTATACAGATAAAGAGCTGGAAAAGTTTTAGCTCTCAGGAGAATTGATCTGTCCCAATTTGAGGCATGCAGCTAGAAGAACAAAACCAACCAGTGCCCATATCACCCAGCCATGATGAAGCAGCAGCTGTTCCCACTGAGGATTTAATCAATCTCCTGCTCGTCAGAGCTTCCATGTTTGTGTGTCTGGTCGGTTCTTACTAGCTAAGCAACTACCATTAAGTTATGTATAAATCAGCAGTAGGCCAGCTCAGGGTTCCCAGCAGACCCTAAATGACACTGTTTGAAAGAAGAGAGACAAGCAGAAAAAGAAGTAAGTCTGCTCTGCAAAATGGGACATTGCAATTGTTGTGAGAACTAGTAAATTCTCATTCCATTGTGAGAAAGGTAGTCTTGCAAATTGTCTGCAGAGCTGGTAATATGTTTCTCTTCTTCATAATGGGTTTATACTTTATAAGCCTAATAACTTATGTTTGTCTTTAGGGCTGGGCGCATGCGCGCATATGTGTGTGTCCTATGTGATAGTTATTCACTGAATAAGTAGTCATCTAAAGAGGCTTGCTTGCAACTCCCACTGTGAAGAGATGTTGAAGGAGAATGGAAACAGTTCAATGGGAGAAAGCAACACTTGAAATGTCAAATCAAAGTAGAATTCATTTGAAGAATTAAGTCAACATAAAGTCCAGGACATGAGTTGACCCTCCTGACTCCTAAAATCTTCCCCAGAAATGATTGCTGGTTTGGAAAACGGCACCAATATGGGTATGAGTGAGGTGGAGTGGGGAAGCAGTTTCAGGGCAGCTTCTAAACATCCATCAGGCCAAAGGGTGTAACTGCTCTGACTGACTTCAAGAATAATGATGCTACTCAATCCATATTGCCTCTTTGTGACACGTTCCACATTTATTATTTTACTTAAACCCTCAACAACACAAGGTAAGTGATAAGGTTATCATTATTTCAATTTTATGAATGAGGAGTAGAGTTATAGAAAGGTTAAGTGTCTTATTCAAAGTTATGACACAACCATTAAAGAGACAAGACTAGATCTCTGATCTCCCCACATCAAAATTGCTCATCTTTGCCATTCGCCATATTCTCTGCCGTGGGAGTCTGTGTAAAAGCACTACACCTGAAAAAGCTCAGAATGCCAAAATGGTCCCTTTGCCTCCCTTCCCTCTCCCACCACTCACCCAACTCTATGTAGCCCCAGCAAGAATTTGGGATGAAAATTCAAGGGGCCCTTAAGAGCCATACAACAAAAGCTGGGCTGTGGATGCTCAGACTTGAAAGAGCACACACGTGATCTCATCACGCATGTATTCAGTGAGCCCGTAGCAAGCTCTCTGCCCCCACCATCTGCTCAGCACCTTTGGGAATACAAGAGAATGGACTCTCCCTGTACTGAAGCAGCTCACACTCCTCACGGAAGGCAACAGCGATACTCAGGAAACAATCAAGAGACGGTAGAAGGCAAGAGATAACTGAGTCTTAGATTGTGTGGTTAAAACTCCCAGGATAGGAGTTCACAAGGAATAGGTGACTGATGGGTTCATGGGGGGTGGCCGTGGGGATTACAAAAGGATTTGAAGAGTGGTGAGCACCTGGCCAGGAGAGAAGTGGGAGGACATGTCAGGTAGAAGCACCTACATCAGTCACATTGTCAGAGACAGCAGGAGTGCAGAAGAAAGCACTGGTAGCCTTACATTCAAATCACACACACACACACACACACACACACACACAATATTAAATAGCTGTGCCACAGGATACTTACTATCTTTACCCAAGCAGCTTGCATGCTAAGGGGACATTTCAATTAACTTGTCTCTGTCAAGCTTACTCGGTTGTTGAAGTCAGAAAACAAGGTGAACAAGTTGTCAAGTCATCTTTAAAAAATTAACTCTGAGGGTCTGCCGAGTGGCGCGTTGGTTGGGAGTTGGCTTGGGACACCAGCTCTGAGCAGCAGGGCACTGGTTCAGATCCCACATTGGGCCAGTGATGCTGCGCCCTTTACAGCTAAGATGGTGAACAACAGCTCGACCTGGAGCTGGGCTGCCATGAGTCGCTGGCAACGGAGTAGGCTGCAGTGGGGCTGCCCGGCAACAGGCATGAGCCGCCGTGAGCCGTGTGAGCCGCCATCCAATGGCCAATGAGCAACTGCCTCACCCTGGAAGAGTGAAATGATAATACCAACATGGGCCAGTGAAGCGATGTCCTCCACAACTGGACTGAAGAACAACAACAAAAAAAGGACAGCAACTTGTCTGTCCCCCTTCCCTGATTCCCCAATTAAAAAAAAAAAATGAACTCTGAGCCTCTTGGGTTTGTTTAAGGCATTTGGGAAAACATTCTCCTTCTTTGAAACTGCACTTCTTCTTTATCTTGTCTTCTGAAATGAGGAAGAATGGTGCAAAAGCAGTGTTCGGTGGGAATGAGGAACTATGAGATGCTAAGCCCGGTTCCTGCGGGGTTTTTTAGCCCCTATTTCAGACACAGTCCACGTGAAAGTCTGTAAACAGTGAAAGACAGTACACTGGGGAGAAGTCGCTTCCTCACTCCCCACACTGATGCACTCTCCCAGCCTCCAGTGTATTCTATCTCAGAGGCACTCAGGCTTACATTGCGGGGCCCGAGGTTCATTCAGTGCCAAGAGCTACAATGTCATTTCTCTATTGAAAAGCTCAGTTTTAATGTTCTTTATTATTGAATTCAATGACTGTAACAACAGTCAGGGAAATTTGGAAAAGAAAACACCCATATCCCATCTCCCTAACACAGAAGCATTCCCATATTTGAGACCCTTCTGGGGCCTGTGTCCTGGCATTCTCAGTTTTAAGGAGTCACAGATATGGGGGTTCTGCAACATTCAGGACATACTTAGTAACAGTTTCCCCAGTCTCAGCCTCTTCTCAGTGGCTTCTATTTCCATCACCCCAAAAAGGAGGTTATCAGGGGCACTGGCCCCATTAACCATTGGGACTTGGAAATGGTCACTTGGAGAGTACAATAGGTTGAATGGTGATTCCCAAAAAGATATGTCCACATCTTAACTCCTAGAGCTTGTGAGTGTGACCTTGGTTAGGAAATGGGTCATTGTAAATATAATTAGGAATCTTGGGGTGAGCTCCTCCTGGATTAATCAGATGGGTCCTAAATCCAATGACAAGTGTCCTCATAAGAAATAGAAGCTGAGAAGACACAGGGAGAAGAGAAAAAGGCCATGCAAGACAGAGGCAGAGAATGGCATGAAGCCACCACAGGAAGCTCTGGGGACCACCAGGAGCTAGAAGACGCAAGGAAAGATTCTCTCCTATGGCCCCCAGAGCCAGTGTGGCCCTGGGTTTCAGACTTCTGGCTCCAGAACGCTGAGAGAATAATTTTATTTGTTTGTTTTAAGCCCCAAGTTTGTGGTAATTTGTTACAGCAGCTTCAGGACACTAATAAGGATGGTGACTGCCTTTCATAGTTCCAAGGATAAGATTACACGGCAACTTTCCAACTCTACTCAACAAGGGAGCCGTCTGCCCATCTGGCCCATTCTTCTCAGGGACCTCTAGCACTCAGGGTTCCTTCGCACTTAGGGCTCCCCGTGTCTCGGCCTGGGGCAGTGCTCATACCCCCCAGGCAGCGGTGCTCTGGCCCGCTTCTGTGGACCCTGCCAGTCTTCCTCCAGGGCCAAATTCTTCTGCAACCTAACCGCACACGGCAGTCACATCCCTGAGCCGACACGGAGCCTCGGCCCCCAGTTTCACACCTATTTCATTCCCATGGGCCTGACTCTCCTCATCTCTCCTGAACTACTGGCCTGAGCTTGAACTTGGATTGAACTTGCCTTTTGGATGATGGGCACCAGTGTTGGTGATTTTGTGGAAGAGAAGGGGATGTTACTTGCTGTCCTGTCTATCTGACACCCCATGGATGTCTTGTTTCCCCTGCTATGATAGATGGCATCTCTCTGAACCTTGGGATCTGGGCAAATTCCTCTAAATACTCCTCCCTTATTTCATGACTTTTTTTTCTGATTTAAGTATTTTTGATAAGTCTTGTTTAATATTTGTGTTTCCTCAGAGCTGAAAGTGGACTTTTCTCCTTCTATTTATTAACGTCTAGGATGTTTTCCTTTTAAGTTTGAATGAACTACTTTAAACCTGACCAAGTATTATCAGCGCAGGATTCCCAACCCGGAGAGGGGTCAAGGACACCACCTCAAATCAAAAGCACCTCCACCTTGAGGTCATGGCTGTGGTCTTGCACTTTCCTTTGCTTCTGATTCTGTAGACTGCTCCATTCTGCATCTCACAGTGTCTGGATACATGCTCCCCGTCCATGGGCTCCCATCTAAAATGCAAACAAACTCATAAGCATGCTGGTAACGTTACCAAAGATTTCATGGTCACAGGGATGGTTCTGTCCTCTCAACCCTCCACCCTTCCTGCAGGAATCACCCACATGCTCATCACCCACATGAACACCCTGCAGGCCCCTGGCACACATGCCCACCCTTCAGACACCCTGAGAAAAGCTCCACCAGGCTGCTTTGCCTTCTCCTGCACTCGGGAACTTCTCATCTTGTTCCAGGTTCATTAAAGAGATGAACTCTTTCAAACTGGCTCCTTTTAGCCCCCAACCTTTGAGCAAAACCACATTTACCCTTAGAACTAAGGAGCAGGTACAAATCCTGGTAGTAGCTGTCAGCAGAACCAGAATGCCTTGGTGTGGGGGTGGGGAGGATGGTTGGTTGGGGGCCTTGGCAGGAAGACTTCACAGGGAGGGAAAGTATAGGGGTCCTGGTCCCAACATAATCCCATGAAAATACACAGCCAACATAGACACATCATAGTTATTCAAATCCAAATGTGATTTCATTCATATTCCAATGAAAATAAGCCCTCACTTGGTTAGGTGGGTTTACCAGCACATTGCTTATACTTCTGTTGGGGTGTTAATTTCCCCCTAGCTTAGTTATGGTTTGATTTTTAGATATTTATTTCATTTCTGGACTCTGAGTCTCTTGATACCTGTACTGGATTGAACAGTGTTGTCCCAAACTCCATGTCCATCCATAACCTGGGACCTTATTTCGAAATTGCGTCTTTGCAAATGTAATCAGGCAAGATGGGGTCATACTGGACTCAGAAAGACCCTAATTCCAATGACTGGTGTCCTTATGAAGAGAGGAAGATTTGGAGACACACAGACACACAAGGAAAAAGGCCCATGTGAAGAAACACAGGGAAGACCGCCACGTGACAATAGAGTAGCAATTAGAATGATACAGCTACACGCCGAGTAACACCTAGGATTGCCAGCAGCCATAAGGAGCTGGAAGAGGCCAGGAAGCAAGCCTTCCTAAATCTTTCAGAAGGGGCATGGCCTTGCTAACACCTTGATTCCAGACTTCTAGCCTCTAGAACTGTGAGAGAATAAATTTCTGTTCTTTTATGCCACCCAATTTGTGGTAAGTGTTACCTCGCCAGCCCCAGGAAATTAATACAGTATCTATCCTGGTGTCTCCCATAATACAGAGCATGCACAATCCAAAGATGGCCACCTGCACAAGATTACCAGGCAGAGGAACTTCGATTCTACCCCTGGCTGATGCCCAAATCTATGATCTTTTCCCCAAAAGAGGCTTGTGTCTCATGGAGAGCTCATATTCCACCAACCTGAGATCGTTCAGGTCAGGCTTTTGGGAAAATGAAGCTTCTGCAGAATCTATAGGAAAAGGGAGAAAACGGCTTTTGCCCCAGAGAACTTGAAATATTTCTTATTAATTTTTTTAAGAGAACTTATTATCTCTGAAACCAGCCCTGATCCCCAGTTAGCTCTGGGTGCTACTAATGGAGTAACTTCTAGCTCATTCTTTGCCAACAGGAAGGGATATCTCTTCCAATTTTCAAAACAAAATATTCTATTTTGTTTTGTTTGTTTTCTTTTTTGAGATTCCACGTATAAGTGAAATCATACAGGTTTTGTCCTTCACTGTCTGACTTCTCTCACTTCACATAACACCCTCTAGGTCCATGCATGGTGATAGATGGTACTAGGCTTCGTGTGGAGAACACTTTATAAGGAATATAAATGTTGACTAACTATGCTGTATACCTGAAACTAATATAATATTGTATGTCAACTGTACTTCAACTTTTTTCAAAAACTTTCTACAAAACTTCTCTACAAACACTGAAAACCAATAGCATTATGAGCAATGTTATAACTAGTCCACATCTGATAAAATCAAAGGGATTGTCACCACAAATAGCTAGAGTGCTTATCAAAATGCAATGAAACAATCTTCTGTAAAGAAAATCCGTCAACAAAGGAGAGGGGAGGTGAAGGTAGATGATTAGAAAATAGGATTTTTAAATTACAAGAATAGAAGAGTAGAAGTATAAAAGTGTTATTAATCTAAAGGATAGATTTCTGTTTTATAGCTAAAATCTAACATACATGGTATACAAATTTTATATTGTAAAAAGTGACACAAGGCTAAATCATAATAATGTGAATCAATAGCTAAACAGCATTTATACATGCAGCTACTGGGAAACATATTTCAATTTCATAGCCAGGAAGCTACAGAATCAATTAACAAAGTCAAAAGTGAAGTGAGGACATGCTTGGTGTGCCCAGGACACCACAGGCTAAACATGGAACTGCAAGTTGAATCAGATTTGTGTCCCCAAAATGTGCAAGTATAATTCAATGCCACTATCTCAAATCAAATCAATAACTGGACACAGAGAGAAACAGTGAAGCATGAGGCGCTCAAGTTCCTACCCATGTCACTGGGGAAACAGATCATCTCCGGATATTTTTCTAGGATAGCCTGAGGGAGATGAATAACACAAAAGAAAGCAGAAGAAAGGGGCGTGGGGATGGGATAAGCAATCTCTCTAAACAAGAATCTCCACGTAAGTGGTGTTTTGGAAAGATGCAAGGGGCTCTGACTCTGACATAGCTGTGAAAGTTGACTCAAGAAGACAGATGACTGCAAATTTTGTGTACTTTCCTTCCTTCAGATTTGGCATGTGTTGGGAAGAAGACTGAAACGGAATAGTTACAATGAGATAAAAATCACTTTGCCCTCGCACCCAGTATACGCTGGTCTCCTGACATGATTTTCTCGCTCTTCAGCACAGGTAGTGAGCTGTTGCTGAGGGTGGACCTGATCTGGTTCTGTCTCATTCAGATGCAGCAGTCTCCTTATTCTCCAAGGGCACCAGAAAAACTCAACAGTCCTCTAAGGCAGGAGCCAGGGATTAGAGAAAACAAGGAAAAGAAAAAAGAGAAACGGTTAAAACACATACAGAAGAGTAGAAATGGAAAAGGGATGAGTGAGAAGAAAAATCAGGACTAAACAGAAGCATATGAGTGGGAAAAGTAGAGGTTTGGGTCCTGCTACTCAGACCCAAGAAAGCCTTGTGCATCATGAGGAAAGAGAAGAAAAGACTTCTCCACACCTCCTGGCATGTCCACTAGCTACTGCTGCCTCCTCTGAGGCACAGACCAACTTACACCAACATTTCATTATGTCATAACTTTATTCCAGCAAAGCTCTAAAAATTCCTTTAATGTACAGAAAACTCACGTTACAGTCAAAGTCTTCTATAGAGGAGCTCCCTTAGCGTTGCAGACCATCTGCCATGTTAGCTCCCTAGGCTGACTGGTGCCACCACGTATGACGTCACGAGATTCCTGGTTCTTTCCATCCCCAGCCTTTGGGTTGTAGCTTATCCTTGAGCGATTGCAAGTTAGTTGCCTCTAAGTTAAAATAGTCAGCCACCTCCTGTCCAGCCTGACTTCATTTCTAGGCCTTTTGTGAACCCCAAGATTGGGCTCAACGGCTTCCTCTCTGCTCCCACGGCATGCTCCCCCCGCCCAGACCCTAGAGCTCACCACAGTCTTCCAAGGTTGGCTCTCCACTAGAACGAAAACTCGCCAAGGGCAGAAAGAGAGCTGTAGTATCCCCAGTGCCCAGTACAGTGCCTAGCATGTAGTTGGTGCTCAATAAATAACATGGAACAAATTAATGAGTGCCATTCACCGTTGGAAATGACTGAATCATGTTACAGCAACCAGGGCAGCTGATACCTCTCTCAACACAAGCATTTGTGTCAATGGGGAGTAGAGAAATTCTCCGATTGCGTATCCAAACTAATGTTCCTTAAACCAAGGCTCAGACACTGGGTTATGCAACGCCAAAACCACATTTTGTACAAATCTATGTCAGATTTACTAGTAGTTTTAAAACAATAGGTGGATTTTGGTCAATGATTGAGTCCCACCATCAAAGTTCTGCTGTTTCAAATTTACAAGTTCTTCTTTGTAACCTCTATTTCTTTTCTCCTTCCATCCTGTCATAACCATAAAAAACATTTATCCACAAATGGCCAAGTGTCTTAAATTATCGTTTCCTGTGCCTCCCTAAGCTGCTCGTTTTCTTCTACCTCTCTCATGTGAGTAACACACCGGGGTTAGACCACAGCCCCACATAAATGTCCATGAGGATGAGCATCCAATCTGCTGTTAATACTTATTCACTGTGATAAGATATAAAATGCTCAGGGGTTCCTCCAGGTCAAATGGTTGTTCTGGAAGGCATTATGAACTGGCATGAAGTACTGTTTTCTTCTCACAATCTAAGCATAACAAAATTTTCTTTTTTGAGTGAAGATGCCTGTTTTCTATCTACATCCTTGCATACAAATCCCTTGCAAATTATTTTTCACATTCCGAGGTTCATTAATTTAATTGAATCTGTTCCTAATTTTTAATTAAATCTGCATTTCTCTCAGTAACTTTTGGAAAGCTAGATGCCACATTACCATATTAGAGAGAAGGAGATCACAGAGCAAGGCAGATAGAAAAGGGAAGCACAAAATCACAAGGCAGGTTTTCTTATAAATTTATTTTTGTACCAAAAAAATTAACATTCAAAGGCAATATTTTTATTGTACAGTATAAAATAACTTCCACTAAATGAAAGATGGGACCTTTTTTTTCTTTTCTTTTTTTTTCTTTTGGCTGATAAGCCACTGAAAACTTCCATTTAAAAAAAAATAGAATTTACAAATTGCAGCACTTGTAGAAAAAACACCTGTTCAATAATTATATAAATACTCTTGACAGATTCCAGTAGCCCATTATGTACCCTTTTTGGCGATGTCAGCTTTTTAAAGTCAATTAGCTTCTAAATTTGAAAGGCACCTGGTGACCAACATCCTGCTTATTATTCAAGGCATCCATTTTAATTCTTTTGCACAAACTTGACAAGTCTCAAAAATCTATTAAGTTAAAAAGAAGGAAGAAAACAATACAATTGATATCAGCAAACAACATTTTTTTTCCCCTTAGCTGCAAGTTTTCCCCAGGGATTTACAAAGTGCACCAGTTAAATATGTCTGTACATTTAAAACATTAAATATGTCAACAGCAAGACATTTTTAAATATTTTGAATCAAATACTATAGCACAAATATAACTTACAATACTTCGCACAAAAAACATTACATCTGAAATATAACTTTAGATATTATATAAAAATACATATATTTTCTCTCCTCATTAGAAAAAAGTATCTGTTTGCAGGTTCTAGCATGATGTAACAATTCAAAAGAATGTAACCCTTCAGATTATCATCCATTCGATGACACCCTCTTACTTCAGCTGCCTAGTGGCATGTAACCAAGGGCTAGACCCAGAGAATCAACCCCTCCCATAGCCCAAAGGCAGTTTTCCATAAAGGCAACCATAATTGCTCCAAACTGGTTTAATTCTAGGAATTCATTACAAAATTTAAAAACCATTGTGTAAGAAAGCCTTCAGACTGTAACACACCTTGAGTCTGACATCTCCCTTCGGCTGTAAATACACATGCTCTCTACAGAGTCCAAAGCTTGGAGAGAGTCTTCCTGTACCATTGTGGGTCACACCTCTTAGTAGTCTCACACACCTATGTACATCTTTTTGGCCTATTTTTTTAAAAGTTCCCATACATCAGGAAATACATGATAACACTCCACAAAATGGAGGTCAATCTATATCTCGAACTTTAAAAGCCCCAAAGTACGTTGCGTCTTGATCTGGGTCCAGTAGTGAAGGGTTGGATACCTCGAGACTTATTTCCTCACCGGATCGCAATTTAAAAAAGCCTCCCACATTTATGGAGTAAAAGTGGAATTCAGAGCTCCCTGACCAGTATTTGGTGCTTCCTCCTTTCATCAGGGTGTGAGAGCTTGGGATTTTGAGGCTGGTTTTTGTGACATACACCATCAACTGAAGATACTCCGTAGCGAGGTCTCCTGAAGTTTCATGATGTCGAAAGCAAATGTTGGCGTATAGGTAATAAAAGCCATCTTGGTTGACGACGAGTTTGCCGTTGCTGAAAGTCATGTTGGAGATCTTGGCCCAACCTCTGTCATGGTACCAGGAGGACAGACTCACTTTGTGGGAACCTGAGAAGAGAAGAGTCACATGATTTAAAAGCCATCCCTTCCATGAGAAGGACAAACTCCTAATTCTATGAGGCTGGGGGGGCAAAGAAACAAAAACAAAAACATAGCATCATAGTCATTGTTCCAACAGGAGAATAACTTTTCAGAACTTATTTTTTTAAAAGGAGAGAAATACATTAGGATGTACTTAGTGCTCTCTGATAGGCGCCTGGGATGGTACAAAGACAAAAACTCATCTTTTCCTACTGGCAAGGAGCCTACAGAAGAACACCAGGCATAAGTATGGTAGGTGTTCAGGTAAGAAGCAAGTCATGAACCCCGATAGGAAATTTGCGGGTAATTGCTATGGGAAATCAAAGGACAGAGAGATGATTTCCTCCCAGAAGAACCAGGAGTGACTTTGTTGAGTTGCTACTGAGCCTGAGCACTTAAACGAAGAAAAGGATGCAGCCAAAAGAAGCAGAAAGGTCATTCAAAGTTGAATGAAGAAAATGGGCCAAAAGCAGTTGAGACGGGAAGCAAGAAATAAGTATAGGGAGAGAACTTCCACACTTCATGACTCTACCTTCTCCTTGAATTCATGGAGAGGGGTATGTAGAAGGAAGGAGAAGAAACTCTGGGTCTCAGCAACTTTGCCCGAAAGGACAAACTCCTAACCGCTGTTCTCACCACCATAGACTGGCCCCTCCTCGAGCAGCACAAATGCCTCCAGGCTCACACAACTGAAAAGTCGCTCCCAGAGAAGCTCACGAAGCAAATATGTCTGGCATTCCCCTCCCCAGCTTCACGACCTCACACAATCCTTTGCGACCAAAGTATCACAAAATCCCGCCCTGATTGACCAGAATTCTTTTTTAGCCCCTCCTCACCCTGAAATGTGGTGACAACTATCCTCTGCCTACTGTTCTGGAGCAGGGAAAGTTTCCAAAAAATCTTCTATCAGCAGTTGTGCCCCGTGTTTTTAACATTTCGGGTCTTCAGTATCTCTTACTAGGTCTTTAAAAATTGTCACTACCTCTATGATACACCCAATTCATCAATCATGTGTGCTTATGTGGACACCTATTATCCAACTGGAAAAGGTATCAACTAGTGGGGGGAAAGTTGTTATACTCTGGAAAGTTCAAAAACACATTTTTTTCCTCCAGAAAATTTTATAAATACTTATGCTAAATTAAGGATGTCATCCATTAGGATTTCAACAAGGCAAAATAGAGCTAAAGAGTCTAAGATGGGATAGAATTAGCCTCTGCAACCAAGAAGTTCCTTGCTGCCTGTCTCCCACAAGACATCAGCCCGAGGCCTTAGGTTTGAAGTGGATTCCAGGCATCCAACATAGCTGACAGCCCTCTGGTTAGAGTGGGTCCTTGGGAGATCCTTATGGGACCAGAAACCCGTTGTGATGATCTTTCCAGACTGGCCTGAGTCCTGGGGAGCCTGGAGCACCTGCAGCTTTCTTTAGAAAGCCACACAAAGGAGAATGCTTCACTGTTTCCGGAGGGTCACTAGGCAGCAAGGAATATGGTCTGGGGACCTCAGTGCAAACTGTTCCAAGAACCAAGTGGGGAAAAAAAATGCACAGAGGCCAACCTACAATGGGGAACCCATCAGTAGGCCTGTGGGACAGTATATTTACTGAAATCCACATCTCGTTCACTGGAAGACGCTAGAACGAGCCTGAGAAACCTGTTACAGGCACTGCTGCCTCTAGAACCCACCATAGCCCACGTCCTTTTTCACTGGGGGTCCTACCCCAGTTCACCCCAGATTAAAGCATCCCAAATGGAATGGTCCCCACTGAATCAAGACGAGACTACAAGACTATTCGTCACATCCTCATAAATACTAATAAAGTAATTCCTCCAGGCTGGTAAATAGCCACCCAATCCATTGACAACGCTAACAAAATTCAAGATGTTTCCCATCTCAAAATACCCCATGTTTCCTTCCTTCTCACCCCACTCCTGCATTCAGGTTTTTATATGACCAGTTATTTATCTTAGAGTTTATCTCCTATGATGGCTCTTTAGAGGGGTGCAGAATGACAAAGGTGAAGTCTACCCTGTCAATGGGATAAATCAGCTAGTGTTAAACCAAGGGCTCAGAGATACAGCCTGGGAAGGGTATGAGCTAGTGAGGGAAGAAGACAGGAACCTTGACAGCACGCTGCTCCCACTGTAGGTTCAAGTCAAGTGGAAGGGGTGTCCTTATTGCCTATGAAAAGTACTTCTGCTTTTATCCACTCACTCATCCACTCACTGATCAATGCAGTTGATCAGTCATTCAATGAATGGCTATTGTGCTTTCTATGGGCACTCCTTCTGCCCGTAATTAAGGATTACATCAAGCAGTGTACCCTCAAGGCACTTACCACTAGTAGTGGAGAAAATAAGAATTGGGCATACACAATGAAAAATACAACATCTTCATTTCTGCGTGTCACAGAGCCCATGGCTGAAAGTCAGTTAAAGCAATTGAAAGTGAAAGCTGCAGACATTAATGGCGATCCAGAGAGCTCAGACAGGGGAGGAGACAGAGGACAGGGAGGGCGTGGGTCAAATGAAGATGGACTGAGAAAACGGAGAGTGCTGTCAGTGAGGAAAACTGCTTGAGCAAAGGATTGAATGGATGCACACAGCATACAGAGGAAAAAGGGAGGAACACCATCTGTGTGAACTGGAGGACTCGTGAACGGACATAGTGGGAGACAAGATGAGAAGATTATGACGCAATCAGGTTGAAGGGTCTCTTATGGCAAACCTAGGTTTGCATCATTAATGAGACGTGCTGCTGACCTCTTACGTCGGCCCTCCCAGGCCCTATGGTCATTACTGTCAGATGTTGGAGAAGAGGCCTCGGCAAATATTTAGCCCAAGGATCCCCCTAAAGAAAGCCATGGATTCTGACCTCACAAAATACTTCCCAATGCATTTTATTCGAGAAACTTTGCCAGTGCATCAGCTAATACTCACTGTAAGGCAGATTCTCATTTTTTTTCTTATGTGTAAATAAGTTTCAAACAGAGGCCCAAAATGAACATGCAAAATTAAAGCCATCTTCCTCTGAAGTGTCCAGCACTGGCCAAAACCGGAAGATAAATGACTCAAGGAGTTGTTGGCCCAGCGAGGGAAGCAAATTCTACTTCCTTAAACAGAAGCATACACTAATTCATTTCACCCAGTCTCAAACTCTATAACCGCTGGAAAAGAACCAGGAGTTTTGCCTTGTTCATTGGCAAGGATGTGATGCTAGGTGCCTGGAGAGAGAGCTTTGTGACTAAAACATGCTTGCAATTGCCAAACAGACTTTGGCACACAGTCTAATGCAATATTTATCATATGCCCTTTAAAATGAACTGAAAAGATAAATGCAGAATACATTTGATTGCCTTTGCTAAAATGCAAATTAATTCTACACTCAGAAAATTAGTATGGCTCTACTCTCAGGCACACAGACACGCAGAGAAAATTTGTTTACGAGGCAAATACCTGGGACAGGAGAGCTAGTTTAGGGAAATCTAAAAACCAAAGAGTTGGTTTCTCACTTTCTAAGTCGGGAAAAATCTCTTCACGGCTCATGTGATGAGAGTGGCTTCAAAATTGTTTACTAAAACTTGGAATTTTTTCACTCCAAGAAAAACCTGCCTTAACTCATTTTTTGAACAAAGTGGAATATAACTATTTCATTAACCTCAATAGTAATAACACATTGCATTCACTGGGTGCTTAGTCTATGCTGGCTTCCATAGAGGAATGTGAGTCCATTACCTCATTAAATCCTCAGAGCTACTCCCTGCCTGTTGAAACTGCACTAACCTACTTCTTACAGAAAAGGAGGAACGTAAGAGCTCTGAATTTATTTCCCTCTAACAAAGCCAACTGACCATAAGGTATTTATATGACAACCTATAGTGTAAAAATCATGGACTTAGGAATGAACTCGGGGTGAAACTCAACTTCTAATCCTGCCACCATTGTGACCTTCTGCAGGTAAACTATGTGGACCTCAGTTTCCCTGTATGCAAAATCAAAATCTGAATGACAATCACTTACCTTGAAAGGTTGTAGTAAGAATTAGGGATAATGGACAGAGCGAAACACCTGATACATAGTGTGTGTTAAATACATGGCACAATAATAATAACAATAGTGTTCGATTGTCACCATCTTAATGTTGTTTGTCATTTTTTGTATGCTCACCCAGCCAAGGTGGAGTAAGCAGTGGGGATTATGGGATGGCATACCTGGGGCACTAAGGTAGGTGTAGGCCCAGAGCTGTGGGTTCCCTTATTTCCAAAAGATAACCAGGTCTCCAGTCAGTCCACTGAGCTAAATTCTCACCCAGGGGAAATCACAACCTCCTGGAGAAGGAGGACTGTCTCTCGTTTTCTAGAAGGCTACTGCCATTGAAACGTCACTCTTTGTCACTCTGTCAAGCCCCTACCTGGCGCTCTGCAGGAGATGGCTGACGGCATGCACCTCGCAGGACAGCAATGGGGACATGTCAACGTTAGCTTGGGTAAATATAGGTGCGTATAATAAGGGATTGTTCTTCCCAGTCATGTAATCTCAACTGGCAATCATTTACAATAAATGCACATTGATGATTTGAAAATGATTACAGTGATAATGTCCATTCTGTAAAGACTGAGAATCACCATTTCCACAATGTGGATCATCAGCTAAAGACTAAATGACCTTTCTTCTGCTCTAGAAGTTAAGGGCTCTCAAAATTTTCCTAAAAGGCTTGTAATAGGTTTGAGTATTCAAATGGGCTGAAAAATGACCTGTGAAATATTTTTCAGACTGGGTGCAAATGGAACTTACCTGATGGGATGTCAGTGGCATTAATAGTGAGATGAGCGAAAGGTTGAGTTTCAGACTTGCCCCTCCTGGCCAGATCTAACCACGAGCCTTCTACTGTAGCTGGAGATGAGAGAAACCATGTTAGCACAAAGAGTAATGTCCCCATAGTGACCCTATGGGATGTCAAATACTCAAACAGATCCATACTTACGTTTTTCTGCTCTGATGTGTTGGGATCTAACAACATGTTGCAATTCCTGAAATAAAAAGGAAAAAAGGATCTTATTTACACACTCTTCTTTTGGTAAAGCAGTAAGAATTCAGGACTGCTGGACATGCAATAAATTAATCCTCTTTCCTTCAAAATATGCCAAAAGTACCTAGGGAATAATAAAATTCCTTGATGTTTTAGGTAGCTCTCAAGAGAAGCTTGCCCCAAAAATTATGTGGGTGTGCTTAAAAAGTAGACTGCACGCAGTAGACAAATGGTAATCTAGCAAAATACTTTGGACAATATGAGGAAATAAAAGACCATGTAAATTATAAAACATGGAAAAATTGAACATAGATTAAAAATTGTAGCAGTTACACAAATGGAGACGAAGTTAACTAGAAAAATAACAATTACGACAGCATATAGGACCCTCTTACATCTTTAGGGAGGCTCTTTTTTATATCCATTTCATTTGTAAATTACTGTTATAACACCAAAGCTCAGCCTACAGGAACGGGAATGAGGCCTAGCTCCCAGTGGTTAATTTTTTTATTTTATAAAGTCATAGTGTGTTTAAAGTACTACACTGACATCTAAGAGCTTTTTTTTTTAAAGATTTTTATTGGGGAATTGGGGGAAGGGGAACAGACAAGTTGCTGTTGTTTTGTTCTTCAGTCTAGTTGTGGAGGACGTTGCTTCACTGGCCCAAATTGGCACCATCATTGCGCTCTTCCCGGGTGAGGCAGATCAGTTACTGGCTTCTGGACGGCCGCTCACGCTGGCTGCTGGCCGCTCACGCTGGCTGCTGGCTACACACGGTAGCCCATGGCAACCCACTGCCACAGGGGCTGCAGCCTACACCGTTGCAGCGACTCACGGCAGCCCAGCTCTAGGTTGAGCTGTTGTTCAGCATCTTAGCTGTAGAGGGCAGTGTCACTGGCCCTCATATGTGGGATCCAAACCGGGGCCCTCTGGCATCCCAAGCCAGTTCTTAACCATCGTGCCACTTGGCCGGCCCCATCTAAGAGCTTTTAGAGTATCAATATTTAACTTAAAATATTGCTGCAGACAGAGGTTCAGAAGCACGAGCCAGAAAAAGAAAGAACACAAAAAGTATAGGTAATTGCATATCTCAATTTGAGCCCTGAGAATGAAGGATCCAACAGGTAAGTGCATGCCCATCTGACTCAAGACCTTAGCTATCATTAAGTAGTAAGGTGGAGTGGATGAAACCTTGGGCTTTGACCTCAGTTTAAACTTACTCAGCCTGTAGTTATACTGAGGATATTAATAGCACATCTATCAGAAGATCGTCATCAAGATTCAATGAGATAATGCACGTAGGCACTTGGATGGGTGTCTGGTAAATTTATATGTCTTAATACTAGAATCACTCTGGAGAAATTCCTAATTTCTATTATTGAGATGGCCATGCATGCCAACCATCCCCCCTCCATGATATTTGAAAGATAAGCCATATAGCTCAAGTTCTTTGTCTGGAGAGAAGTGCTTTGAGATAGATGATGATAGATAATAGATAGATAGATGATAGATAGATATAGATGATAGATGGATAGATAGATGATAGACAGACAAATAGATAGATGATAGACAGATAGATAAATTATAGATAGATGATAGGTATGCATAGATAGATGCAATAACACAACTTCAACTGTTAACAGTTGGAAAGGTTCTAGAGATAAGACAACACTGATTCTTTTCTGTGCTTTTAGGACCCCCAAGAGACATGAGAATCTATTCCATTTTTAAAGAACCTTGGAGGAGATAGCACAGCTGTCTTCAGTCACTTTTTCTAAAGTCCTAAAGAAATTACCATGTGACTGACTTTTAGAGAGAAACTTTAGCAGCTCATCTAGGCTGCTCTCTACCCTGGCCTTGACCCCAGGCACTGCACTGCACAGCTCTGGGGTACCATTTGCAGGAAATTCTAGGCAAACGGTGGGGGCCCCTTCAGTTGTGCAGGGCAGCGGCCCTTGCAGGCTTGTCCTTCTCCCCACTCCATCCAAGATTTACTTCTCTCCCCTGCCGTCCTGCAATCCCCCAACTCTCTCCTCATGACCTTTGGATTCCCAATGGTACCCTGATTTCTGGAATTTTCTGGTATGGTCTCCCCTGCATCCACAACAAAGATTTCTATATATTTACAATGTACCTTTATGCATTATATAAAACATATATATCTCCTTATTCATAATGGATCTATAAATATATAATGTATATATTTATAACACAATATATCTTTATGCATTGTGTATATCTTTATACACTTATATATACAATGTACCTTTAATTGATTTTTATCTCTTAGAAGGTTGGAATAGGAACCTTGATGACAGAGTAATCCAGAGACTTTCTACCCCTCATTTTCCCTCTAGCCCTTACCTGCCTCATCATCAGAGGGAAGAGAAAGGAAGGCAGAAAGGAGCGAGGCCAAGTGTAGCGTTTGCCTAAAAATTTCTGTTTCATGTTTTCCGATTGACAAAGGCACGCACTATTGAGAACAACGGGGAAGAACCTTTGCTCAGTGTTTCCCAGACTTGGGCGTGTGTCACATTCTCCCAGAGGGCATCCTGACACAGTTTCTGATCCCGAAGGTCAGGCGTAGGGCCTGCCGAGTTGCAGCTTTCACAGGTGAGCCGGTGCTGCTGGTCTGGCACCTCAGTTTGAGAACACCAATTTCTCTCATTTCCCAAAAGACCTCAGAGGTGGGCACATCTGTGATTTTCTTAAAGCTTGAGACCCAGGCCAAAGTAGCAGCAGACTCAAGCACTGATCAAGTGAAAAGGGAACGTTTGTTCTTAATCAGTGGTTTCTAGGTCACAGGACCTTTCTGTTACAAGAAAATTCAATAAGCAGCCCCGTTCAGAAGCATGCGCAATGTCTGCTATTAAAAAAAAAAAA
>NW_017731490.1:3417486-3418867 GCF_001890085.2 Hipposideros armiger | reverse complement strand
GCCAACCAAGTGTTTCCCTTATGTTATAATATTTGATTCTAGAATCAGAGGCTGGGTAACTATTACTAACCTCATTTTTCAGACTGGAAAACGGAGGCAGAGATAGAATAAGAACCCACCTAATAAAGCTGGAACTTGACCCTACGGCTTCCAACTCTTCTTCTAGAGCTGTGGGACCGTACCCCATTACAAGATGCCATCATCAAATACACTCCCGAAAGCGGGGGGAAAGCCTCAATGGCCCGTGATAGGGCTCGGAACATGCTACCCCCATATGGCACCTCGGCACGTTGAAAACTTTAAGGTGACGGAATGTGAGAAATGGTGGTGCAGGATGGGCTCCCTGACCCACTTCTTCTCCCCTCAAGCACGTCATAAGACCCTGATGTGAGGTGTTCTCTCTATACCTGGAGCAAAGGAGCATCCTTATCTTTAGGACCAAAGGACTCTGAGAAAAATTAGAATGAACAGGCCATGACGAGCTCCCCCAGTTTACTGCCCGTAGCCCACGTTTTTTGTCCTATCACATTTTCCCACACCTTTGCACTCTGCATCAAACAATTTAATAGAAGCACTCAGGTTAACCACTTCTTTAGGTCTTCATTTCCTTGTGGAGGTTCCCATGTCACATAAAACTTAAATAAATGTGCATGCTTTTCTCTCGTTCACCTGTTCAGGGCCCTAGCTGGAGAACCTAGGAAGGTGGAGGGAGAAAGATCTTTTTCTCCTTCCCTACAACTGTCAACAAATCCTGAGAGTATTGGTTCCCCCCTCGAACTAATAACTCTGAAAGGAAGCACAGCTTGACTGGGGACCTGACAAAAAGGAACCTCCACATCAGGAAATATGGTCTCAGAATTCCCAGGGGCTTCAGAAAACAACTGGCTCAGAACTGGCTGAGCCATGTTTAGGATATGGCTGGTGAGCACCCCCAAACTAAGCCCTGCAGATGCCAAGCGTAAGCAGGCCTCACGTCTCCAAATGTGACTCTGTCACATCCACTGCACACAGCAGAAGCCACTCTGTTGTCATTTTTCTCAAAGATCAGGTACAGTGCTATGTACACCCCAAGCACAGATCTTTCTTGATTTCCCTCCTAATTAATATTTTTCATTTTCAAGATTATAGGAAACCCTTCTGAAAAAATACCCAAATGCACCCCAACTGACAATTCCATTGATTTTCTAAGCTTTGAATTTACATTTATTTCCATCCACATTAATCCTCTGCTTCTGTCACGTTAATTGGAGTTTTTTAAAACTTGCAGAGTTCTGTATTCCCCAATCTGGTCATTCAGACATTGTTTCCAGTTACTTTGAATTCAGAAAGTTCTAAGCAGCTAATTTGGGGAAACCAGTGCAAAGAACATCCTAATTCCTGT
>NW_017731490.1:3364839-3414166 GCF_001890085.2 Hipposideros armiger | reverse complement strand
GAATTCATTCATCCATCCAGCCCAGTTCACTGAGGCCGCCGGGGCCAGGCATCCTGTGCTAAGGATGCTGTGTTTCCAGGACAGGTGCCCTCTTTGCCCTCGCAGTGCTTAGGATCCCGGGAGAGAGGCAGAGAGGCAGAGGAGAAGGGGCGAGCAGGCTAGGAACCTTCAGGCACTTGACTTTGGCGGGGTCGCTGAGCACAGCCGAGGGGGGCTGAGGAGATGGGGCACAGGCAATGAGCCCGGAGACTCAGGGGTTGGGATGACAGTTTCCAGGACACACAGGACTTTGTGTTCCATGTGCAGCAGCTCAGACCTTGTCCTGGTGACTATAAGGGTCCACCGAAGGATTCCCTAGGCAGTAAATGAGGCAAGCGGCATGTGCCGATTAGCGTTGAGAAGTCACAGCGGTGCAGAGGGCGGACTAGCAGCTGTAAGAGCATGGACGGAGTGGCCTGGTCCAGGCAAGAATGACAACGACACTTGTATTAAGGTGATGATAGGAGTGACACAGAGTAAAGTATTTGGAGGTTTTGTAAAGGGGTAGAATTCACAGGATGGGGGTGAGGTGAAGAGTTAGTAAGAGTGTGAGACCATCTTCCGGCTTCCGGTTTAGGGTGATGGAGATGATGGTTGCCAGCCGCCAGGAAAGGGTAGGTCGGATGAGAAGCAGCTGCAGGCACTGAAGGGAAGAGAGTCTGAGCTCCCCCACACTTTCTGATGAACATGGGCCTCGCGGTGTGTAATCGTCATTATTCTTACTATTGCTGCTGCTACTACTACTACTATTACTACTACTATCACTAGTCCTACGACCACCCCCACCCCCACCACCACCACCACCACTAAGGTGTTCTCAACGGGCAAAGACCAAGGACTGGGGTAGCACCCCAGTGATGAGAAAGCTGTGTAGGAATGGAGCTCCCAGACCTTGAACCTCAAAAAGTTCACGTGACATTTGTTGTCTGGTCACCTCAGATGCAACTTCCGAGACCCACCCTGTTCCACCACACAGCTTGATCCTAGTCCTCAAACACAGTCACTTCGTTCACCAATGGCTTCCCTGTCCTCCAGTGGCTCTCGCCTCCTCCTAGGATGTTTGGATCACCTCCTTGGTCCCAGGGGACATAAAGCCCTCCTTTAAAGACAGACCAGCCATTCTAGAAGAGTGTTTCCAAAATCATAGAATCTACTCCTGATACCAAACTGGAGCCTTTATGACAGATCTGGGAGCCCCTTATTTATATATATTTTTAAACAAGGGCCCCATGTGATTGTTAAGATCAGCAGGTTTGGGAATCACTGCTCTAGGACACACCCTTCTCTCCAATTCCACAGGCTGTACTCCTCTGAGGATAAGCCACTCCTGGTGGAGCCATCCAATCTATCCATTACCACCTTCCTCTTCAATCAAGGACCCTCAGCTTTGTTCACTTCTGGAAACTTAGCCCAAAATTCCATGCCACGTAATTAGATGCTCCTCTTTCAGGCATGTCCTTCCTCTTTTCTGTTTCTTTAAAAATGTCAGTCCAGGATATCTTTTCTTCCATCCTGGAGTACTTCTAGCATAGAGCTAAGCCAACCTTGATGACATCACTCACTGGTTATTTCCCTCTGGTAAACCATCCTACCTTTTGCCCTGCGTCTCCCCTGACATTGAGCAAATCACAGCCAATAGCCCATTGTTGGACAAAAGGCAGGAGATGGCCTTGACGTTGTAGGAAAATTCTGTGGGTCTTACTTCAGCTTTCCCATAAAGGCAGATTTTATAAATGCTAGATATGATTGGGGTTGATTGAATTGCAGTTCCCAAAACTGTTATGGCAAACAGAGATGAAATCCCATTGGAAAACCACTACATGACTAACATCTTGATTTGGGATCATCAGTGCCCCAAACCCCAAGTTTCCTTGTGGGTTTACAAGAAACTTTCTCGGGACACATACTCCTATATACAAAGGCAAAGAGATAATGAATAAAGCTTTATTTTTTCCCCTTGTTTTTGGCGAGTGTATGTATGTGTGTGTGTGTGTGTCTAACTAGAAAGCAAATGAGAAATAAATAATGGCTATATAACAATGCCAATGACTATCATTTCATAGGCAGTTAAAATCTACTCAAATTTTAGTTGATTTCTTGTCTACTTTAGTTTTAAAAATAAAAACAGGCTTCTTATAATAATTGACGTTGGAATTCTAAGGGATCAGGTTTACATATAGAAAAAACAACCACTTTATCGAATGAACTTTCTGGTTTTAATTTAATGTTCCTGAATCCACTAGTAAAAACCATGCTGTTGACAATCAAGGTTTATTTGAAGATCACAGAGGCACATGCCTAAGCAGACTTTTGAAAGTGCCTCAAAAAGATGCATGCTGTTAAATCTACTTTTAAATTTCTCTCTCTCCTGCAATCTAAGTAATTCCAAAGCATTTTAACCATTACAATATAAAATTGTCACCATTCAAATTCTTCATGGACTTGTGTATTTGCAGTTATCTCTTGCTCAGGTAGTGAGCCCACTTTCCTACCTAAATAGGGTTTAGTGACAATCAGAGACAGCTCATTGTCCTCTCCTTTTTCCAACTAGTTACAGGCAATCCCCTTCCTCAAGCCTTGGAGGGCAAGTGGCCACTCAGCTAGAGATGACGCTCGCAGCAGGTAGTCTTGTGAGGAAGTTCCACCAGGAAGAGCTGCTAGAAGTGGGGCTGCGTCACCTTCCAAGTACTGCCCTCGCTTTTGCTTTTTCCCTTTCCTCTGTCTGGAAATGGTGACAGATAAAGAAGCTAGCTTTGTCCCAGAGATGAAAACTACCTGTAGAGGATGGAGGAGCCTTCGCCGTCGCCCTGGACTGTTCACCTCTAGATTACTGCATGCAGGAGAAAAAACTTCTATCTCATGTAGTTCACTGAATGATGGGTCTCTGTTACAGCAACATAGACCAAGTAGCAGTGAATATTTCATTGAGGATCAAAGCATTGTTAATATTTGGGTACACCATTCTTAATATCAGGGGATATTTTACCTTTACATTGAGAATCCTATGGGAGATGAGGTTAAATATGCATTGATCCCAAGGAAATGAAAAAAAGAATTTCAAGTAAGAATTAATCATTCAATAATGATGGCTCTCTGGTCTTATTCACCAGTTTCCAGTAAGTATTTGGAGGCTCAGAGGCTTACTGACTCCAGGAAATAAGTTGACCCTTGAGCAACGTGGGGATTTGGAGTGCTGACTCTACCTCTACATGCAATTGAGAAAACCCATATATAACTTTTGACTCCCCCAAAACTTAGCTACTAAGAGTCTCCTGTTGACTAAAAGCCTTAATGATAACAAAAACAGTCCATGAACACATTTTGTATGTTATATGTATTGTATACTGTATTCTTACAATAAAGTTAGTTAGACAAAAGAAATATTATTAAGAAAATCATAAGGAGAGGAAAAGATACATTTATAGTACTTATTAAAAAAAACTCCACATATAAGTGTAAGTGGACCTGCACAGTTCAAACCCGCGTTGTTCCAGGGTCAACTGTAGTTAGTCAAGAACATGCCAACAAAATAACTTACTGGTAGTTGTTATCATCATTGGCTTTACACATTCTGGAGTGAAATCGGAGAGTTTTATAAAATTGTACTTATAAAATAAGCCAGAGCCATGTTTTCAGCTTGCATTATAGGCCTGAGTCTGTATAGGTGACAGGCTTGAGAAAAATGTGACAAAAGGGGGAAGTTGGGATGAAGATGACTTTCAACCAAAATTAACCTGCATTACTGCCTCAGGCTATCATATTAATAATTATCAATTGTAACAGTGGAAAGATATCAGACAAATGAGAACTAGGTTTACAACAATTCCAAATGGCTTTATGAGTAGGCCGAATTCCATTCTGATTTAAAAATATTAGTTTGTGCAGTTCAGTAAGTCATCAAACACTTATTTGTTATTTTCCTTCATTCTTGAGACTAAATTAGGTGTAATATATTTGCATATGAGCAAAATGGCTGTGGTTCTTGTCCTCATGGAGCTGGTAGCTTCGTTCTGTGATCTCTAAATACTTGTGACTGTGCAGCTCTTTCAGAAAAGCAAATTTGTTTAATATTCCCAAATGTACATATTTATTTAAATGGAACATAAAAACACTCCTGTATATTAGGTACATTATAAAATATTCACCAAAACATAGTCTTTAAAATCTAATACTAAAAAAAAAATATGTATAAGTCCCCATGCTACCTATCCACGTCCTATCCATGATCAGTTTCAGTATACCAAACATCTCACTTTGGAGAGCAAGGCAATTGTGTAATTAGTATATTGATCTCTCTCCTGCAAATCATTCTTTCAAATGCCTTTGAAAGTAAGTGTCAGGAAGTTTTTCACAATAGGTACCCAATGTGAAATCAACAACCTGGCATGCTAAAATGGAGCAGAGTCGCAGCCCCAAGTGCTCAGAATGTATATAGACAGATGGCTTTCCTTGAGGACCGGACAAGAGGTCTGGGGGCCAAGGCCAAGTACCCTCCCTGCCATGTAGGCCTACGCTCACCACTCTGCTCCTCAGGCTGGCAGTGACCACAGAGGCTGCCAAAGTTGGAAACAAGAATTGCTTTATAAGTCGGACACCATATTTGTACTAGTGTTTTCTTTATTGTCATAGACTGTTATGATAGACTTTGCAAATTGTGGTTGGTAGGGTTGGAGCACTAAGAGGCTTTAGAGTTCTGTGCTAAAGGGGAAAAAAAGCCAAGAAAACCCAGCCACAAACAAAAACGGGGGAAAAAACAGCATTACTCGTCTGACCAAAGACAGGCTGGGTAAACACCGCTTTTTGCACACATATAATGTGATATTGTGCTTATGTCTAGCATTTGTTACCTTTGGATGGGTTGAGCTGTCAATAACGATTGCAGCCACACATGTAATTTTGTTTCACGTGTTCACTCAATATCTACATTAGAACTAAAACTAAGATGCAGACCTACTTATAAATGCCTGATACATCCATCCTATTTTCAGCATTGGCAAGAGAAATGAGAAATCTGATTATTTTGGCAAGATGTGTAGAATGTCACATTAACCAATAAACCTTATCAAAGGATAACACACTTGGCAAATCATTATTTGGCGAGGGTAAGAGAGGAGTAAATCATCAGGCATAAGAAAAGTCATGGCAAAGTGCCTAGCACAGTATGTGCACTTAATAAACGCTAGTTGATCCAAATGATAAGGTATGGAAAGCGCTCGTCTCTGTCCTAAAGATCCTCTTGTCTGGGGGAAGAAATCTTCTACCTCTAAACATACATTGGTATATTATGACAGTCCTTGTTCTTTAAAAAGGATTACCTGTATGTGATATTACTACACCTGCACAATAGGTAAAGTCCTATAGCACACAAACAAACAAATGTGAAATTATTAAAATAAAGTTCTTGTGAGTCATACTAACCTAGTAGTATAATTAAGGCTGTGTGCTTTTAATAAGTGCAGTTGCCTTATTCTTGTCTGCCCACAAATCTTTCTCCTTCTGGCTTGTCAGCTACCGAATCTCTCATAATTAACGTTACTCATTTGGAATGAGGCGCCATGTATCTGAAAGTAGGTAAAACTTCTGTCACTGTTGCTCATTAACATCTTTAAATACAAATTGGTTTATCATGCTATCTAGGCAGCCCCTTAGAAAGCTCAAAGGAAATGGGACAATGAACAGGTAAGTTCTGATGGGGCAGGTAGGGGCAGAAAAGTTCACTGATGCAGCGGAAGTTGTTACAGGACTCCCTCCATCTGGGATTTCTTTCCCCTTGTGAATGCAATAAGGTTATCACTTTTTAAAAATAGTAAACAAATTGTCCCAGCACCATTTTTAAATAATTCAAATTATGTCCACTTATTTCAAATAATTTTATATTATACTAAATTATGTACTCACATACATTCACACGTATACAATGAGTTCTACTCTAAGGTCTTTGATATCTTTCGTGGATTAGGACTTTGCATACTTATATTTCTATGTTATCCAATCCAGTTTTAAAAGCTTCTGTAGAGTTCCCTAGTTTTATTTCCATAAGCTTTGGACATTCCTTGTTAATTTTATATTTAGGGCTTTTTTGAAAGTTATGAATGAAATCTTTCACTTATATTTTCTAATTATTGTTTGAGATGGGACAGCTAGTGATTATTATGGATTTATTTTATTTTGCTTGTAGCTTTTTGGTTTCTTTTGAATTTTCCCAAGAATATGATCATATCATATGCAAATTCTGCCTTCTCCTCATATATACATGTATATTTTTTCTTATTTCACTCTCTTGTGTAATTACACTAGCTAGTACACTCCGAGCAATGGTAAGCAACATGGGGATTCTCGGCATCTTCGTTGTGTTCCTGACTTTAAGATAAATGCCCCTATTTTTCATCATTAGCTAACTTTTAGTTTGAGCAATTTCAGATAACATCAAGAATCTATCTAGTTCTGTTTTCTAATGGAGTTTAAACATCAGAAATAAAAGAAAAATTCTGTCAATCACTTCTCAGTATTTATGAGATGATACTGTTTTTTTTCTTTGACCTGTTCAGATGAACCATTCTTGCATTCTCAGGTAAATGCTAATGGTAGCTGTGCTTCTTAACATTAGTTATTTTCAAAATTATTTTGGCTGATCTTGCATACTTATTCTTCCAGAAGAAACACAAAGGATAATTTTTAAGTCCAGGAAGGCAATGAAATTAAAAGTTTATTTCTTCATTGAAAAGAGATACAATATGGGTCAATCTAAACAGAAAATTAGGAAACACTAATTTACCTAACCATAATTACCTTAATTAGAGATTCAATTTTGAACTAACAGATTACCTCTAGTACATGTAAATAATTGTTTGTAGGTAGCTTACTGAGTATTTGGGAGATGGACTAAAAAACAGACTAATGAAAATGAAACAAAACAAAACAATAAAAATAAATAGACCAGCAGAATTGCTATTACTATAGCTCAAAAATTATAAGAAACAAAGACCAAACTTAAACACATATTTTAAAATATACGTCCACTGCCTAGAGCTAAGCACCTACACATTAGTTCTAATGAAAATGTAATATTTATAGCAATATGCTTTTATGGATATAAGAGCAATATGTACTTTACTGATTCTATGATGCCCTTTTTTACATTTTAGTATCTCTGAAATTAAAATGCGACCAGAATAGACGATGGTTATGTCCAAATTTTAATCAACATTTCCTTTTTTCCTTGTGATGCATAAAATAATGAAGTCAGTTGAAAATTGGTAGTGTCTTAGATTTGATAAAATACAGCAAATACCAACTTTAAGAGTTATACAAAACAGCTTTATCTCCCTACCTCTACCTCCAACACATATCTTCTTTTTCAAAAATGCTTATTACTATGTGTGGATTTCTAAAGAATAAACTGAATTAAGATTCAATTTAGACTTGAGGAATTTTGGAACTTTAGGATTTACTCTAAGATGACCAGAGATAGCCCAGGGGGTTGCAAACTAGAGGTTGGGATGTATGGGTGGATGCAAGAATCCATGCAGAGGTGCATGCGAGCATGCCATGCATGGGAGTATGAGCGTACTGGAGTCACTGGGTTCTACCCGGTTTGGGGTGGAGCAGGTAAGTAAAATAATTCCAAGGCTGATGAATTCTCAGGTGACTTTCTCCAGGAAAGGAACACAGGCAGTTATCACAGTGTTTCTCAGTTGGAGCTCTCAGTCTAAGAGAAGTCACTGGTCTTCTCCATGCCCATCTCTCCTCTTCTCACCCAGCTCTCCAGGACATGAGAAAATGGACACAGACTTTCCATCTCGCCCATCACATAATTTCCTGCTCTGCTTGCTTACCTCTTCACCACAGAGGCGATAACAATGGACCAGTTACAATTATTCTCAACAGAGCCCCAGATCAACAGATGTACAACAGGGGGTCCATCCTACCTTTACAAAACCAAACAGAAAGGAAATAGCTGGCAGAGGGCTGTTGCTTCGAAGGCAGGGAATTCAAATTAGCAAAGCTGACCCATTGACTACCACAAAGCATCTTTGTCCCCCTTCCAAATGTGAATTTATATCACTCCTCTTAAAAAAAAAAGGAAAAGAAAGAATATGAATATCTCTAATTAACCACAAGCAATCACCGCCAACTTCAAAAGAATTCTGCTAATCCCTTAAAAGAATTTTCCTTAGCGCTTTTACAAATTCTTAAAATAAAAAAGAACAGGGCTGGCTGAATGGTGCGTTAGTTAGGAGCTGGCTTGGGACGCCAGAGGGCCCCGGTTCGGATCCCACACATGAGGGCCAGTGACACTGCCCTCTACAGCTAAGATGCTGAACAACAGCTCAACCTGGAGCTGGGCTGCCATGGGTCACCTGCAAGGGCATGGGCTGCAGGCCCTGCTGCAGTGGGTTGCCATGGGCTACCTTGTGTAGCCAGCAGCCAGCGTGAGTGGCCAGCAGCCGCAGTGAGCGGCTGTCCAGAAGCCAGCGACTGATCTGCCTCACCAGAGAAGAGCGCAATGATGGTGCCAACTTGGGCCAGTGAAGCAACATCCTCCACAACTAGACTGAAGAACAAACGGACAGCAACTTGTCTGTTCCCCTTCCCCCAATTCCCCAGCGCTGTTCCCATCCCCCAACTCCCCAATTAAAATAAGTAAATAAAAAAGAACAAAGTCAACAGCACTTAGCCAGTTTTAATTTCATGATTAGTAGAGTCAGCAAGGGCCCTTGACTTACAACCTCAGTGTGGACTCACCTTTCGCACAGCTGCTTGAAACGCCTGTTTAATTCTCTTACACGAATCGGGTATTAATTTTGTGTCTTGACTCTCCAGACGCGTGTCTTGCAAATCTGCGTTTTCATGGAGCCTGAAAATTCTATTAATGCAGTGAGTATCATCTTCTGATATTCTATTAGGATCCATCTGAGGAAAAAAAAATATATGAGGACATTAGCGTGTTTAACATTAATCATTCTGCTATTTCATAAATATGACTTAAGAACAAAAAAATTTCATTTTCGTAAGTCTTTATGTCCCCAACGATTAATAGTTAATACAATTACCCTCAAATTGGTAAAAACATTGACTTCTAATTAATTTTCCTATCATCCATAGCACAGGTGTACACGTGAGATTGATTCATGGAGAAATTGTCCAAAGCATGTGATGAGGTGTAAGTCCTCATCAAGGAGAGGGGTGACAAGGAACTCACATGTGGTCAGTGCAGGTATAGAAAGCTTTTTGCCTTTAGTCACATGCAGCATGCTAGATGGGATAATGAAGCCCACGTAGATACTCACAACATGAAGCCGACATAAATCCAGTGAAATTAACATCACCTTTAGCCACCATGTTTGTCTGGCCTTTGTCCATAATTAATGTGTATTTTAATCAGCCAAAGAAGGGTGAGAGAAATCCGTTTCCTGGTCCCAAAGAAAACCTGAAGCCAAAGCATAATTTTCCTTTTTGTTGAACCTCTTATCAGTATTTCTCAACCTGGAGTCGTCCATCTGTCAGGGGGTGGCCGGGGAATGTGTGGGTGAGACCTGGCGTCACATGGGCTGAGGAGGGCTGCATGGGGCGGGCAGGCTATGTGGGTATGTACTGAGGGGATGCTGAAACTCTTGTAATGTATGGGACCGTCCCACCCAAGATATCCCCATCAAGTTATTAGCTGGTCATCTGATTAAAACAGGTCCCAGCATAAGCATTTAAGTATTACTCTGTTTCAAATTCTATGCCCACTTCACCAGGGCTCTGACAAGTCTGTGCAGTGGTTTCAATCGCCAAATAAAGGGTAGAGATAATTAGGTATCAATTGTTTTAATTCTAACAGTTTAATTTGTCATCCATTTCTTTCAAAAATTCAAGGTACTTCATTGTGCATTTGCTTATTAGCAGGTACAGGCTAGGTGGAAAAAGGAAAAATTACATAAGTTTACAGTAACTAAAGCTCAGCCAATAACGACAGATCTTCATTCCCTGGTTTAATTATCTTTTTAAAAGTATTCAGAAAGATGTTCGAGTTTATTAAAAAACCATCAAAAATAAACTGAAAAGTACCCTACCTGCATCTGAAATTCTCAAGGTGAAATGATAGCCTTTCAACAAATATGTACCCACTAATACAAATTTTATTATTGCAACCTTGCAAAATACAAGGTATGATTAAAAAAAAATATGGTGAATGTTTAAATTTTTAAAAATTATTATAGTCCCCCTCAAAATATTCCCCCTTGCTTCAAACACACTTATCCCATCGTTCTTGCCACTTTCTGAAGCAGTTCTGGAAGTCCTCTTTCGTGAGTGTCTTTAGTTGCTCTGTCGTGGCTGCCTCGATGTCCTGAATCATTTTGACTTTGGGGAAGAGCCAGAAGTCACACGGTGCCAGATCCTGTGAATAAGGTGGATGAGGACACACCATAATGTTTTTATTTGACAGAAATTGCCACACCAGAAGCGATGCATGACAGGGAGCGTTGTCATAATGGAGGATGAAGTAAAGACACTCACGACAGAGGACTTCCAGAACTGCTTCAGAAAGTGGCAAGAACAGTGGAATAAGTATTCGAAGCGAGGGGGAGTATTTTGAGGGGCATTAATGGCAATGTATCTTTTACTGTAATACATTCTTTTTATTTAAACATTCACAATATCTTTTTTTTTAAAGATTTTATTGGGAAATGGGGGAAGGGGAACAGACAAGTTGCTGTCGTTTTGTTCTTCAGTCTAGTTGTGGAGGGCGTTGCTTCACTGGCCCAAGTTGGCACCATCATTGCGCTCTTCCTGGGCGAGGCAGATCAGTCGCCGGCTTCTGGACGGACGCTCACTGCGGCTGCTGGCTGCTCACGCTGGCTGCTGGCTACACATGGTAGCCCATGGCAACCCACTGCCACAGGGGCTGCAGCCTACGCCGTCGCCAGTGACTCACAGCAGCCCAGCTCCAGGTTGAGCTGTTGTTCAGCATCTTAGCTGTAGAGGGCAGTGTCACTGGCCCTCATATGTGGGATCCGAACCGGGGCCCTCTGGCATCCCAAGCAAGTTCTTAACCATCGCGCCACTCGGCCGGCCCCAAAACATTCACAGTATCTTTTGATTGTACCTCATATAGGATTATCTATAATCATGGGAAAGGTATCACTTATAAATTGGAACTATTAACAATCCATATTTACTTTTCACATTTTCTTTGAAATAATTAGTATGAATCAGAACATGTGAGTTTTTATTTAAGGAAAGCTTTCCATCACATACTTTTTTAAAAAAAAAAGCTCACTTATGCCAATAAGTTTCCCACAAAACCAGAGAAGCCTGGGCAACTGATATGAAGGGTCATTGAGTTCAGACCTCAAGAAAGAAGACTCATGCAAGGGCCTCGGTTGGCTCACTGCCAGAAAACTGCTGAGCTAAAGGGACAATGTGGTGTCAGTGGGGAAATGCCTGGGGACCCTAAAATGGGTTCAGCTCAAGTCCTGCCTGCCCACAAGCTAAGCATCATCTAACAGAAACAGCAGTCACAAAATACTCTCACTACTGAAAGCGTAGCCCAGATACCTGCAGCATTGCAGGCCCCGGGGGAGCTCCTTGGGAATACAGACTGGCAGGTCCCGCCCTGGCACACTGCCTGGACATCTGCATTTTACCTAGATCCCAGCACGTTAAAGCTGGACACGTAATGCTTTCAAATCTCAACTATGCAAATATGGATTTTCTGCTATTATTTCTCCAACTTTCCTTGAAACTATTTTCACAAGTAACACCAATTGGTACCAAAATACTGCAACCCTTCATAATGGTTAATGATTTGGATGCAAAGAAATATAATGCAAAGATTTTGTCCCCTCTTTCATAAGAAATGTCTGTGCCCAGATCCCCACCCCCACCCCACACCCCGCCAATTTAAGCAATATCCCTAAGGGTAGGGACCAACCAAATCTCTTGCCCATGTCTCAAATGTGCCTTTGAGAACCACTGCTTCAGGCGATAACATTAGAGCTAAAACATATATAAAAATCTCAAATTGCTTTCCCTAAAGAAATCATGAATGCATCGCATAATTTTGATATACTCACATTTATTTATTTATTTATTTTTACTTAAGGATCATATGTTAGAAATTTACTTTTATCGCCAAACAAATGTCTTTCCCATTCCAGTGCTCTGACAACTCTCATTTCCTGAAAATGGAGAGCAGGAGAAAAGGGAGAGGCAGAGGGACAGAGGAGCAGGGCCAAGCACAGCACAGGTAAGCCAGGGCCTCTGCTCCTGTGGGCTCCAGGCTGGAGGATGGACAGGGCCAGGAGTGGGATCAGTGCCGGACACTCCACCATGCTCCTGGGCTGACTGACCTACCCCACAACCTACCTCCTGACACAACGTTCTGGAGAGCTTGCATGACTGAAAAATGATACTTTGTAGTCTATGTTAGCCAGTAATTAGATGATTTACATATTACAAATTGGAAATGGCTATATGTATTTCTAGTGTTTCAAATCATTTGAAGTGCTTTTTCCAGTAAATTAAACATGCCAAGTACTAGATGCTGCGAATAAGAGTGAGCAAAACAGTCCTTACCTTCATGGAACTTACACTCAACAGAGAAACACAGAAATTCATTCAAAAATCACAGCAACCTGAGTTACAAATGCACTCGCTGTACCTAGAAATGTCTGAAAACATTAAATAAATTGCAACTATCTGACCTAACACGGACTTTCAAAATGCAGATGATATAGTTCATATGAAATGAACCCATGAACCCAGTCTTTAAAAAAAAAAAAAACTTCCTCGAAACTTAATCATTTTTAGGGTTAAAAGAGGCAGGATGCTTGACATTTGTGCTACTTCGTTATCTGTTCTTTCAATCCGGCAGTCTGCACACCTCTCATCAGATTTTTCAGCAGTGACTGTTCTCCTGTACGGGTAGCAAACAGCTAGGGAGGTAGGTGTGCCCATTGGAGGATTGCGGGAAGGAGTTAAAAGAACAACAGAGATTTCGTTTTCTGAAAAGCTTATCTCTAAACTTTGAATACGGTTATAGGGATGTTGAAAAAAAGTACACATAACTTTTACAACCAACCAACTTTTTGGAAGGTTTTTTTTTTTTGTAAACCAAAGTATGAATACTATGTGGTAAATATATAGCACAAGCCGCTCCTTATTTATTCTTGGCAAGGTTGGTGGGGGAAAAGCCAGTCTACACTGGATCTAGTAGATTTTTTGTTTGTTTGTTTGTTTGTTTTTGTTTTTTATCTAGGCAATGGCAATCTGCAAACATTTAGGAGGTTGATTCATCTTTAACAATTCAAATATGAGTTGAGAAGGGGAAAATTTTTTAAGTCACTGTCATTGTGACACTATTCTGAGCATTCTTCTAAATGCATTTAAAACTAAGTTGAACTGTTTTTTCTTAAGGATTTGTATAGCTCCTTCCTCATCCCCCCTTTAAACAAAAACAATAAAACTGGCCCCTCGTTCTCATTTTATTCCTGTAAACTGCAAACATGTTACCTGATACTAGATGATTTCATTCTAATTCAAATGCATTCAGAAACCCCAAGTAGTTGAGCCACGGCTTTAGGGGAAGTCAAAACAACTATCTCTTATTTGGTACCCAGTTCTAATCCAAAGGAGCTGATATAGGTGAAAATGTTAAATCGGTGACACGTCAACTTGAGTCTCTTCTCTTAGCTAGAACTTTGAAAGAAGGCCTCCAGTGTACAGAACAGTGGAAAGAATTGTAATGTGAACTACCACATACCCACCATGAGCTTCAACAATTGCCAAGGCAGAGCCAATCTTGTTTCATCCTCCCCGCCTATTATTCTGAAACAAACTCCAGACATCACAGGATTTCTTCTGGAACAACTTCAGAATGCATCTCTAAATGACTAGGCTTTCTCTGGGTATCAAACTTAGATGCCATACTCAATAAAATGCAACCAGATCTAGGGGTGGATTATTATGAACACATCGCTCCTAATATTACGTCTTTACTGAAGAAGGTAACCCTATGAAAATGTGATTGGGTTCAGAGTCATGGCTAATACATTTTGTACGGCTTAGAGAAACCCAATCTTCACGCCATTTAGGAAAATTGTACCCAGAAATCTGATGGCATTACATTCTCCAAATGAAAATTTTTCTAGCTAGGCTTTATTAACTTGCATGTTTAATTTGGAAAAGGGTTTCAAGAGTTTCACTCTTATCCATGTGACACCAAGACTGCTACATGAAGACAAGTAACCACCAGAAGCCTAAACCCCGCAGTCCTCCAGACCATTATTAGTGGGAATTCCTCCTGAGAAAGCTGAACAACCGCAATGAGAGCCCAGCAGGTCATTCTTTCCTATGTGGCCACATCAATTTCCATGGTTCCTGCCAATCTGATCTAAGCTGCTCATGGTCTCTAGAACTCATTCATTCCCTACCGCTCTTTCAATGCTGAACATTCACTTTCCGACTACTGCTATGAAAATACCAAATCCTTAAGGTGTTAGAAAAGATAAAAGGTAGAGAACAAATGCATCTTCTGTTCCTTGTCTAAATTCTGCTCGCTTGTTTGACACAATTTTAAGTCTTTTGTTGTAGGGCTTCTTCATTACCTGGCACCATGCCATGCACGTGGCTGGTGGACACTGTATTTTGAATAAATAATTGATCCTTAACTCATATTCCATAGCATTGAATAGTGTCATGTGCATCACATGCACTCAGTACACAAGCATTGAAAGGGGGAGGGGAGAACATTCTAGATGAGAAAATGGTTAAACCACTCATTCTTGAGTGCAGCATACTCCAATAAAAGAAAAAAATGTTTCACCACTTTCATATAGATTTGTGTAATCTATGTTGCAAGTAAATCACTCAAAAGTTATTTTTTTTAGAAAAAATCTCAATAAGTAAAGATTATTTTTATTACAAGTACAAATTTTCTAAAGTATTGCTCGTATTATTTCCACCTTTGTTTTAAACAAACTAGTTCTATAAACTGAAAACTAGTGGATAATGAATATTTAACTAAAAGCCTATGATTACCAGTAATGGCGTTCAAGACTCTGGCACATGTCAAAAGCACATACAGCCCAAACAATGCCATGTTTTGATGCATCCAGTTTGGTTTAGTAATCACCTTCGAGTCTGAAAAACCAATGAAGTCCAAACCCAACTCTTTTCCCATAAAAAAATGCACAGTCAGCCCCCCACTTCCTCTGAGAAAGAGTTCACAGCACCAGACAAGAATATTTGAATGAATCCAACCAACTGCTCCGCAATTTCCAAGAAAACACAAGAGCATAAACCACCAGAAAGCATAATATTACAAATTCACCCCTTCCTTTCTATCTCTCTGCGGTTCCAAGCTGTCTTCCTTGTCTTTTAAAAGGTTGGTCATTTGCTACATTGTAGCGGGGCTTGTGAAGGGAGATAACTTCACCAAGGTCACACACACCTTGCTTTCTTCCTCCGCCCACCTCGGTCGGAAGGCACGTGGGTCCTTTCTTCATCTTTCACCCCGCGCCAAGCACCAAAGCGGAGTCCGGGCCAAGCGACCAAGCTTTTCTGGCCGCGCTATGGTTATCTGACCCATCTGACGGCTTGGGCATCGCCGCCCGGGGCTCCAGCGGCTGCGGGCAGCTCGTATGGCAGCCGCCGGGAGCACACCTGTACAGCAGCCAGCCCCAGGCACCCAAATCCTCCAGGTGAGGGGCAGGAAGAGTAAGGGTCGACGCCTAAGCGAAGGTGCTCATTTTTTTTTCCTAAATGGACATAAGTTGATGCTTAGCTTCCAGTGAGAAATGGGGGGGGGGGTAGTGTGCGATCATTTCCAGAAGAGGTGAGCGGCCAATGCTGTCTCGCCGGGGGAAATTCAAACTAACCAGGACGCGCCAGCCCAGCCTCCGAGCGCTGCGGGGCCGGATGAGCGCGCAGAGACCAGAGGCCGGCGGGCCCCGTGCCTGGCTGTCTTTAGAGTCACTTTCCTCTCCCAAATAGGCAAGATCTCGGCAGCCGAACCCGGCGGCCAGACTCGGCGCAGGAGGAACCTGGTGGGTGCGCCCAGCCCGCGCGCCCCCGGAGAGGCGAGCACTCACCTGCGCTCGGAAATACAGGAACAGGGCGATGCTGCAGATGACCTGGCCCAGCCCCAGCCCCAGGAGGGCCACGAACATGGAGCGGGAGGCAGCTGCCGGCTGGTGCGGCGCGGGCGGCGCGGGCGGCTGCGGGGCGTGCAGGGGGCCCTCGTGCGGGGCGCTGGAGCCGCCGCTGCCCATCTCCTCCGAGCCACGCAAGTACTTGGTGTAGTCTCGGCTGGCCCGGCGCATGGCGCTCGGCCCGCTCGCTCGGGCGCTCGCCTCCCTCTCGCTCCCCGCTTTGCTGGTCTACCCGTGGCCAACTCCAAAGGCAACGCGGGCCGGCGCGGGGCCAGGCGGGCCTCGACGTGGGCGCTCAGAGCCAGGCGCTGCTCCAGGGCGCGCGGGTGAGCGGGCAGGGCGCCCGGCCGCCCCAACTCTTATAAACCTCTAGGAGAGGGCTGGCCTCGGGAGCCAATCAGCCCTGGGCGAGGCTGCCTCTTCCACTCCCACCTCTGGCTCCCCTTCCTTTCGCCCTCCCTCGCTTTCTTACTCTCTCACTCAAAGGCCTCCTCCCCGTTGGCCCTGAGAGGAGGCGGCTGTGGGTTGTTCCAGCGGTTCCAGATGCCACTGGCCCATCCTCCGCCGCCTTTTTGGAGGTCCAAGAGATGGACCGGGGAGATGCAGATGCGTGTGTTGGCTAAGGATAAAGGTGACATCACAGACCTCCTTGGGCAGTCAGTTTCCCTGTAGGATTTACAAAGATGGAGTTGGTGATCTCTGAAGACCCAACTTCCTACCTGCGTCTCCTTTCTGTCCCCTCCCACACACCCCCAAAAATCAGCACGGAACGTTCTCCAGGATCCTGAGGGTGCAGTCTCTATCATGGTTCCAAATATAGGTTCTGAATTCAGTATTTTGGCAGACTTAGAAAACCTGAACCCCCTTCCCAAATCTGTTTCTGCACCCCCAAAGTGTCTTTGAGTGAGGCAGTAGAACGCCTATAAGCACCAATTCTGACTTGAAAAAAAAAAAAGGAAAGGCTGCAGAGAGAGGGGTAGGAGACAGTAGCTTCATCTATAGGACCACAGATGACATTCCTACTGTTCATCGTGTGACATTCCTACTGCTTGGCAGTGATTTTCCTTCAGTACCCTAAAGATAAGAGGGGCCTACACCCAGATGTAGGCAACCCCAGGAAGTCTCATCCAATGTCAACCAGGAAAGAGGGATGTTACACAAAGCTGGTGATGTAGTTAAATGTTAGTGTCGTTGCTAAAGGAAGCTTTCCAGGGCTTTTTAAAAGCCTCTCCTCAAAATTCTGCCCTTTAGTGAGAAAGTGAAAATATGAACATTGCTCAGAAACTCTGATACACCTTCAGCAGGAAGTAAGGAAGCTTCTGGCCAATTTAAACACCTGTAAACACTTAGGATGTTTCCATCACTGTTTTTTGATCTGGTGTCCTCTTTTGGGGCACTTCTGTAGGAACGGTTTCTCACAAGTGACACATCTCTGAGTTATTAAAGCTGGCGTTCTCTAATTGAACACGTAGAACGCAGCACAGATTGAAGAAGAAGAGTGGCCAGGTGGGATAAAAAAGGACCCACGCAAATGAAATGATTTTTTTCAAATTCAGAAGTACTTCTAGCATTTATAGGTGTGTATATATATCAGGTTTGCTAGGGAAAGAGGGAAAACGTTTCTTTCCAACTCCAACATAGAAATAATTCACATTAACTTTCTTGCAGCTCTGGGCCTCTTCCTGCATTCTGTTTGTTAACTTTGGGGAGCTGGGGTTGTTTTCTTACTTCCTTATTCTTTTCTTTTTGGAAACAATTCTATCGTTCAAACTTTTTCTAAATCTTTATTAGGATCAAAGATTTTTAAAATGTGTTACAACAGCTAAACCCACAATGACTTCATGGCAGCCCCTTCCATTTTTTTTCAATGTTTTATACATGTTTTGTAGTCCTTGACACCTTGACCCTAGAATTACAAGAAGGTTCCTCAAATCGCTGTATGTTTGACCCAAGAGCTTCACACAGAGGGCCATGCAGTCCATTTCTACAGAGTTCTTCATGTGATACTCCCACTGCTTGGCAGTGAGTTTCCATTAGTACCTGAACGACGTCATCCCATTGTATTCTGGCATCCATAGGCTGCATTGGAAACGCCACTGTCAGTCCACTTGCTCCTTCAAAGCAAAAGTAATGAACGTTTCTGGCCTGTTTATTTACATATTCATTTGTCAACATTACACTCCTCAATTAGTATAGAAACCATATTCATCTGTATTGTTCACCACTGTATCCCCATTTCCTAGAATGTTGCCTGGTACACAGTAGGTGCACAGTAAATACGTGTTGAATAAAAATGATTGAAGGAATCCACGGAGCCTCTGCCACTATCCCAGTCCAAGCCACCCTGTTTCCTACGCGAAGTAATCGCATCACCTAACTGGTCCCACAACCTCCAGCCTTGCTCGCCCCTGAACAGCTCTGTGCACACTGATCAGGATTTCCTCGTAATGCATTGAAATTTACCATTTCCCAATTTCCAATCTTTTAAGGACTTCTAAGTGTTGTTAGTCTAAAGTCTAAAGTCTTGAGATAAAAACCTCAAATGGTCCTTCACAATCTGGCTCAAGACTCCTTTTCTACATCAGCTTTAAATACTACCTGAGCTGTGGTGTAACTCCTACATCCCTCCCATCTCCCCACACCTGGGTGACTCTCCTACTGTCCCTCCTCTCTCAGCTCAAATAGCCCTTCTCCAGAAGTCCTTCTCTGTTCCCCCAACCTGGTTTGGCTCCCTCTGTTTTATGCTGTCATAGCACCCTTTACTTCTCCTATCATGATACTCATGCATTCATCTATTCACTCTACAGATATAGAGGGTGCCAAAAAAATGTATACACATTTTAAGAAAGGAAAAAATTATTAAAATTGTAATACACAACAAATACAGATAACAAAAGATGAATACAAGCCACTTGACATCTGCAATTACAAGAGGTCTTCAAAGTGGTTCCCATCAGCGCCCAGACACTTCTGATTACGGAGAACTACTGCTTGAACAATGTTGACCAAAGTGTCGACTTGTATACATTTTTTGGCACCCCCGGTATATTAGTGGGAACCCACTATAACCCCAAGCACTAAGCTGGACCCTAGGAACAGAGTGGTGATCAAAATAGAACATGGGGCTTACACTCTAGTGGCAAAATAAAACATATTGAACAAATCACTAAACAATTAACTAAAATTGTGATGACTGTTTTGAAGGCAAAGAGTAAGAACAATGAGAACATTTTAATAATAATGGGACCTAACCTGTTCTGAAGAGTCAGAGAAGGCTTCTTGGGCAAAGATAATGATTAAAACTAATCCCTAAGTAACGGCTACCCAAGGAGAAAGTGACCAAGGGGCTATCTTAAACAGAGGATGATTGTGTTATTGTCATTATTTATTTACTGTATCTTCCCAATTGGACATGTATGTCTTACTATGAGTTCATTAATATATTGGTCATTATATTAATATATCAATTAATCAGTTGATGTGTTACCAAACTCAAGATAATTAAGGCAAGGTCCTAGTAAACTAGTAGATATTAAGAGATGCCGAGACCAAGAACACAACTGAAGATTCAAGTTTTTATCAATACTCAGCTTCAAACACCACATAATTAGATCAACATTCCTCAGACTGTATTTCCTGGTACCCTGGTACATTAAGATGGGATTCTTTTAGAGACTGTATGAGGTGTTTGGTTTTCTGTCTCCAATAATGTGATCACACCATTACAATTATACAATAATGAGCTCTGTATTTGTCTATTTATTTATTTTGTCAAGACGTCAACAGTCATTTCTGGCAGAAAGAGAGGAAAAAAGTGATATTCCAATCTCTAATAAATAAGCTAAAATGCATTATGATATAACCCTTTTCTGTATAAAATAGTGTTTAAATGCAGATTATCATACTTAGAAGGATGACATAATTCAAGATTCCTACTTCTCTCATTATTCTCCATTTGCCCAACTCCACATCTTCACAAGATTTGTTCCCCGCCCCGCTTTATAACCTGCCTCACTTGGGCTCCCTGGTCCTGTGGCTGACTTTGAGTTCAGCCAATGAGAGGCACTGATGGTGGTCTAGAGGTGTTGTTTCTCTTCCCCACGCCAAGCCCATCTTCGCTGAGATTGCAGCCATAGATCCTATCTGGGCTTCCCTCCTCCACAGTTTCAGCTCTCTCTGAGCTCTGGCAAAACCTTTTTCCTTCCTTGTCCCTTCAAGTGAACATTGTGTACTAGTTTCTTTTTGCTGTTGTAACAAATTACAAACTCAGTGGCTGAAAACATCACAAATGCATTATCTTACAGTTCTAGAGTTAGAAGTCTAACGTGTCTGCAGGGCTGCATTCTTTTCAGAGATTGTAGGGGAGAATCAGTTTCCCCGTCTTTTCCAGCTTTAGGGGTTGCCTAACTTCCTTGGCTCAAAGCCCTTTCTCCATCTTCAAAGCTCATCATTCCAATCTCTGCTCTCTGTTTCTATCCTTCCATCTTCTTTCTGACTAACTCTACTGCCTGCCTCTTACAAGAACCCTTGTGATTGCAGCAGGCCCATGCTGATAATCCAGGATCACCTCCCCATCTCAAGGTCTTTCATTTCATCACATCTTCAAAGTCCCTTTTGCTATAGAACATAACATATTCACAGGTTCCAGGAATTAGAATGTGGCCAACTTTGGGGGTAAGGGGCATTGTTCAGCCTCCTGCAGCGTGGGAAAGCTGTCCTACTTTTGCTAGTCCCTGGGTTTTTCACCATCCCTTGTTAATTTGGGTAACCCTGGCCAAACCTGTTCAAATTTAAGTCTATTTAGTTAAGCCCCTTGGGTTTGCCACCCATTTCCTGCCAAGACCCTGCATGATATAATTACCACATCTAGAAACAACTGCAACTAGTTTATCAGCCCTGGAATTTCAAAATACATATGCATCCCTTCATGCTAATAAAATTTAAATGTATATTACTGTGATAATAAGTACATTGTGATATTGTGATTTATAATAAGAAATATATATATATATATATATACATATTTGGCCTTCATCCTGTTTCTGGCACAGAGCTAAAACCTTTGGAATATTCAAGTGATGACAGTCATAAAGATATCTTTTGTTACATTAATGAGGAGATTTTGGACTCTACCTAAGGATGGGGGTAGGTGCCCAGAGTAGCCAACCTCTGTGACTGGAGGGGGGCAACTTTTATTCCACCCTCTGACCTCTGGGAAGGGGGGAAGGGGCTGCAGGTTAGATCTGTTGCCAGTGGCCAATGATTTACTCAAATCATGCCTATGTAATGAAGCCTTCATAAAAGCCCAAGAGGATGGGGTTCAGAAAGCTTCCAGGTTGGTGAGCACACGGAGCTTCAGGGAGAGTGGAGTGCGTGAAGAGGGCATGAAAGCTCTGCTCCTTGCCCCATACCTTGCCCAATGCAGCTCTTTCCATCTGGCTGTTCCTGGGTTATATCCTTTCATAATAAACTGGTGATCTAGTAAGTAAAATGTGTCCTGAGTTCTGTGAGCTGTGCTAGCAAGTTAACATTACAGAACCCAAGGAAGGAGGGCATCATGGAAACCTGATTTATAGCCAGTTGGTCAGAAGGACAGGTAACAACCTGGACTAGCGAATGGCATCTGAAATCCAAGAAGGGTGTTGTTGGAAGCTCTGATCTATAACCAGGTGGTCAGAAGCACAGGCGCTAACCTGGGCTTGGGACTAGCATCTAAAGCAGCGAGGGTGGTGAGGGGGGGCTGCAGTCTTGTAGGACTGAGCCCTTTACCTGTGGAGTCTGATGCTTTCTCCAGGTAGTTAGTGTCAGATTTGAATTGAAATGTAGGACCCCCAGCTGGTGTCTGAGAATTGCTTGTTGGTGGTATGAAGAATACCTCCAAAATTGGAAATCGGGTCTCAGAACCCAAAAGATTCATGAAAATATCTTACCCTTGAAATAGAGTCAAGCAATCTTATGAAACCATAGTCATTGGTCTTTTGTACTTACCAATTCTCCTTCTATTGCTCTTCTCTGTCGTCTGAGTGTCCCTGCCTCCTCTGATCTCAGGTACAGTTTGTTTGTGCTCCCTAAGGACCCACGGAAATCTTTCACTTAGGCCTGACCTTCCTAAAAATCTAACCCATCTTTTCAATTAGCCTTTACAAGCAACCTGTTCTCAGCATATTCCTTTGAGCTAACAAATTAACTAATAAATTATAACAATTTAACATTAACTTGTGTCAATGGACGGTTGATTAAAGTTTTACGTTTGTGTCATGAAATATACTGCCCTATCCCTGAAGGAGTGCGTTTCTAATGACAAACTCGGAGGCTTCGGGACATATTCAGGGAACTAAAAGAAGTTCCGTGTAGCTTGATCGGAGTGTGAGGAAGCAATGGGTCAAGATGAGACTAGAAAAATAAGCATGAATTGAATCAACAAGCCTTTGTCAGTCAGGATTAAATTTGAATTTTATTCAAGAGCAATGGAGAGCTCTTGAAAGTTTTTTCCACCCTCAGGGAAATGCATTCTCTGGTTTGCAGTTTTGAATATGCGTTGGCTGCAGTGTGGAGAATTAATTTGGGGAAAGGTAAGGGAAAGAGATGAGCTGAGAAAGCCTGGAGGTAGACAGCCACTTACTAGACCATTGCCAACCACAGGCAAGAAACCACCTCCATGGTGGCAGAGCTGGTGAAGAGAACTGATGGGTTCCAGAGCCATCTGGGGAATGGAATGCATTGGGTTTGGTGACTGACTGGCTGTGGAGAGTGAGGGAGAGGGTGGAATCAAAGATACCGCCACCGGTTTCTGTTTTGTGAAACTGACGCCATTCACTGAAATACAAAACCCCCAAGGAAGAAAAGGTTGGACACACTCCACTTTCACACTTGTAGGCCTGAGGTGCACCTGTGACATGTTCCCTGCCACTTCCGTTTATGCAATTGACTCTTTGTCAACTTTTCAAGCCTCAGCCCAAGTGATATCCCTGCCTGGCTTTTCCCAAATCCCTCGATTTTTCTAAAAGCCCTTCCTCTCTTGTTCCTCACTCACCTTTCTCCTATCACTTTCTTCATTACAGTGACTTTATCTATTTATATAAGTGTCTCCCTCAGTAGACTATAAGAGCCTTGAGGACATGGACTCTGTATTATTCATTATTGTGCTCTCATCACCTAGCAAATGCCCGGCACACAGTAGGCACTTAATCAACGTTGTTGAATGAAGTAGGTCCTCTTGAATCTTAAAATATTGACGCAGCAATACAGATGCAAATATGTATGATAAGATGTGTTGGAGCAAACATTTTTCAGAAACAACCAGTATGGCAGATGTCCCCACCACCACAACAAACAAATAACAGACTCACGTGCAGACAGGCACTATTAGCTTTCTATGAAAGAAGGAAAAAGACTAAAAACTGAAGATATTCAAATGGAACTTTGTTCAAACTAATATGCACTGAATGCCTGAACACTTGTTATATCAGTTCTGTCTGTTACAGATCTATGTTCCTTCTGTTATACCAAGCTGCCTCTCATAAAACAGTACACGGATTTTACCAAATTCCCCATGCAAAATGGAGGATAGAAATAAGTGATGCATCTATCCATGCTCTATTCCAGAGTGAGAACTGTAGAAATCTATCTTTAAACAAATGGTTAAAAACAGGGACCCTGGGGCCATATGTCCTATGATTAAATTAAGGCTCTGCTACTTACTGGTTGGGTGGCCTATGTTCCTATGCCTTAGTTAACTCATTTGAAAATAAGGAAAGCAATATTTACCTTATGGGGTTGTTATGAATACAATATGGCCCAACATATTCAATGTCCTTAGAACAGTGTTTAATATATACGTATTACTCTTCTTATCATTCTTCTTTCTATGTTTGTTGTTGTTGCTCATACTATGACTTCTATACAGCATCATTACCAGCCTGTCAGATTTCTGTCAACATCAGTCAGTACGAAAGTAAGAGGAAGGACCCTGAGAACAAGATTTTTCCCAAAGTCTATGCATTACTTAGTGGCACTAATTAGGGATCTTACAAGAACAGTCACTTTAGGTTCTTCTCTTTAAACAGAAAGAGACAGAAGAATTGAAGCGATGCAGTATCCTCTGTAGCAAAGGATAGCTAACTGCAGTTAGAAAGGATTGGTGAGAGCAGTGGAGGAGTCAGAAGGATTACTGACAATTAAGGAACACACACAGTAGGGCAGCTGCAGGGTTGCACAGCCTGTGTGCCTGCCTCCTTGGTGCACTGGCCCAGCTGACATAGAGCTGACAATGACCAGACCTTGAGAACAAGTTGGGGTACACCAGTATGCCGTGCTTACTCAATATTTCTGTCATAACTGATTATCATTCCCAAGATGTGGGTGTTATGAATGGTAAACGCCATTTTTTTTACTATGGAAAATTCACTCTTTTTTCAATGGTGAAATATTTTTGAGAAAGAAAATCACTGAGAAATGTGTAAGGTAACTATTATTAATAAGTCTTTCATTTGGCTGTGTTAATAGATCCAAACTGTTTTTTTATTATTATTATTATTATTAGCATACCACAGAACAAGTGGGCAGACAATTGCATAACCTCATTTTATTTTTGACATTTGCATTTACATTTGACATTTACACTTTCTATACACAATTGTAATGGAAATTGTGTGACTCATCTGTAAAGGCTTTTGTAAGAATATGGAATTCCTTAATATTTTCAAATAAAAATTAGCCCTTTTAAGAGCTGACCATTTTGGACTGAGGGGAATTCACCAATAAAATTCACTGCCTTGAAGGGTAAATGTCTCGGAGCCTTGGTGGGGAGGTTGTGGAGAAGATTACTCATCAGATGAGCAGTTAATCTGGTACTCTTTAAGGTTGTTTCCATAAATTAGCAATTTTAACTGGCCCTACCAGGTGTTTTAGACTGCAGTTTGCAAAATGTTTTGCAATAAAAATATTCCACATGAACCCATATTTATTTGTTTATTGTCTACATTGGCAGTGTCCAAGAGCATGTCTTGCCATGATGAGAATGTTCTGTATTTGTGCTGACCCATATGGTAGCTATTAGGCACATGTAGCTATGGAGACTTAAAAGGTAGCTAGTGCAACTGAAAAGCTGAATTTCCTCCAGTCACTGAGGCTAGTAACTACCATATTGGAGAGCACAGCTCTATAGTCACTTTTCTTTATCTTTGATTTATATCTGCTTATTAGTATTTTGAATTTAAAACATTAGTTCACAGAAACTGAGGATCAGTATTGCCCAGTGACTCTAGAGACCACCCCAGGGGGTAGAGCTCTTATAGAGCTGAGAAGGAAATTTACTTTCACTCCAATCCCAGAGCCCAGCACAGGGCCTGGCACAGAGTAGCTGTCAACAAACGTTATGCAAATTTCTTTGAATTCCTTGAATCCCTTAATTCAAAGTCAAACATTTAATTCACTCAACCCCATAGGCTTCTTTTAAAGATAGCACCAGTTTCTTATTTCATTTTCACTGTGCCAAAAGTCCAAGGATAATAAAAGTTCAAGAACTTCATGAACCAGCTCAGCACATGAACTCAGAGATTAGTCAACAGCTTAAACAAACAAGGCTGACCAGCTGGTCCCTGCTCTATTTTACCACAGTCTGGGGCAGGGACAAAGACATTTAGGAAAGAACTGGCGAGTGTTTCTCTTGCCTCATCACCCATCCCCCTTGTTCCAAGCCCATCAGTTTAATCTGCAAAGTGTTTGGCTGATGATAAGTGAGACAGTCACCCCACAACTGTACTCAGGAAGCTCTCTCTCCATGGGACCTGGTGGACCCATGTCATGCAGGACCCCTTCCCGATGAGACACAACTTGTCCCCCAGGCCTCCCACCATGGGAACGACTACTGCTGCATGGGCTCTTACTTTCTTGTTATTTAATGTCCAAAGGGGCACAACTTTGCAATACCAAGAAGAGCTTAGACAAATAAACATGATCAGGAAAAACTATAATTAATGGGCTCCACCACATAGCCAAACTGCCCAGTTTCATACTTTCAGACTATTTTGGATTCACCCTAGAACTTTGCTTGTTCAGTAACTGCTCCATTTAGAAGGAGAGCAGGTCCAGTCTAAGCTGGGACTGAATAGGTGGTTCATTCAGTACCTGTTGTTAGGTCAGAGTCTTGCATGCATTGTTAGCTGGTTGATTTTCTCCATCCCTCTTTCACTGGTGTAAAGAGTTGCGGACCCCAGATCTACAGACACCAAAGATGGGAGAATACTCCTATGCCAACGTTTACCATAGTCAGAGACAAATGGGCTTTGTTATGGGTTGAATTTTGTGTCCACCAAAATTCATATTTTTTTAAGTCTTAACCTCAGAATGTGATTGTATGTGGAGACAGGGCCTTTACAGAGGTAATTCAGTTAAAATGAGGTCATGAGGGTAGGCCCTAATCTGATATGACTGGGGTCCTCATGAGGAGAAGAAATTTGAGCACAGACACATACAAAGGGAAGATGACATGAAGACACAGAGAGGACCACCACCCATAGGCCAAGGAGAGAGACCTGGAACAGATCCTGATAGATCCTTGCTTATCAGAAATAACCAAACCGGCTAACATCTTGATCTCAGGTTTCCAGCCTCTAGAACTGCGAGAAAACCAATTTCTGTTGTTTAAGCCCCCCAGTCCATGGAACTTTGTTCCGGCCCTAGCGACCTAACACAGGTTCTTCCAGCTCCATCTTGTAGGACCACGGACTTCTTAGTAGGGGCATAATCTCTGCCTGATATCTTCTTTTACTATCTTGAGCATATAGCCAGATAGAACACCAGGACACCCTTATCCAAAAGGTACCAAATAAGTTGTGGCAGTTTATTTGCTACCTCTACCCTTTTGTTCCCTCCTTTCCCATTGCCTAGAATGAATGAGTCTTTACCACCCCAGAAAATATCTCCAGGATCCAGTCTGCCCCCAGGGAAGCTCGAAGGGTTCTCAGAGTTTGGGCCAAAGTTGGCCTTAGAGAAACCTAGGTTGCCGTGGAAAGTAGCCCTTACCAGATGCTTCTGATCCAAGTGGTATCTCGTCGGGATACTTGGGAATAGTATTCCTTCACCATAAAGCACACTCTTCCATACACTGTCCCCAAATACTCAAAACTACTAATGAAATGAATTGTATTGCTTTGAATTTTACTCAGAGGAGGAGCTGTCTTTATTTTCTTTCCTATCACAAGCATGTGATTCCTTTTGCTAGCCAATATTGCCCTATTATTACCACTCTATTAAAAAGTTGGCCATATTTTGGTAATCCAAAGGCCACTGCAGACCACAGGAGACTCTCCTGCCCTCTCCTGAGACTTATCTTAGTCTAGATCTATATCCCTGAATTGGACCTCATTGAGAGTAGGGGGTCAGAGCCAAGTGCAAGGCAAGAAAACGTTCTGGGCTCTGTTGTCTAAATCTGTCACTGAATCCATCAGCACATAGCACTGCACTATGTGTGGGAGGCCATGGGAGAAGGAGATCAACTCCAGCCCTGAATGGTTCCACCATCTGTAATGGGGGAGGGGGGTTAATACTAAAAGCGGACTTGAATGGGGAAGGGTGGTGAAAAATAGGAAATGTATTATGAGAGCTGGGCCCTTGGGGCAGGTATTTGAACCACCTCACTAGTAAAGCACTTGCCAGAATAACCATGGCCATTTCTTGCTGAACTGTTCTTGCCCTGTCCCCATAATTTAACAGATATTTAGAACACAAGGGGTATTAACTAGGCCAGACTCCCCATCCTTCAGCTTCACCCTTCAGGGAGAAAAGGGGGAACCCTTTCCCCATAACCCTCAGGGAGCCAAGTAACCACACATTTCATGCCAGGAGCTCATTTCAAGTATTTCAACACATTTTCCATCAATAAGTTCTTATTACATATGGTGACAGATGTTAACTACTTACTGTGGTGACCATTTCACAATGTATACAAATATCAAATCATTATATTGTACATCTGAAACTACTATAATGTTATATGTCAATTATACCTTAATTAAAAACTATACCTGACCAGTATTCCTCAAAACTATCAAGGTCATCAAAAACAAGGGAAGTCTGAGAAACTGTCACAGTGAGAAGTAGCCTACAGAGACATGACCCGAATGTAATGTGGTATGCTACATGGGATCCTCAAACAAACAACAAAAAAAGGACATTAGGTAAGAACTAAGGAAATCTGAACAAATTACAGACTTCAGTTAACAATACTGCAACAATATTGGTTCATTAATTATAACAAATATACCATACTAATATAAGAGGGGAAACTGGAGAAAGAGGCATAGGCGGGAACTCTTTGCACTATCTTCTCAATTGTTCTGTAAATTTAAAACTGTTCTAAAAATAAAATTTATCTACAAAAATAATTCTTCTTTGCAGTTAACCCATTCCATAACACTATAATTTCAATTATTTTCAATATTTTTATTTAAAAATTTACTTTAATATAAATACAATATGTACCTATATGAAAATATATATTTAAATATTAAGAAGAAAGTAATCATTCATAATTTCTCACTGCTGAAAATCCATGTAAATAGTTTAGCATACAAATATCAGTATATATTTATATAAATATGTTTATATTATTTAGATCTCAGTGTACATGAATGTTTGTGTCCTAAATTTTTACTTGATGTAGTTGTAAGCATTTTTCCTCATCAGTAAATATTCTTCATACATATCACCCGCATAAATAACCGTTTGAACCTATTTCTTTGGTTGTCATATTTATTTTAACATCCGCAGCTATTTGCTGACACTGAAAAAAATACTAAGCTTTTGATTTTAAATGACAAACTGTATATCAGATAGCCTCATCCTACCTCTAAAACCAGCTCAATCACTAAGTTTCCTGGGGTACAGTCAAGGTAGGAAGAAGTAAGTTTTTAGAGATGGGGCACATGTCAAATACATCATTTTTTTCTCAACTTATGAATGCAGTGGTTTGTTCTTCAGGGACAGAAAATATCCATGGTATCAACACAACCACAATAAAATGTCCTACTTTCCACTTTAATGGCTGCACCCCATAATTTACTTAGCCATTACCCATTGCTGGACATTAAAATTGCTTCCAACTTTTGGCTCTCATATATAATGATGTGATGAACTTTACTGGCTATGGTACTTTCGCTTTCACTGATTTCCACATTTTATCTTTAGGCTACATTCCTAGAAGAATTACTGGATGAAAAGGTAAAATTTTAAGGCTCTGGATTCATATATTAAACTATAACTTACACTCTCGCAGTCTTCAAAGAGCAAAACCTTTCATAATCTTAAAGTGGGCCATTCAACTTTGTCCTCACCAGATCCAGTAAATTCACTTTCTTTAAACTTTAAGTTCCTCTCTAAGGAGTGATAAGATTCTAGACTCCCAGGGGATGTGTAATCCGTCTTGGATGGAGAAGCTTGCATACTACAAGACTCGCCAAATGTGACAGAAGAGCTTTTGGAGCCCATTCTCCCCGAATCACACCCAGCCTTCACAGACTGCTCTCAAATATATTCTCTCCCCAGACTCTTGAAGATTGCTGTCCCTATCTCAACAATAAAGAAGAGAGAACAGATACAGTGGCCATATTGAGTCAACAAGAAACTGCCATGATTATACACAAATGTATTACGAAGACACTGGGACTGACTATTTGAAAGCCAGACCATACTGGTTGATAGGTATTTATGTCTATTAATTGACATTTATTCATTATTCAAGAAATAGGCACTAAGAGTCTGATCTGTGCCAAGTACTGTGGCAGACGCTGGCCATACGATGGCAAGCAGCATAGACAAAGCCTCCACCCACGTGGAGCTTAGTTTATGTGGGTGAGTATGTGTAAGAGGCACCATGAAGTCAGATGGGGAGGCCTGTGCAACCTGACCTTTTGGTCCCAGCCCAACCAGCTCCACTCCCAAGCCCTCCCACACACGCAGAAGAGAAGTCTTTGTGAGTTTATCTTAACTTCTCTCCATTCAACATGCTATGGAAGAGAGGTGACGCAGAGAGCAGACGCACAGCCCTGGATTTAACTGAGACTCCAAATTGGAAAGAGGAGAAAAGATGGTCCTCCCTGGCCCCTTTCAGGGCCCACATTTGATGCTTCTGTGAAGGTAGATGGACAGTAAACAGGAAAACTCACCACCACCCTGATGTGACCTACTATCTGCAAGGCCAGGCTGGCAGGTTTCCTCTGCAAATAATGCCTTGTCGCTGTGTGTCTAGGACAGGTTTTATTTGCAGAGCAACTGACCCAATCCTGGGGCTCTGGCAAGAGCCTAGAACTTCATGGATCCCAGGTCACCCTGAGCACGCCTGCTCACACTGCTAGTCTGTCCAGGGGTGTTTTCTGTCTATTTCTTCGCTTGTCTGTTTGTCTTCTCTCCAAATCTTTAGCAATTCAATAATAAACACCAGAAACTTAACTCCACTCAAAACATTCACAAATACACTGCAACCATGCTTAATGGCATCGAAGCGAAGGAAGTGGGGCTGGGGGAAACAGGGTGTTGGTGGGTGTTCCCAGTTCCTATGGTCACAGTCTAGCCACAGCCTTAAAACACACAGTATCGGGTTCTCAGCTAGCCCCCTTGGCGGCAAGAGCTGGGAGTTTCTGACCTCCTTTGGGGTTAAGGCTGCTGGTCTCAGTCTGTGCGTAAGCGAGTGGTCACAGTCCTTAATTGCAAAGGGGAAGTGGTCAGAAAACATACTCTGTCCTGGTGAGATTGATAACTTGTAAGATATCTTGGAAGGATGTCAGGAAGGAACAATGAGGTTGTATGTGAAACTAAATATACATGCATCACTTCATGTTTGCTTATTATTTCCAACATATTCTGAAAAGGGGGAAAAAAAAGACAGAGGGAAAAGAGTTTGAGGTGGAATCCATAACAGAAGCCAATATCATGCTCTGCTGTTTCCTTTCTATGGTGGGCAGACCACTTTGAAATAGTAACAAATTTCCAACACTGACTATGGTTCCTAGTCAGTGCACTTTCTATGTGTTGACTCAGTTCATTTATCATAACAGTCCTTTAAAACAGTTCTCTGTCCCCAGTTTACAGACAATGAAACTGAGGCCGGAAAGTTAAGTCACACCCAAGGTCACTAAGATCTAATAAGTAGTTTAACCAGGCTCTGTCCCCAGTCACTTGTTTCCAAGTTCCATGCACTTAACCATGACACCCAGCTGACAAAGAACTGAAGGATCACCGTCAAGTTCAAAACCAACCTATGCCAGAGAAAAGGGATATATGTTTTTGATCATGCTGCTAATGAAGTCATTGCTATCAAGGTCAAGTTACAAGGATCAGGAGTGGTTTGAAATTTAAAATTAAAAGCATATTTCTTTTATTTTTTTATTTTTTTATTTTAGAAATTTTATTGCAGGACTCATCAGCTCCAAGTCAAGTACATAGTTGTTTCAAGCTAGTTGTGGAGGGTGCAGCTTAGTGGCCCATGAGGGAATCGAACTGACAACCCTGGTGTTATGAGCCTGTGCTCTAACCACCTGAGCTAACCAGCCGCCCCAAAAGCATATTTCTTTTGTGCTGCCTTTCTTAAGAAGACAGCAATCTAGAGAAATGAAATAGATTTTGACCATACAAAGCTTCCAATTTGAACTTGAAGGTTGTTTCTGTTTGGGGCTGTCATATTATCTGAGCAATCGTTTCATTACCTGACATAAGGTGAAGGAATGGTTCCCAGGATACACTGTTTTGTCAATTCCTAGAGTTCACAGTAGTTAAGTCCAGAAACAAAATAAAGCCTCATAATTTGGTAGACAATGAAACTGAGACCACAAAGCACACTTGGTGACCGTAGGTCCACACTTGGTCTTCCAGTACAGACATGAGAAAGAGTTCCTTGGCCCTTATGAGCTGATTCTGTGTAAGATGAAAGCCAAGGGCAAGGCTCCAGGTCTTTGCTGTTTGTTCCTGAAGGTTGGTGAATTTTTTGGAGCCTCTTTGGAAGCCTTCATTGGGGTGACCTACAGACTGCATCATATCCAGCAAAACCTTATGTAGCACCTACTGTATAAAGAAGACCATTCTAGATGGGGTGGAGGACACACAGAAATGAACAAGACGAAGGCTCCATCCTCCAGGAATTCATGGAGACAACATAATTGTCTCCATGTGAAGACAGATGAGGAAATAGGCCCTGGGACTTCGAGTTAAAGGGGAAATAATTCTATGTGAAGGGATGAGAGAAATGTCCTTGGGAAATGTCAGGTTTGAACTGGACTTTGCAAGTGAGTAGGCTGTCAATAGGGAAATAGGGAAAAGAAGAAAGTTTCATGTCAAGGAAACAGCTAGACGAAGAGCCCAAGTGTGGCAGAATACACTCTGAATCCTGGATGAAGTGGGGGGAACCAGCCCAACGGGGAGTCTAGGATGTGTCTGTGTGGTCACAAGCACCTACGTGGGGGGACAAAAAGTGTGGGTACTCTAATGAGAACTAAAACCACAGGCCAGGGCAATGTCGTGTGAGGTGAAGGATTAGCGACTTCATTCTGCATGTCATGGCGGGGATGGCCATCCAAGCTTCTGAGCGGCTGAATGACATAATCAGGACTTTCAGAAGATTCAACATGTCTTCAAGAAGTTCACCCCAGTTGCCCGTCACAGCGACCCTAATCATCAGACCCAGACAATGACTTTGACAACAGCATCCGGAAGTCCGTTTCTGGCTCCAGGGTGGACCTCCAGGTTATAGGACAGATAGACAGGGTCAGTTTGGCCCTGACTTCTCCATGGAGAATAATAATATAATCCGTATTTCACCAATAGTATGACATGGCAGACAAGCATTACTGTGTGATATTAAGATTATATAGGAACCACAAACCCCACGCTGATGGCCTCCTCCATTTTCATGGAGCATGAAGCCCAGGAAGATATCTCATTATGACTTAGAAGCTATAGAGAGTGGTGTTAAACAGAGCTCACACTCCAGACGCAGACATCGAAGTTCATGTGTGAGCTGCAGACCCGCGTACCTCGGTGCTCCTTGGAAAACTGCACAACCTCAGTGGATTAGTTTGCTAGGGCTACCATAACACAGCACCACACACACAGCGGCTTACACAACAGAAATTTATCGTCTCACAGTTCTGAAGGCTGGAAGTCCAGGATCAAGGCGCCACAGGTTTGGTTCCTTCCACGGGCTGTGAGGAAAGAGACTGTAGAGGGCTATTTTCATATCATATGTTCATGGTGCTCTCCCGGTATGTCTATTTCTGTGTCCAAATTTCCCCCCCTTCTAAGGACAACAGTTTATTGGACTAGACTCCACCCTAGTGGTCTCACTTTAACTTGATTACCTTTTTAATGATCCTACCTCCAAATACAGTCACACTGAGGGCTAGGACTTCAACAATTTTGAGGGGACACAGGTCAACACATAAAACTCAGTGTCCTTATTTGTGACATGTCACTAGTAATATTATCTACCCGTTGTACATTATGAGAAATGAGTCTCAAGCTTATGAATGGCTTTTAACAGTGCCTGGCACAGAGTAGGTACTCTGGGAATAATAGCTAGTGTTACACAGATTAACAAAGAGATGTAGAATGTGCTGTATCCCTGCCCCTCTGTCCTGATGCTCCCAAATGAAAGGTGGGCTGAGGCTGATGTATAAGCATCCCTCAGAATTCCATGACAGTTCATCAAGAAGGGATCACAATGGCTCATAAGCCACCTTTCACAGCTTTGCATGGATATATGCTTCACTTAGCAAAGTTTCCTGTTACAGAATGAACAAAAGGAAGCAGGCAATACTTTTATATTTGTCTCTCAGAAAACATAAACCTCACTGCACTTTCAAATGCAGACTGACACCAGTCTGATTGATGAGCTTGTAGAACCAAGGCCAGTTGGAGTTGCAGGATTGCAGCCCACGCTGCCTGAGCACCCCTCCTGCTGGATGAGGGGGCCAGGACAGCCCTGGGAAACAGACTGGGTTTAACTGCCAGCGCCGAGTCAGCAGCAAGCGTGCAAGGATGGTTATTTGTGGGAGGCACAAAGAGTGGCTATTATTTTAAAAGAAATTCTCATAGAAAGAATGTTGGATTTAAAATAAATAGATGGGCCCATGGAAGCTGAGTAAAACTGTAATGGAAGTCAAATGCTAAGCATTAGACCATGTCTATCCATGCAGGCAAAAAAACAGCTGTCACAGTTCTGGGCTTTCAGTTCTTTCAAGGTTCACGTGATAATAACTGCAGTAAAACAGAGTGCTTCTAAAATAACAGTTCACTTCATTGATAATGCCTACTTCCTAATTTTGTAGGACTGTAGCTTGAGTTGGGCATGGCCTATCACTGGTTCTATTGATAGGTAAGATACACGAACCTGATGTGTCGAATTTTGTTTACATTTTAACATCTCCAGAATTGGCAGGTATGTTAAAACTGATGTGATAGAAAGCATTATGTCATAGTTCAATTGGAAGCACTTTTTTTCTTTGTGGTACATAAATACTGCTAGGCTAACAATGGTGACACAGATTCAAGGAAATGTGGCGGCGATTGTAAACCTAACTTGAATTTCCATTGGGATTAGAAACATGACTTGCTTCATCCTCCTTATATCTCCCTGTATTTCTCTTTCTAAAACTATATTGTGGTATATGTAAGAACATCCTCAAGATGCAAAATTTTAAAAAAATGGACACAGAGAGATTAGGGATCTAAATGATATCACACTGCAAATTAGCAATGAATAATTTAGACTCAAAAATAGTGGAGTGGCTCTAATAGGTCACACAGGTGAAGAATGTGAGATTGTAAAAGAGTAGCCAGGGAATTTCTCATGTGTGTGTGTTGTGTTGGTGTGTGTTAGCATCTTCAGCGCCATGACAGAGCCTGGGAATTGGAAGACAAGGAAGCTGAAGCAATACAAGCAGGAGATGGTGGATGTGAGAAGCATGAGCAGCGGAGATGGTTGTTGAGGACATGAGCCTCAAAGGGCCTCAGACCCCAGCCTTTTTTATGGTGCAAATATATGGTCCCCAAATGATATTGTTAGCAATCCAGAGTTCAGCTCCACAAAGGGGACCATGCATTTTCAGTTCCTTAAATCCTGAAGAGATGAGCACCCAATTAATTAGTACTTAACAAACATCTCCTTTCTTAAGAGAAACTTTTAAGACATATTCCTGTTATGATGCCTACCATATGGGGTTGGAGAAGGAAAAAAGATGGGTGAACTTTCATACGCAAGCTCCAGGAACATTCTTCCAGCAGAACTAAGGCCTCCAGTGTCAAGGAAAGTCAAAAGAACATTGTAACTTAGTCACACAATTTGAGAACTGATCACTCCTATAGGTGCAGCTGCATCCTTTACGTGAGTGATTCTTCACTCTTCTTAAATCTCTCTCCTGAAGGGACACTATGTTACACTGGGCTAAACCAGAACGTTTTCAGTAGCACAGCTTTTGTCCCTGCCTAACAGCACTGTCTAACAATGTTAGACCAACATGACTCTAATTAAGATCAAAATGGAAACAAGCACATTTTAAAACAGAGAAAGAATTGAACAGGCTCACTGGATGACCAAAGGAATCAACACTTTGTGTTCTTCTTTCTTCAGCGATAAAGAAGTGTACCATAGTAGCAATCTGAACGGTGTCTTAAAGACAGCCTAAGGACAAGATAGTTGGGGAAGTACCGTATTTTAGAATAAAATGATGTAAGCTCATTTGTTGCCACCTTCCCTCGTTTCCCACTTTTTCTCCTTCCTACTTCCCATCTACACAGGAGGCCTCCCCCCCATCTCCGTGTTGTGTTACTTGCTACACAAGATGAACACACATTGACTGGGAACATTGGATGCCAAGCACTCTGCTAGGCTCTAGGAATATGATGTTGAGGAAAACAGTCTCTGCCATCATGAAGCTTAAGCCAATTGCTAGGTCAGTGGCACAGTTCCAGTCCACCTCCCACCCCCCACTAGCTCTTCCATGAATTTTGTCAGTGAGCATTTCTTTTTGACTTTGTAAAGCAAACAAGAATGTGGCGAGCCATTTTCAAGGATGCAGACTGGAGAAAGTAAGGTGCAGTTGAGACCATCTGGAAGGTATACATGGCTGAACCCCGTTAAGACCTCTATGTAAACTTTTAAGATTCTGGGGGACCATGCGAAGATCTACTCATCCTATGGCCACCAGAGATGAGCCTCGTAAGACGGCAACAAGGAAGAGCAGTTCTCCCATGGTCTTAGAAAACCAGGAGAGTTTTTATTACTGCCAGAATTTAAAAAATAAAAATAAAAAAATACCTCAAAGGATCATTATGAAGATAAAACAAGAGAACATGAGTAAACTGCAGACACCCGATAAACTGTAAGATAATTCAAATACTACTTACTATTTAAAAGTCAGGCCTAGTCCTCACAGCCAGTCAGCCTGAGAGTCAATCCCACCCACTGATGTGCCAATAGCAATCAAGGCTCAACAATAACAGGAGGGCACATGCAACCCACACAAGGGACACTCCTGGAGCACCCAAGCAGATGACCAGAGAGATTGTGCCAGGGCCCCACATGACACCTACTACATAAGGCCATCCAGCCAAGACTGAGAGACACAGGAGATCTATCTAATATATAGAAACAAGCACAGGGAGGCCACCAGAGTAAGGAGACAAAGAAACATGTCCCAAATGAAGGAATAGGAGAAAACGCCAGAAAAAGAATTAAGTGAAATGGAGGCAAACAACCTACTAGAGACAGAGTTCAAGAATATGGCCCTCAATGTTTATGACAGAAATACCAGTAAAATGGAATTCCAGCTGAGAACATCTCACATCCCTGCCTGAGGCCTTCAGTCTTTGCTGGGCACCCACCAGTGTGATGGTGATGCAATCCTGGATGTGAAACGTGCCTTATAACTTATAGAGATCTGTGACAATTCCTATTGCTATTCCCGCACTATGATGACTAGTTCTATGTCTCCAGCACTGTCTCACCCAGGCAGGAAGAGATCCTGCCTTCATTATTCTTTGGTGTAGAACACTTTCTGATGCTTTCATCTGGAAATAAAGAGTGAATTTCAACAGCCTAAAGGAACTGAGATGGAAGAAAGACAAAATGGAAACCAAGAAAGCTCGTTGAAGTGGAACAATGCAGAGGAAATAGATCTAACTGGAGCATGAGGTGTAAGGTCTTGAATCGGTAGCAACCTATTGAGTAAGGCACATTTTTAATGACACGTTTACCTCCTGTGAATTCCATGTATCGTCTTGAGAAATGCGATTTGTGATGAGGAAGGACGAGGATAAGCGGTCTATTATTTTATATGTCATTACAGACTTGGGATAGAACCACAAACCAGAAACAGAGGAGCCAGACAAGTTCATGACCCATCAGCAATGCCACTATCAGCCATTATCATTAACTATACTTTCTCTCGCCTACCTCGAAAAGCCCTGCTAACGCAGAGCTTGCCTAAGAACTCAGGCAATGGCTTTTCTTTTTTGCCATTGTCTGATGTTTTGTTTTGTTTACTTTTTTTTTATCATCAGCTACACAGGCTAGAGCCCTGGGCAGCAGTATGGTTGAGATACAATTGGAAGACTCATGACTCCCTTTGCTTTCAACAAAAGACTGGTTGTTTTTTTTCTCACCTTGGAAGGGTCCCACAAAGAGAGCTTTGGGTGGCATCTTTCCAGCAACTCAATATTCCTTCAAAAGATTTCTTAGCCCACAAAAAGGGAGGGAGGGTTAATAGTAGGTTGCTAGAAAGGGAGGCCAGTTGAAAGATGAATAGCTGAAAGCAAAGATGTAGTATTTGTGGGGGGAGCTAAAGATGGGGCTCAGAAGACTCATGTGGACTTGATCCACAAAAACCGGAGCGAGGAAGAGGGGAAGAAAGAAGATGAAGAATGGAGGGAAGGACGAAATCAGTTACTTACATCTTCCAACCCAGAGGAGGAGAGAGACATCAATCAGCCTCTGTGATGTAAAACCACAACTGTGATCACAGCTGGAAAGAGCCCTCCATACTGTCCTAGTACATTTGGCAGGAGGAGCTGGATTCCTTCTCAGCAGGCACAGAGGCTTCCCCAAGGAAGCGATGCTCAAGCTGAAAGAAGGACACTGTGCTTCAACAAGGACAATATGTGGGGAGAGAGTCTCAGGCGGAGGAACAGCAGGTGCAAAGGCCATGAAGCTGGATGCAATCATGGCCCACCTGAAGAATAAAAGCAGAGCGGGGCTGTGGGAGCCCAGAGGAAAAAGAGCTAATGAACGGGGGAGAGGAGTCTTCACAGAAGTTTGATCATGCAGCACTGGTCAGAGGGCAAAAGGTTTTGTCTTCCTTCTAAGGAAATGGAAAAGCCCAAAGGGTTTTAAGCACAGACATTTTTAGAAGGTCGCTGTGGTTTCAGTGTGGAGGCTGATTTTTGGAGGGTGAAAGGCGATACAAGACACCAGTTAGGGTAAGAGCTATAGCACCTGTCCAGGCTGGAAAAGACTATAACTTAGATGAAGATATTAGAGATGGAAAGGAGAGGGCAGCTTTGGGAAGGGAGTGGGAGAAAGGAGAGAGGGGGGGAGAGGGAGGGAGAGAGAGAGAGAGAGAGAGAGAGAGAGAGAGAGAGAGAGAGAGAGAGAGAGAGGTGCTTGCTCAGTGGGAGATTTCAATCTGTTTCAGTCTAGACCAGGGTTCTCATCTGGGGGTCTATTGTGCCTGACCCCCCAAGGAACACTGGGCAATGTCTGCAAACATTTAATATTATTATACCTGGGGTAGTGGTGCTATTGGCATCTAGTGGGTAGAGTCCAGGGGTGTTGCTAAACATCTTACAATGCACAGGACAGGATTATTAATCCAATGCACAACAAATAATTATTCAGCACAAAGTATCAATGCTGTAATACCAAAGTTTAGAAACTCTAGTCTAGATCCACCTTGTTCCTTTTCAGCCCATTGAAGGTAGGTGGATCCCCCACCCTCACATCACCTGATGCGTAACAGACTCATGGAATGGGCATTGTCCATAGGAAAGCAGCAAGAAGGACCTGCCTATGGCCGCTCAGCATCCGTCAACTCTGGCAAAGGAAGCCGTGCCACCCCCCCCCCACCTTTCCTCCCTTTCCTGGCCCCATGCACCTGTCTCGAAGCCTCTGAGGCCTGGGAAGCCTTGGCTGCCCTCTGCTTCCAGACACCTGTCTCTTACCTAGCTCCTGTCCAGGGTTCGTAGTCTTTGCTTCTGCTGCCACAGTGGGTGGCCAATGAATGACTCTGTCTTCAGGCTGGAGACACAAGAGGCCGTCAGGACCTCAGCAAAGGGACTTGTGAAGTGCAGAGGTAGGGGAGAAGCTTACTAATTATCACTTTGCATAATTATCCCAATATATTGCTTCTCATAAAGCAACAGTTCACCTTTCATATTATTTCTAATAAATCAATAGTTCCCCTTTGTTTGCTGGCTCCATGGGACTTGGCAAAACCTACTCCACCCCTTGGAATCAGGCCAAAGACCAGACCCCAAATCCTTGGTCCTTTTTATCCTTTTTCTTTTTGCTCCCACTTCACCTCCTCGTTAGCCAACACTTACTTTGTCCCTTTGGCCCCCAGAAAAGTTAACTCTCACCCAGCTCTAGGGGTAGGTAAGCCTTCTCCCAAAAACTTAATTCAGTCTTCTACCATAAGTGAGTCATGGTCCCGAGGAAGCAAACCTTTCTCAGTATTTCTCTGCCTCTTCCTCTTTTGCAGACTTCCTTCCCCATTCTCACAGAGGGGATTGCCTGGGTCACCTGTTTCTATTTGAAGAGGCTACATCACAACCTCTGCTTCTTTCAGCCTGTGACACCTGTGACCTCACAAGGCCGATCAAAACTGGGAGAAAAGAGCAGGCCAGTAAGCAAAAATGGACAAGGATAAGTGATTGTCAAAACACCAGCAATAAAAAAAAGAAATACGGTAACTGTGCTTTATCAGTGAATACAAATTTTCTACATTTTCATGCAGAGAAAACACCATCCTGTGATAATGGTCCTCACTGTAGAAACCAGAACTATTTGGTATTTTATCACATCCCAGGTGGAGTTCATTCCTTTCCCAAAGTCCACCTTGCTCCTACATTATCACCATTTCTGAAAGAATGTGATATTACCTTTGTAAAAACAATAACAACCCTGGCAGATTTATTGATAGCAGCCTTCCACATGAAAAGCTAGGAAAGAAAAAGACTTTGATTTTAGACTGATTGATTTTTCTGCCCTAACGTAATGGGTAGGAGATTGGCTTTCCTCCAGGAAGTTTCAGAGAAACGTTTGACTTTGTTTCCTTTCAGACTCTTAAGGAAACAATGAGTCACGTTTACCTGCTGTTATGATGATTATGATGAATAGGTAAATTACACCACTCGCAGCAGAGGCACAGAGCAATATGAAGACTGTTTTTATTTGTGGATGATTTCCAAATATTAACCCAGACGAAAAGAAATGTGTGCGGTTCGTGCCAATAGCGAAAGTCATTTCTACATGTCCCGTGCATAGCTTCGGGGGAGGAGGAAATTCATGAGGCCCATCTCCTAAATAGGCCGTGGCCTGTATGAAGTGATTTCAAGGTCACTAGCAGATACCTCTCTACCCTCAACTGGCTCTCTGGTGGTGTTTACAAATGTTCACATTGCTCACTATCTTTTAATGTTGAGCCTTTATTAAAATGAAAATGTTAATGAGGAAGCTAAGACATTTAGCCATTATATGTATTAATACTGTACGAGTTGGCGTTCTTTACAGAAATAGAATCACTAATAAATATATAATATATAATAAATATATTATATATATATATATATATATATATATATATAGGGAGAGGGAGAGAGAGACAGACAGATTTATTTTATTTTAAGGAATTGACTCACGTAGTTGTGGGGCGTGCCAAGTCTGAAATTTGTAGAGCTAGAAATTTTGTCAGGAGTTGATGTTATAATCTTGGGTCCAAGACAATCTGCAGACAGAATTCCTTCCTAGTTGGGAGAATCTCAAGCTTTTTCTCTTATGACCTTTGACTGATTAGATGAGACCCACCCTTATTACAAAGAATAATCTGCTTTATTCAAAGTCTACTGATTTAAATGTTAATCTCATCTTTAAAAAAAAATACCTTCACAGCAACATTTAAATGGGTGTTTGATGAAACAATTGGGCACCATAGCCTAGCCAAGTTGACACATAAAATTAACCATTACAGACACCTTGGCTTGAAGTAGTCCACGATATTTTTTGTCAGTTTCCTGAGGGATCAGTACTTGGAAAAGGTTAATTTTGACAAGGCATAAAGGAAGGCAAAAGAGAAAAGAACAATAGGACAGGGATACCTGACAATAGGAAGCCTAAGTCAAACATTTGGAGGAGAATCCAAAGCCAGGAAGGGGACAGTGAGGGAACAGAATGCTGGGGATTTTGCTGTAGGAAAGGAGAATCCAGGCTTTGGAAAGGAAGTCCCTTCACAAGTTGGAGGATGAAAAGGAGTATGAAAGTAAACTAAGACAGAGTTAGCCTAGATCAGGGTTGGCAAACTGCGGCTTGCAAGCCACATGAACCACATGCAGCTCTTTGGGTACGTTCCATCTCAAAAGTTTGCTGACCCCTGGAAGAGCCAATCCTGTCCCTCACAACAATTTAAAAATTATTCGAGAGCCATAAATATATTTTTACATAATCACCATTATGTGAATTATATCCTTTAAAAATTTTATAAATGAAACTATGATAGTTTTATTTTCATTTTCAATTTTACTTTAGAGCCACATGTACGTACCCAAAGAGCCGCATGTGGCTCGCGAGCCACAGTTTGCCGACCCCTGGTGGCTCTTCCCTCTTAAAAGTTTGCCAACCCCTGGCCTAGAGCCTCTCAGATCATCTGTAGCGACCCTGAGACCACTCTCGAACTAGTGCTTTGTTGGATCAGTAGTCTCTATTTAGCATTAATATAAGAAATAGCAAGAAGAAGACAAAGATTTATTGACTGGCACTCACCATGCATCAGACAATGTTCTAATTTCTTTATCTGTTCATTCATTTAATCTTCCTGACAATGAAATTAAAGTGGTTCTACTATTGTCTCCATTTTACAAATAAATCTGAGACCCAGAGAGGCTAAGCAACTTGCCCAGAGTCACACAAGTGCAAATCAGCAGAGCTGGGGTTCAAATTTATGCAACCTGTCATCGGAGCTTGGATTCACGGGCACTATTCCATTGTCTCCAACTGCTGTTGAAGGTACTGCCTAGTACGTGGTTCTGTGTTCCTTGTGTTAGGATATATACATATGCAATGTGTTCCTTTTAGTACCAGGAAAAGATTGTATCTCCCAAGGAGCTGGTTTATTTAGATGTATCAGATAATGTAACTCATCTGGTTTTCTCCTTCTGCATAGTTTATAATTTCCTTTTTCTATTTCAGCAGCCTCAGCTTATAAATGCTTATCTTTCAAATTACCTCAAACCCTATTTATAAGAAATAAGGATATATTAAGTTGTCAGAAAAGTCATGACGCATGTTTGCAACACATGGCACTAGTTCATTTTTGGAGGTACTAGAGGCATTCGCATCTATGTTATTGTTATGTCATTTGACAGTTGACAGTTCTAGCTTCATTCTAAAAAAAACTGAGCAATTTGGTTGAATTGTGGAGATTTTACAACAAGTTGAAAATGGAAGCCCAAACTGTGCATTTTTGCCATATTTTACTGTTTTACTTCCATAAAGGGAAGAACACGCATCAAGCTTGTGAAAAGTTGCATAAAGTTTATGGTGACAATGCTCTACAAGAACATCAGTTCCAACAATGGTCCACGAAATTCCGTGCTGGTGATTTTGATCTCAATGATGCTCCTTGGTCAGGAAGGCCCACCGAGGTTGATGACAACAAAATAAAGGCATTGATCAAGTCAAACCCACGTTACACGACACGAGAGATTGCAGAAACATTGAACATCCATCATTCAAGCGTTCACGACTACCTGAAGAAGCTGGGATACATAAGCAAGCTCGATATTTGGGTTCCACATGAACTCAAAGTTCATTTGATGGCACGTATAAGCATCTGCAATATGCTCATTAAATGTCAGGAAAACAGTTCTTTTTTGAAGCAACTGGTAACTGGTGATGAGAAGTGGATTGTTGACAACAATGTGATGTGCAAATGGTCTTGGTCCCGACGTGATGATTCACCTAAAATGACATCAAAAGCAGACATTCATCAGAGGAAGGTTATGCTCTCAGTGTGGTGAGATTTTAAAGGTGTCATGTTTTTCAAACTCCTACCAAGAAACCAAACAATCAATTTGAATGTGTATTGTCAGCAATTGGACAGTTTGAATGAATCCATCATCCAGAAACATCCAGAGCTTGTTAATTGTAAAGGAGTTTTGTTCTATCGTAACAATGCGAGACCACTCACAAGTTTGATTACCCGTCAAAAATTATTGGAGCTTGGATGAGATGTGTTGCCACACCCACCATACTGGCCTGACCTTGCGCTGTCAGACTTCCACTTGTTTCTCTCTCTTCAAAACTCCTTGCTGTAAATCAGCACCTTGTTCAGTTTTTCACAAATAAAGACAGGTCCTTCTATGAACGAGGAATTATGAACCTCACTGAAAGATGGCAAAAGGTTATTGAACAAAACAGGCAATATATCACTGATTGATCTTTGTTCTTTATATAAATAAATGACCTTTGAAAAACATAGACAAAATATGTCATGACTTTTCCGACGACCAATAAATCCTAAAAAGTCTGTAGCATGTAAACATTAGTTTGTTGCTTAAAATAATCAGATAACTATGGACATTGAGAAATTTCACACTTTTGAAGAAGTCCTATTATCCCAGAAAATAAAGCTCTAAGAGTGATTTCTCTGACAGGAACAGCTGAGGCGCAAACACCAAGATTTCAAGAACTTACATTCCAAGGTTAAGTGGGTGTTCATAGGAATAATCCACTGGACATTTCAGGCTTGGAGAAAACCAGCTCCTGCTTCCTCTTCAACATCCAGAGAAAACAAATTTCACACATGGGCCCTCTAGGGGTCCATCAAGAGAATACTAAACAGCACACAATGTTGTTGAGAAAAAGTGATTTTGAAAGAGGTGGGACTTCTAAGGCTTAGAACCCTTCTAGGAGGGGGGTAAGGGAAGATAAAAGTCTGCAGTTGGCCACGGTATCATGGCAAAGCATCAGGCCTGTTCTGTGGGATTGGTCCCTATTCTTCTTATGACCATGCTCCTGTGTCTAGTGCTTCTGTAGCCCTGATTTAACTTGTTGACCAAATCTGGGATATGCTGTCCATTTCCTGGCCTTGATTTTTGTGTACAGAGCCCAGTCTCTGTATCTAGTTAGTGGCCTGCATCTGACACTAAGCCACCATTCAACTTCTACCAGTGAGTACTTCCACTCCTCTCTGTCATTGCAAATGTCCTGCCTTATCTCAGTTCTAGCCCACCATGACTCAGCCTGCTGACTCCACAGCTAACACATGGTCTTTATCCCAGCCCTTCATAGTGGGAGGCAGGACCCACTGTTTGTGGGACAGGGCAGAAAACCATGCACACGAACCAGGTCTATCACCTGACACTCTGTGGACAGAGCTCTCAGGACCATCACACTGAGGCTGTAGAATCCCAGCCCTATTTCCTTTCTCCAAGTACCTAAGTCAAGTGCAACAGAACACAGCAATGCTCAGCTTATTTCTTAGCCCAGGCCGAAGTCTTCATGGAGCTGTGCACGTGGCATCTCTTTCCTCCATATTGGGTGAGCTTTCATGTGAGCCATCCAACTGGGCAGGGCTGCCAATGGGTTAGATCCCTCATGTGCTCTAAACCAGCAAATGCAGGAAAAACTAGGTCAGAAAACACTAAGGCCAAGGTTACGAGACAATCTGGAAAGTCCATAGGCCTTCACTGAAGCGTGCCTCACAAACCACACATGTATCCTAGGCAATAAAAATCCAGCCATGTGGCAGTACTTGCAAGAGACTGAAAGATGCCCAGGACACTGGAGTCTCCGAAGCTTTCAGAGACCACTGGTAAGCATGGTCTCACTGATTTGCTGACAATCCCTTTGAGGCTTCAACCAACCCCCTTTTTTCTTCACAGTCCTTGGAATCCCACATCTGGGAATCACACCTTCTTTGAACATCCCGTGGTCTTAACTCTGCACTTGAAAGCTGAGCCATCCTTCAAGATTACTGGGCCTACCCACACCAGAGCCTCCATTTAAAAGCATCTCTCAGAGCATCTCTATCTAAGAAGTGCTCTGATTACTAGAGAGTGTCTGCATCATCTTCACGGTCACGCCATCAGTCTAGCCCTAGGTTTACCTGTGTCTTCTCCCTGTGCTCTCATCCAGACAAAATAACCTTTATGAATTTACTTGAGAAAAACATGTACAATGGCATTTATACAGAGCCTGAGCCACCCTGGATAAAAAGCTGAACATGGATAGAAAATTTTGGCAATGAGATAGACTCTGTGTGATCCTATATCAGCAAATGATCCATCTGGTTGCAAATGACAGAAGACCCAACCCAAACTAGCTTAAATAAAAATGGGATTTACTGTCTCACAAAACAGAAATGTGTAATGGTAGAGCGTGATGGTTTCAGGTAGAGCTGGAAAGTAAAGGTAGAGGTAGAGTTTCAGGGCCCAAACTATGTAATTAGAATTTAGTTGCTCTCTTTCCCTCAATTTCACAATTTTATCTTCCCCTATGTTGACTTTAGACACAGGGTACCCATGATAATAAAATGGTGGCAGCAAATTCAGTCCTTACATCTTTTGGGGTTTCAGGTTTAACCAGAAATATCGAATCTACTTTTCCAATTACTCAAACAATCACTTTGGAATTCATTGTCTTGGCTCTGATTGGCCTAAATTAGGTTATGTGGCATCCCTGAACCAATCCCAGTGGTTGGGAGATGAAATGCACTGATTGGCTGAGCCTAGCATACTAGTTCCACCCTGGATTCTAGGAGGACTAGGCTTAGGCATCTCTGGAAACACCCACACAAAGAGCAAAGTAGTAGCTCTCTTAATAGAACGTGAGTGCCATAATCACAAGAAGGAAAAGTGGATGTTGGGTGGGAAAAACAGCTGAACAGACCCAGGCCTTGCTTTCTGCTGTGCCTGTTTCTGGGTTCTTGTTGTAATCTCAGCCTGCCTTAGTCTCTTAGCTGGTCTTGACTCTTGCTTATAAGCAACCCACAGCCTGTCTGATCCTGTTGCCCTGCCTCTGGCTTTGCCTGGGTCAGTCTCTGCCTATCGAGCCTCAATTCCACTGAAGCCTCACTGAGACTATGAGCCAAGTCAAACTGAGGCCTGCTGGGTGGTATCTCCAATTTGAGCCCTCCTGGCTCTGTCTGTTACTGGTCATACTCAGAGAAGGCAGGGCCTGAGATTTCTGTGATGCAGACCAAGACAGACAAATCAGTAAACATGCTAGCCAAACAGATAGCTAGCTTTGGATAACTGAAGGGGTTCTTTGGGGGGGGGGTGTATCCAGGGGAGAAAGTAGATAACCAGGTGATAGCTACAGAGAAACAGGACTGCATTTAACAAAAGAACTCTTCCCAATAAGAATAGACCTCCAGACTGCTAGCACTGCAAGGAATTTTGAAAATATTCTTGACTGTTACGTGGAAAGAAAGTGCAAATGTGTCTATCAGGTAGGAATCTAGTGTGTATCAGTTAAAAATCTAGTTGAAAAAAGAAAACCAAGAATTACAAGCAAAATAATCAACATCTGGCTTTGGGTATGTGGAGATCCAGATGCTCAAATGAGGTCCTTGGAGTTTCTCTCCAAGCCCTGCCTTCATCAGTGCCATGTGGCATCTTTGTCAGACACAGTATTCCCCAGAAGGAGAAAGGTCATAAGCAGCTCCAGACACACATCACACCAGCTAGGACTCCAGCAAAAAAAAGAAAGTATCTTTACTCTTTAATACCTCCAGCCTAAGTCCCAGGGAAGGCTCTCATTGGCCAAGTTTGGGTCGCAGGCCCATATGTCAATGAATTGCCATGGCCAAGTATAAGAAGTACTGTGACTCACCTGAGCTAGGGCATTTTAATATATGATGAAGAACATGGTGCTTCCAAACCAGATGACCTGGATCCAAATCTCACTTCCTCTATGTAGTGGATGTGTGCTCTGTGAATCATTTTGCTCATCTGTAAAACGGAGATATATTGTAGTTTGATCTTATATGAGCATTTCAAAAATCAAAAGAGCTAATAGATGTGAAGTGCTTAGAATACATCTGGTGCACATGACACACCCAAAAAACTAGATACTTCAATTATGATGATGATGGTGATGATGATTAGCCCTTCCATGGGTGGGAAGTGTGATTAGCCACCCCAAAACAGCATGTTTTGAGAGTGAGAGAGAGGTGATTCCTAAAAAATAGGGTTCTATTATCAGAAGATGGGTAAACAATACTGATCAAACAAAAACAACAGATAGCCACCATAGCATGTAATGTAAGAGTACGTGTGTGGGTGTGTGTGAGTGGTGTGTACTGGAGTCTGAGACAAGAGCTTGGAGAAAAAATGCTCCCTGCTATTCTTTTTTCCAGTTAAACCCTCCAGTGTAATCTCGTGTGCCCTCTAACGAGGAGACGGAGGACGGCTCTGAGTGCGTTATGCCGAGACCTAATTTGGCTTGAGTGTGTACATCACCGTCCCTGAGCGGGTACTCCAGCATTCCAGTTCTGTATCAAAGTGACACATTTATACACTGGTGAAATGAACAGAGGTAATGCCTTACAATGGAGGCCTGGCTTATGCCTGGAGGAATCTGAGTAGGGATAAAGCAGTATTTGCCTGTATGCAATAAGGAAAGGTTTTCCCCCCAGAATTCATGAATTCACTCCATAGAATTTACTGACTACATTTTGTGTACCCAGAAGCCATTTAGAGCCTAGTGCTGAAATACAGGGGGGAAAAAATAAAGAATTAGGAATGAGGATAAGAAAATCTAGGGCTTGAGGCATGGTAAGAAAAAAGGAAGAGCCAGAAAACTGTGTTTGTTTTAAGCAAAAGTGTTATCCTTTTGAAATTATTTCCTATATTTATCTTCTAAGAGCAGAGTCCACATTAGATAGACCATAAATCCAACTGAGTTCTGAGAAATAATATATTCTCAGACTCGCCTGAGGTGGGGTTTGCCTGCCTGTATGTTTTTCTTGGTTTTATTTGCATGAGAAAAAATAAAAAGAATAGAAAAAAAGCTTACCAAGCACAGCTGTAAGACTTTGGTTTCAACAAGCTATTAAAATTACTTCTCAGCTCAAAGGGTGGATTTTTAATTTTCATGAGCATATCTTGTACAAAAAGGTAGCCCATAATTTTCCTCTAAATTTAGATTATTTTGTAGATTTTCAGCCTGTCTTTCATTTAGTCAATCATCCAAAATGCTTCTATATAATCATGAATAAAGGAGAAAAGGCGCTAAGATGGGTTTTTGGGTTTTTTTACTCCTTAAAGAAAAATTGTTGAATTTATCACTTCTGACATGATTCTTTAGATAGACTGGCTACCGTAAAGGCTTACAAATAACTGCTAACCATTTTTCTGTCTAATGTGTTTCTACTTGTTTATATTCCTCATCCAGTAAATGATTTAAATCATTTTCCACTTCCTCATTCACAATTATTGTTTGTTCTGAGTAAGAAAGTTGTCACAGGATGTCATAAAATATTTTAATCAGCTTGACGACATGGTAGAATTATACATTGTTGAATAGGACACTGTCCTTGGAAAGTATTGGCCTGACCTCTCGCATGTCTAACTCGGGGGTCAATGACCGCCTTCTGAAGTGGAAGAGTGATCACCCATGGGGAAGTGAAAGCTGGTGTCTCATTTGAAGATGTTCTTACTGATAACTTGCTTGCCAAGCACACAAAATTGGCTAGAAAGCAAACCTAGTTGCAACACACAATGTTCAGAGAAAATTTTGAATTGCAACAAATTCTCCCCATTCTAATTATAATAATTTGCAGAACAAAAACTGTGATCTATGAAGAATCTATTTGAAAAAAGTTGGGCATTAAAAATAGCTCCTCATCAGTCCCTGTCAAGTCTCAGGAAACCAAGTTTAGAGCCAA
>NW_017731490.1:3357916-3360479 GCF_001890085.2 Hipposideros armiger | reverse complement strand
TCTTTCTACAGATGGATTTGGGGTCCTTCAGAGACTGTGTTAGTTTCATATTGCTGCTGTAAAAAATTACCAGAAATGTAATGGCTTATAAACACAAATTTATTATCGTACAGTTCTGTAGCTCAGAATCCAACATGGGTATCCCTGAGCTAAAATAGGTGTCAACAGGGCCGCTTCCCTCTCTGGAAACTCCAGTGAAGAACCCTTTCATTGCCCTTCTCAGCTCCCAGGGACTGCCTGCTCTCTTTGACTCATACCTCACTCCTCCATCTTCACAGCCCACACCGCAGGTCACACTGCCATCCCTCTGACCTGCTCCCATCATCACAGCTCCCTCTGACTACAGCTGGAAAAGGTTTTCCTCCCTTTAAGGACATGTGTGATTAGATTGCACCTACCTGCATAGTCCCCATTGCAAATCCTTTACTTTATCCCATCTGCGAAGTCCCTTTCGCCATGTCATGCAACATATTCACAGGTTTGGGGATGAGGACATCTTTGGGAAGCCATTCTGTCTACCTCAGGGACTTTTCAGGGTATGGGAGATGTAATTCTCTCCATACCAGCACCAGAGAGCCCCCAGAAAGCAGATGGGACACATTCCCAGGGCTTCCCCTATGAAAACAGTTGAAATATCCTGCACAGTGTTAGCACACAGGATGTCCTTAATTAACGTTTGCTGATTTGTAATGAAATTACCATGCTACTACCACCAGTTCATTGTCAGACTGCCTTCCGGGTGGTTCATCTATATCCAATGGCATTTCCCTTTGCACTATGAAGGCCCTGCCTTTTGGAGACCTGCTGCTCCAGGGGCTCCCATTCTCAAGCAGGGCTGGGTCTGGGCAACCCGGGGGCAACCAGTCCTCATCGCTTCTGTGGCACATTTGCTCCAGTGCCCCGCATGGCACCAGGCACAGGATGTTTAATAAATATTTGTTGAAACAAACCCTCAGTAAGGTATTTGGGTCTGCTTTCCACGCAGTGGACCTATACATTTCTGCTTCATAGCTGCTTTGGCCTATTAAGAAATGGAAACCTGTTTTCTCACTGCTTCCAGAAAAAGAATGTGAGGAGAGCGTGGGGAGCGATTCTTTCTATAATTTTGGCATGACAGAGGAGATAATGTTTTTATTATCATCTTTGATGCAAACTGGGAGAGTCAGGCTGAAAATACATTTTTCAGGGATTATTTAAATGTTCAATCTTAGCACTTTGAAGCACCTTATGTGATGTCCATACCCTCAAATTATTCTCAAGTATTTATCTGAGTAAATTTACATTTTATCCATGGGCCCTTCACATCTTCTGTTTATAGTTTTTGGGTCCATTCGCTAAAGCAGCTAAACCTAGGCTGCACGTTACCATCAGCTGAGGTGCTTTTAAAAACACGTGATATCCACACTTGCTCTCAAGAATGCTGATTTAATCACTGGGTAGGGTTCCAGGCATTGGTATAGCTAAGCTCCCTCAAGTGATTCCCACATGAAACCAGGAAAGAAAACCATTATGCTAAAGAAATAAACTGTGTTTCCTAATATTAAAACTCAAAATGCGTCTTGCTGAAGGAATGGGTGTGAGGCACCACCCTGGGGTTAAATATGCCTCTATTTCTTATGTGCAGACGACATCCGTACTTTAACCTGATGGTTTCCGTCAAGGTCTAACCAGCACAGTTCTTTTCACTCCTCGTCAAAATTTTTTATTCTAGAAGAATCACTCTTCTCTGAGTTGTCTTTCCTGCCCCCACCCCACAGCTTTCTTTTGGATCTGTGGCCGAGCCAGGACTAATTCTCTGTGAAATGCCCTCTCTGTGCCCCCTGCAGCCACCTCCATGCATCCCCATGTGTCACTTTTTTGGCTCTGCTGCTTTCTTTCATCCTCCTGTCATATATCCTCATCCCTCATCATCCTTTGCTATTTCTAAACACGAATAATGGGAGGAATCAGAGTGGGAAAGGAATTCACATGCTGTGACCACCATAAAAATGTGCCTCTCGGACCTCCATCTGCAGGGAGCATAGCTGACCTCTGGCCCCAGGTGCTATGCTCTCAAGTCCACCATCCCAATAGCACAAGGCCACCCTTCCTTTGGGTGCTCGACGTCAATGGCTGAGCATGTGGATGTTAAGTCTGGCCTGCCCCTGGGAGGCCTTGAGCTCCTCTGACTGGTGACTTGGGCTCAAGGTCTCCTTTCCAGCCTTTCCCGGCTTACCTAGAACTGCACTGTAAGCGAAGACTCTTCACCTACCCTTCCTTCCTTCTCTTTCTCCCTCCCAAAGGCTGCACCAACACCTCGCCCCTATCCATTTTTCCTCCAAGACATCTTCCCAGATAAATTTTTTGCACATCTAATCCCATCTTGGCATCTGCTGCCTAGAGGACCCAAACTAGCATGAGTACTATTGGAGAAAGTGTAAGAATAACTGAATTTTACTCTAGTCTAAGTCATTTATGTAATCATAATGAACTAATGTGCATATAAACATACGTATGCACCTCCACTCACTTTGAAAGAAAGATTTACAAGGTTAATGACGGCATGTAACGAACATTGGACAGA
>NW_017731490.1:3347552-3351674 GCF_001890085.2 Hipposideros armiger | reverse complement strand
TGAAGAATCTATTTGAAAAAAGTTGGGCATTAAAAATAGCTCCTCATCAGTCCCTGTCAAGTCTCAGGAAACCAAGTTTAGAGCCAATAAAAGTTGTACAACATTCTAATGATGTCCAGCTGCTCCAATCCAACAAGTGGGACCTTAGAAATCGAAGAAAAAGCCTTGGCTCAGATAAAAGCAATGATACCGTGACCTTTTTGAATCTTCTGGGGAAAAAGAAGCGTGGCACCATGTATCTTAGACAAAAATAACAACAACTACAACTTCTGATGGGTATATTGGATATCCAAGTGCAGGCCAAGTTTGATCTTTCAAGTTGTATCCTGCAAGCCTGTATCAAAAAATGAAGAAAATTGTTCAAGGTTCTCAGTTATCCTTTAATGGACTTGTCAAGTGTACCACTGGCAATAGCAGGAGATTTTGTATCTGACTGCTTTACTAACGAAATGCAGTTGGACCTTCATTTAGGGATTTCTATTCATTTTAATTATTTTTACAAAATAAAGCTCTTTGATTTACATATTAATTTCACAAATTGATTCAATGCCTTTCTCTCTCTCTCCAAGCAACACAGCACAAGTATAGTACAATGTGTATTGATTTGGAATAAGATGGAGAAAGATGGAGGTGGATTGAAGTCACCTAAGAGCTAGGATAACTAGACAAGTTCTTAACCACCCACCTTCCAGCACTAGATGTTTTCTTCTGCACGTGGACAAAAAGCCACTTAAGTTATTGCTGGTAAAAATGAGACAGTACATGGAAAGTATCTGGTAATTCTTGATACATCATAGGTGCTTGACAAATATTCTCTCCCCAAGTATCTTTTGGTTCCAATGAGTCCTGGGTCCACAAGTTAGACAGCTTCACACTTGAGTTGTGTTTGCAAATGGCCACTTATCCCCAAGGGTCAGACTCTCCTGCTCCCAAGATCAGATGACAACACATTTTCACGCACCTGCAACATCACTTCTCTAACCACTGAAGTTATCCATTTGTTCCGTGAACCCCTGCCGAGCAGCCATACGCTGGAGGATACAATGATGAAGAAGACAGAGCCAGCACTCCCAAATCTGCCTGCCTTGTGGAGGAGCTGGGCGAGAAAACCAACAATTACACCCAAGGGTCCTAACTTCTATCCACGGGCCCACACGCAGTGTTTGAGAAGAGAGGGCCTGGATTCCCCAGTGACAGTAGAGGGAAGATGGAAGTCCAAGCTGCTTCGGCGGAGTCTACACCTCTCAGAAGTGTTAGCCAGACAAGAAGAGGGCAGGGCGGGATGCAGGAAAGGGCCTCAGGTGGAAAAAGAAATTGCCTCTTTTGTTTTGTAACACAAAACCCATCACACTTATTGTCTATAATTGCATACTTTGATTCATCATAGCTAAAGATAAAAAATTGTTTGAACATATGTTCAAATATGTAAAGACTGAGCTAATGCATTCAGGAAGCATAGACTCTAACTAGGAGAGTGACATGCACACAAGACAGTTAACCACGAAAGGCTAGAAACTGACACTTGTTGTTGGAACCATTGGAGCTCTCCAGGACTGAAGAGTCTAGCATAGAGATTTATTGAACTTATTTTACAGAATTAATGGTTCCCCCAGAATTAAAGGCATTGAGTGCCAAAATATTAGAGCCTAAGAGTTCCAAGCCCAGTCTCTGAGACAAAGTTGGAGCCGACACAAAAACACTCTTACTGCTCAAAAGGGATATTTTAAAGTTGAGAACGTGAAAGTGAGTGAATTGCATGTCATATAATATTTTGAAATAATAAAAATAAGTTGCAAAACTGACTAAGCAAGCAATAGGGTAAAAAGCAGCTGACTTAAGTATCTTTGGAAACTGGGGTTTTGACTGAATACTCTAAGGCTAAATAAAAGAACTACACACAAGCACTATACTCTAGTTGGTAAATCTGTCCCTCATGCTTATATGGGTTCACAATCCTAAAACTATTTTATATGCACAATAGGGTTGAAATGAGTAAACATATTATATACTACAACTCTAGAAAAAATATTGCTGTTGACAAGTAAAGGTTTATTGATAAGCTGCATGTATTTTTAAATTATAATATTTAGGTAGAGAATAAAATATAGAGTTCCTTTGTAAGATAAATTTGTGAATGATATTAACAAAATATTGTCTTGAAAAATGTTTGATGAAGATTTACTTTGAGTAAAAAATTAGTCTCTCAAGTACAACATTTTTCCACTGCTTATGAGACCTAATCTAAACTTTATGTGAAGAGAAAGCCCCACATTCCTTGGTTTGCACCAGGAAGTCTAATATTCTCCATATTTGGAGGAATGGACCGTGGAGGAGCTCCCCACTATGTCCCACATGTGAAGGTGGCAGAACTACATTCGAGGAGATACTCTGTATCTGTGGGACTCAATGACCCCCAAATGGAGCTCAAGGTGGGTGGACACAGCTTGGCAGCTCGGGAGGCCTAAGGGGAGGGGAGGGAACAGCGCTGCTTTAAAACCTAGGCCCACTCCTGCAGAACGGACCAGGAAGACTTGGCTCTTGGCCTCCGGGAAGGTTTGGAAAAGTGTCCTGGGGTGTGGTGAGTTCCACAACCTCCTCTAGGGACACAAGCACTTTCAGCATCTCTGCCATCTTCTTTTCTTGTTTTGAGCATTTGCATCTCTTCTTTCAGTTCTTGAACCAGAGGAGTTCTTTCCTCCATCAGCATCAGGTTGGTCCTCTTCACCTCTTTGTTAAGTGTCTGTAAGGCTGGTGATATTTAAAGACGCTTCTCCATCCTGACATTCTCTAACTATGATTCAGTTCCTATATATTTTTTAGGAGCCTGAAGCTTGTTAATGAGTTGGCCTTAATCTGTGCAACTGAGGTCTGAGAGCTGCTTTCCACGTCTTCCATAAAGTCGGCTCTAACAGACTGGACAAGGCTAAACATAAATAAATATAAGTAAGAGATGCCAATGAGGCAATGACAAGTGGACACTCCACCGACTTCCGCTGGACACTGTGCACAGTGAGTCTGCACTTGGTCCATTGAACAGCGTCTGCAGCAGCACCTCCACCAGCTTCCCAGGATCAGCCCTAAGGCAAGGTGGCAGAGGATCACAGCCCCTCCACAGCACTGACCTCCACAGGGCTCTGCCCAGTAACCGTGGACCCACCAGCCACAAGGAAACCAGGGGAACACACCCCAACACTGTGCCTAGAACTTGGCCAGCACCTGGCAGGCCAGGCCGCTCAGTCGTATGGCTGATGGGCCTCGGAGAGTTGTACTAAAATATCAATAAAATATGTAGACATGTCTTAAATAATGAGAACCAGGTTTCTCACAGTCGGAGAAACAAGTCCTGAAGAAGAAAAAGGGATAGTTAGAATAAACCCTGTGGTGCTGGATTAGAGTTGGAGAAATCAGTATAGGCTGATTTTGAAACACATATATACAGATGGATACAGAAATGCATATACAAATGTGTGTACGCATAGGTTAGCACACCTACATATATCTCGAGCTAAGGGATCCCAGCAACGTCACCAGTAATAAGACAAATCAGCGCCACATATCCTGATGTAAGGCCTGAAAAAACCACCACTCCTCAGTGGCATTGTTCCAATAATACATAATCTCAACCCAATCATGAGAAAACATCAGACAAACCCAAATCAAGGACATTCCACATGAAAGACAAGGAAAGTCCAAGATACTGTCATAAATTGGATGAGACCAGAGAGACATGACAACTAAATGCAAAGTGGGATCCTGGAACAAGGAGAAGAAAAAAAAAGACTTTGGTGGAAAAACTGGTAAAAATCTAAATAAAATCTGTAGTTTTGTTAATAGTATTGTACCAGTATTAATTTCTTAATAATGATCATTTTACTGTTATTATGTGTGAAGTTAACATGATGGAAAGCTGAGTAAAGGGTATATGGAAACTGTCCTGTTTGCAACTCTTTCGTTAAGTCTAAAATTATCTCAAAATGAAAAGTTTAAAAAATAAAAACAAGAAAGAAAAATGAAGCATCATGCCTCTTCTTTCTACAGATGGATTTGGGGTCCTTCAGAGACTGTGTTAGTTTCATATTGCTGCTGTAAAAAATTACCAGAAATGTAATGGCTTATAAACAC
>NW_017731490.1:3318990-3345109 GCF_001890085.2 Hipposideros armiger | reverse complement strand
GCAGTGGTCCTTGACCCTGGCTGGACCCCGGAAGCACCCAGGGGAGGGATGCCCCTCTTGAGATTCTGATGCAATTGGTCTGGGGTGAGCCTGGGCGTTTGCATTTTGAAAGCTCCCCAGATGGTTCTAAAGGGCAGAACCATATGCTATAGGGACGGATAGAGACAGGCCACAACTGACAGGACCTACAGTATGCAACCTACCCAGTTGGTCAGGAGAAATGTGGTTAATCGCAGTCCCCGGGGGAAGAGAAAAATTTCTTCAGCAGCTCTGCATAAAGGAAACTCTGTGGGATGTCATCAACCACATCCTTAACAATATCCCTACAGTAAACACACAGTGAGTGTCCAGGACTTGCTTCCTATGACATTCCCCAGGGCTGCCAGGTTCTTTCCATGCGCCACCACCGAGCACAAGCAGGTTCGGCTCACGTACAGCTGTGGAGAGGAATTTTCCACTTTGGTTAGTACAGCTCACCCTGAGAAGGCTTCAGGCTGTGTCTTGGGGGAAAGCTCCCTGGTTGGATTCCAAGGGTATCAGAGAACGGACACTTTTATCTATTTTTTTATACTGGGGATCTGCATAAAATCGTGTTTCACCAAAAGATTCTACAACTACCGAGTGTTTGAAAACGAGCCTACAGAAAAAGTCATCCTCCCGTTCTTCAATAATCCTAGGTTGATCCCAATGGAATCCACAATAAGTCCTGACTTCAGAGCCTCCGAATAAGAAACTTCACTAAGGAATGATCGATGAAGGTAAACTTCAGGCTATGTGTGACTTCATATCCAAAAAGACGAGGCACATCTGGCCAGGAGCGACATCACTGCTGAGGCAGGCCCCATCCAACTACCCGCAAGTCAGAACAGATCAAAGAAACAAATTCCTCCCACAAGGCCCAGAATTTCAATGGCAGGAACCCTAAGACTGACAGAGAATCTCCATCTTACAGTCAATTCTTTTTATTTCCCCTTAGTCGTGAAGAGAAACTATCTAAAACCGTGAATGTGAAGGCATGATTTTGTGAAAGCCCAGCTTTCTTGGGACATGATACTAAAACCCAGCACGAGGCCAGCCTGTTGGGATCCTCACCTCCAAGGATCCAACCTGGGCATCCTCTGTCTTTGGGAAGCCTCCCCACCTGGGCACAGCACACACCGACACAGATCAGACAGGTGCCCACCAGCTCCCCGGCCCTGACTCACGCCAATACTGCCTGCTGGACGTCTGACTTCCTTCCTGAGCTTTTCTTTCCAGCATCCTTGCAACAAAACCTGGAATGCCAGGGTTTCAGTTGTTTAGTAAATGAGTTCTCCCCATCAGTTATGAATTACTAACCTCCTTGCTTATTGAGCTGCAGTTCACTGCAACTCCAGTGAAACTGGTTAGAAAAAATTTAATATACGGTTCTATTACCTATGGATTAATATATGCTTCAAGGACGTTGCTTTTTGCTGGTGGAGGGTGCATGTGATTAGCATTATAGAATGGCTCTAGTAGTGACTTTGAATAACTTAAGTAGGAGCTGGATTGAAAATCAAAGAAACAAGCAGCATCAGTTGAATGTAAGTTCCAAGGTGGGTCTTGATGCCATTCCAAATGAGTGTACAACACTGGGCGAAGAATCAGAGTTCAAGGACACCCAGAAAAAGAGAGAATAAAAGAGAATAATTATACCTGCTGATCAATTTGGATTCTTGTTATTATATCACCCCTATCCTTGGCTTCCAACAGACATACACTGAAAATTCTCATGGGGAACGGGAGTTTTATTTTTTTAACTATCATGATTTATAACTTCAAATGAATATTTATCTACTCACTCCCATTTCATTTCACCAACAAGCTACCATACTCCACAGATGGTAGAAGCAGAAAGAGCCATGATTACTCTCCTTACAAGGAGAAAGGGAGCCCTCTGCAACTGGCAGAATTTCAAGGGCAAGCCAGGCACACCGCTCTCACCTCCCCACCAGCCTACAATCCCTGACTGCCGTGGAAGTGTGGGGCAATAAGCCTGTCAGATTCTTTGTGGAGAAAAGATCTGGTTAATGCAGAGATATAAAAAAACAGTGGGCATGTTACTCAATAAAGCTACCAAACATCCTACTAGAAAAAGCTAGGTTGAAGGTAGAAAACGGCTGGGAGGGCAAGGACTCAACATCTTAACAACATCACCACCATCTTGGTTTTACTGCGTGTTCCTTAGCTGAAGTTAGTAGAGCACACAGAGCACACACAGCTGGACCTACGGCCTCACTATTCTAGCTCAACACTGAGATGCTTCAGGGCTGTTCTAGGTCCCCACCCTGCTTCCCCAGTGTGGCCACATCAGGGCGGCTTGGGAAGGAGTCACATGAGACAGCTTCTCCCCGTGGAGTTTGGTCAAGGCTCATGGCAGGTTTACTGGTTAGCAAAACAAAATCTGTGTCCTTATTTCCAGCTTTAAAAGCAGCTCAATATTCATGTGAGAAATGACATGAGTGGAATTTAATACCTGGTGATTTGCTAAACTCTTCTTGCTCTTCAAAACTATAAAGTCTGTGTGGGGACAATGCAAGGACAGGTTTTCAGATCCTTTTTTGCATCCTGAGTAAGTGACAGGGATCAGGCCGTTAAAAATGAAGGGTTCCAGGAGTGGCAGCCTGAGGGGAATCAGCACAATGCTGGCCCATGGGGAAAAGAACCTCAGTAAATCAGCTCTGGAAATTGTCCTTCTCCATTCTTCCCCAAAGGCCAGATAAAGTGAAGTAAGGAACAGGAGGTTTTATCAAATTGGACTTCACTTCATTATTTTCACTGTGTCACAAATCCAGCACTCTCCAGGATAACCTCATCCAGGTAATGCTTTTTAAATGAGCTGTTCTTTCCCAGGCTTGTCTAGTCACAATTCGCTGGTGATTGCATGGGAAGTTTAAGAGTGAGTGATTCTGCCTCTAATGCTTTGAGATAGGCTTGAGGCATTCTTAAATTTATTGAGCTTTTTCTGCTGTGTATTGTTTGTGTGTGTGTCTGGTCGATGGTGTTTTAAAAAATAATCTTTTAAAGAATTTTTAAGCTTTTTTTTCTGATTATAAATTTAAAAAAAAACCATGATTGCTATAGAACATGTACCATAAGAAAATATTTAGAAGAGTGCACAAAGATTTATTGACAAGGGGATTCATAAGTGCATTATATTTAATTCCAAAACTGTAAGCAACCTAAATGGTCAAAATCAGAGTTTAGATAAATATAACTCTGCTGTACAGTCATTAAAAATCATTTAAGGCTATGGGACAGTGATCACAAAAGATTAAGGTAGGAAAATAAGGTTATAAACATTCTGTACATTATGATCCCATTTGCTTTTAAGTGTTTATTCATTAATTCATTTACGGGAAAAAGGGGAATATTCCAGAAGGTTAACTACGCTATCATTTATGGATGATTCCAAATGATTTGTATCTTCTTTATATTTTTTCTGTGATCTACAAAATGTTCTCAGTCACTATACATTATGTTTAGAATCAGGGGAAAAAATGATTCTTTATTACTTTCAAGTTTAAACAAACCAGTTACCCCAATACCTAAAGAACTAGTTGTATTCATAATGGTGAAAGCAGACTTTGAGGGGCTGGGACTTCCTGTTATAAATAAAAGACATGGCATGCCGCTGCCGCCCTTGTAGCTGAAGGCAGTGAACTTCTAACCAAGCTACTTGTCTTTCAAGGCATTTGGCGATTCAGACATCTCTGGATGGGGGACAATTTTCCCTGCCTCCCCCTGCCCTGGAGCCTCGTTCTTTATCTTCTAGGGCCAGGCAGGCAGGAAAAGACACACATCTGCATCCAGGGGTTCTATTCAGGCACTGACCACCCACCTCCAACCTTCTTTTAAAGGGAGGGGGCATTGCCCCCACCCACCCAACATGATTGGAAGGTGACATGAGGAGCCCTGGGGTCAGAAGGATGAGGTGGTGGAAGTTCTAGAAGAGCACTTAGGTCTCTTGCTTCTCCAACACTGCACACTTCCACCTTCTTTAAGGAAAAAGGGGCACAGTTGAGTGAGAAGATGGCCTAGCGACTCTTTTCTGGGATAGTGAATCCAGACCTCTCTCCCTACATTCCTTCTCAGCTTAGCCACTAAGTGTTTCAGAACTTAAATTTCAGCACACACAGATGTATTCACCTTCATCAATAAACTCTCACCGGGTACCTTCTCTGCCCCCGGCAAAGCTGTAGGTATAAAGGAATGACTGCAATTTCCTACCCTGAGGAATTAGAATCAAGAGAAGGTTATGTAACGATATGGAAATGTGAGCTTACCATAGGTGAAAAAACATATGGGGGAGTGCCAGGTTTTTATTTCAGACCACTCTGTGCCATAAATAAAAAGAATGGCCAGGATAATCTTAATCAGTTTTATTGTGCAAAATTTAAAAAACCTTTTTATTGTGTTCTCCCCAATCTCAATTTTGTAAGCGAGTGGGATTTAATGAATGTAGCTATTTAGAAATACAAATCCACCATCACTTTTGTTTTTTTCATAAAGATAATAATGATAGCATTATATTCAGTACCTTCTAACACTAGGGAACATAAGATCGATCGATTTTCCCCAAAATCTTTTGTGCAGTAAGTTTTTATGCAAGTGGAAAACTTAACGCTAACAGAAACAAATTTGACCACACTTTTTAAATTATAGGATAATTGCTAATTCTGTGGTCATTCCCTCCCATGCCATCAACTCCAACACAGGAAACTATGAGAAATATAACCACTGGTAAAATTAAACCTGCAATTATAGCACCAATTTCTAGGATATGTTGATTTTTCCTATTTTGCAACATGTACACAGACATATAAAATTTTCTCATTTAGTTCTCACATGTTGACCTTGTAAATCCAGAGTGTGTCATGTCATGATGATTTTTATAAATTTAAGACTTTTTTGATCCTGATAATAGCCCTCCTTTTCAGTTGATTTTTAATGTGAGTGTGATAATATACTCAAAGTATTAACATATCTTACCCTTGAAAACACTAATCAAAAGAGAGAGAGAGAGAAAAGAAGAAACAGACATAAAGCAAATCCATCAGAGAGAGAGAGAGAAAGAAAGAGAGAGAAAAGAAGAAACAGACATAAAGCAAATCCATCAGAGAGAGAGAGAGAGAGAGAGAGAGAGAAAGAAAGAGAGAGAAAAGAAGAAAGAAACAGACATAAAGCAAATCCATCCTTTATCTTAATCCACCATCATTTAGCCAATAATTATCTCTGTCACCTAGCATTTGGATCAGTCTCCGCATTTGTAATGAGTTCCCGTCAGATTTATATCTTTACTAATATCCACTGTCTACTTCCAGAACGTTTTCTAGGTGCTATTTATTTCTCTCATCCATTACCCTCAGCCCTTCTCAGTTCTTAGGGCCGCGTAATCAAGGTTTCACTCTGTCTTAACTTAAAGCCACCCAAAAGGCTCCCAAATTTTCCTCATTGGTTAAAGCCTTCTCTAAACAGAATCCCCTTCCATCCCCATTAGCTACATAATTAATCTTTAATTTTTTCCTTTGTTATAGCCATAGCAAATTTTTAGTTTGATAAATTTCATCCAGTTCTCCATATGTGTTATATGCCTCTCTGGGTCAGCATTGTCAGTCTTAAATTATCAGTTCCATTGGCAGGGGCCCTGGTTAATTTAAATTACACAGCTGCATATCTGATTTGACATAACCCCACCCAGAGATTGGCAGTGTGGAGGAAGGAAAACATAGTAATAATAATTATTGAGTACTTAGTGCTTTGCATGTACTGTTTAACCCACAATTCCTGCCAGATGGTAATGGTTAATACTGTTAATATTAATGATGATAGTGGTAGTGATGATGGTGATGATGGTGGTGGTGGTGGTGGTGGTGGTGGGTGATGGTGGTGATGGTGGTGGTGATGATGGTGGTGGTGGTGGTGGTGGTGGTGATGGTGAAAGTGATGGTGGTGAAGGTGGTAGTGGTGTGATAGTTATGCTGATGATCATGACAACTGTGAGAGAGGGACATTTTTTCAAATTATTGCCATCACATTTTCTAACCAACAGAAAAGCTGATTAACTGAAATTTATTCTTTTCCCAGTTTCTGTGTCACCCTTTTAGTGAAGATACTAATTCAAAGTGCATTTCTTTATGGGTGGGCAAGAAAAGGGAAAAAGGAGAACTGGAAGATGAAATAATGGCACCTGACAAATATTTCTTTTATTTGTAAAAATTTTAGTGCAGTATTGCAGGGCTTATTTATTGATTTAAGCTTCACAAATGGAAGAAAAAAATATAGAGATAATGTATTTTGGTCATTATAGTATGGGTGACCTTTTTCTCCAGAGAAAAATCTAAGTAGAGCAACTAGATGAGACATTTAGCTAACAGTAAAAATTTCTCAGTAGTAGCAGAACAAAGAAAATGATATTTCTTCCAGAGCACACCCCTTTTAGACTACTTTTGAGCAAAAATTGTTAGTGGCAGTGTGAGTTTTCAACCAGTCTTGCAGATAGTGTAGAAATTATGGTCCTTACAGCTTCCTTGATCCCCTTCTCATTCACCAGCCATCTCAAATAGGTAGACACTTGAAACACTTCTGAAATGTTATGGTAAAACATACAGTGAAATATAATTTGCATGGCCTTCACCACTTTCTACAGGTGCTGTACATATAACAAGCTTCAAAGGATGAGAGAATCTAACAGTTACAAACACAGAATTCCCACACCCAAAAGATCTCCATAAACGCCAAATAAAAACATACATAAAGGTGTGGTTGCTCACACTCATTTTCTTTTAAATGCATTGGCTATTTTCTATTAGAGCTCAGCTGGTTTATTTATTGAGTGTTTATTTGTAGTAAGTTATTGCCTTAAAGAGAGACGGCAATCTGCCTGCCCGTGCTTGGGAAAAAAAACTAATGTTTTGTGCTAGTCCATTTCTATATCTCTTTTAATACCACATATTATTCTATCATGTAGTTGCATATATATTTTAACTAATTCCATATATTTGGACATTTAGGTTATTTTCAATCTTCCTGTTACACCTAATGAACATTCCTATGCATATGTACTTGCCCATTTATGTAACTATATTCTTTGTTTAATTATTTATTTTTCTCAGTTGCAGTTGACATCCAATATTATTTTATATTGATTTCAGGTATACAGCATAATGGTTAGACATTTATGTAATTTATGCAGTGATCCCCCCCCCCATTAGTCTAGTACCCACATGGCACTATACACAGCTTTTCAACATTATTGACTACATTCCATATGCTGTACTTTACATCCCCGTAACTATTCTGTAACTACCACTTTGTAAGAGATTAATTCTTTTTTTTTTTTTGTTAAAGCTGAGCCATCCTGCCACCTGTTGGCAGCTCGGTGGCTGCTCAGCTCGGGCTGGGAATCGAACTGCTGTAGCTCAGAGCTCAAACTCTTGAGCCAGCTCTTAACCAAGTGAGCCACTCGGCTGGCCCAGGAGATTAATTCTTTAAAGCAGAGGTACTCAAAGGAGCATTGCTCTACAGAAACCCTGATGTCATATGTCCATGTGAATGGGTGCATACCCCCCATGCCCACATCCCAGGGAGAGGAGCCATCGCTCTCTGTACATGTCTGATGGACTCCACAGCCACAGAAGAGTTGTGAAAACCCATTGCTCAGCAGTACCTTCCTTGTGCTATGCTTCCACTCAGCAACTTTCAAACACCTAGAAAGATACTGTAAAAGGGCAGCACCTCTGTTTAATGGCAATGTAATGTACCATAGGTATAAAAATGATACGGATGGTAAACAGTGTAATAAAGTGGTCACTTATCCAGTCATCAGAAAATATCACTGACGGGGTGTGAGGTGGGCAGTGGGGGAAGCGTAACAGACAAATTGAAATATATTACACCACTTAAGTTTTTTTCAGTTGCCATTTTAAAAAAACACCCTCAGGGTGTATGTGGACTATTGTGTGATATCCTTCTGACAAAATTCTCTGCAGTTGACATGCAGGACAGAAATCTGAGCACTGTAGAAAAATCACCACATGTGCTGATATCGTCTTTTTTGCAATTGTCATGGTCTGTGAATTTTGAAAGGCATAGTTTCTTTTCCCGCACTTGGTCCTTCTGGGCCTTGCTCATTTTTTCCAATGATCCTCATCCTTTGGTGGTTATAATTCTGAATTTCCTCAAAAGTGGGACTCCATAGATGATAGCTGAGTTCATCACCTCTGGTAACCAGTACACTGACGAGGCTAAACTAGCAGTTCTGCAAGGACATGAGGTGCTGGGATGGGGGCGTTGTTTGTTTACCTAAGGTGATGCCAGTCCCTCACCTGCAGGGACGTGATTAATGCTTTGGATTCTTTCCCTACGTGAAAAGTATAATTATTGCATTGTTTTGTACACCTGAAACTAATAAAAAAAAAACAGTAAAAGATCTCACTGAGCTTATTATGTTCATTATGTGATGTAATTTCTTAAGGTATCTTTTAAAGGCACATCATAATTTTTAAAGTACATCATAATTACCAATATGCCTTTGTAAAGTGATAGAAAAAGGTTGGTTTTGAGGAAGAAGAAGAAGAAGAAGATAAAGAGGAGGAAGAAGGGGAGAAGAGGAAGAGGGAAGAAGTTGAATGGCCAAAGAAGAACTGTCTTGTGATACTGCCTTCAAAGAATGTATGGACCAACATACACTACGTCTTGGAGCTAAACTTCTATCTCTGTCTGTGAAGAGGAGGAGCTGGGAATGAGAGAAAGAAGCCAGGGAAGAGGGCTCAGTCCTTTCTGCTGAGCTCTCAATAGACTCATCTTGGGAAAAGGGCGTAAGGAAACAGATGGTCCCCCTAAAGTGCTGCACTGAGCCTACACACAGGGTAAGCATTGCTCTAAAACAGGGCTTCTAGAAGAAACATCCCCCCATCCAAATCCTGAAATTGTACTCAAAATTTTGTGTTCATGCACAGGTGCATTCCCTCACCCCTTGAGGAGAAGAGATATACTTTTCTCTCCATGTTCAAGGTAATCCACAGCCTCAACACGTTTGTTGAAACATGTTGCTCAGAGTCAGTTTCCTAGACCTTCTCTTTCCAGGAGCATCCAAGTTGCCCTGTATCTCCCATGCCCCGATGATAACAGAAGGTGCAGAGCCAACACTTAGGGTGTTGGAACAGCTTTTCCCTCCATGTAAAACCTAAATAGCTGAAACTCACAACTCCAGCCTCCATGAGCCTGTGTCCTCACTTGGTGAACAAGCCCAGAGTTTGGATGAACTGCCCCAGTTCATGCGGCAGTGCGCTGTCGTTTTCCAACATCCTCACCCTTTTGCTATATTATTTCACAACACCTCTGGAAATAAACAGGACACCTTACCATTAGCTCCCCTTTACAGAACAGAAAACTGAGGGACCGAGAGCTAAAACTCACGTTCACAAGTGGTGGTGGCTGGCCAGGCTGAGAATCTAGGCCTCCAACCCCGAGGTCAGTGTTCACTCTGCTGCAGCACACTGCCCCCAGTTTCTATTACATGCGGGAATTCAAAGAAAGCTAAGACATGTCTGCCCACGAGGAAGCTGAAATCTAAATACAGTTTGTTTGTTTGTTTTCTCCCAGTGGCAAAATGCCCGACTCTGCACACATCCCTGTACCATGCCATGCACTTTCTCAGCCTTAGAATCAAAGTCATGTAAAGGGAGGCAGTGCTCTTCCCAGACAACAAAGAAAGTCGCCAGCACTTACTATGCTGCCACAGGACTCCAGGCAGATCAGAAAAACAAACAACAATGATTCTCATCACACTTTTGAAGATGTATTTTGTATGAATAAACAGAGCCAGAACCTTGCCAACAGGGAACATAATCTTCCTTCAGTAAACATGTATTATACAAATTAATATTTTTAGAAATATGTTTATTTACTAGTATTGGTGGTAGAAAGTATTCTTAGGTCTAATTTTTAACCCACCCTCGTATGCACATTGGTTTCCACAGGACTCTACAATGCATGCCCAGTATGAGCGTGGTGTACCTCTATGATTCTTGGCTTTGATTTTGGACATATGACTTGTACTTGCTGATAAAATAAGGCTAAAATCATGTTGTGCCAAGGCCTCATGAAGCCTTATGTATTTCCACCAGCCTCTTGTACTTCTGCAATCACCTAGAGAAGATCATGCCAGACTAGCCCACTGGTGCCAGGAATAGGAGGCTGGACATTTAGGACAGAGCTGCACCAACCAAGATACTCCAGCTGAACCTGGCCTACCTTAGCCAGTCCCCCTCTCTGCTGTCTCTAAGACTGAACCATCAGCTGTGCTTGTTATGAAATGAAATTCTTTTCATAACAAACCGTGTATGTTTTTCTTGTGCCAATGCAGCAGATAAAGCAATTTTATTTAAACTTTCTTGTTGAGTTTGAATAAAGGAGTTTCAAGACTCCTAGTTTCTCTTGCATGAGATCTCTTTATAATGGGATGGCCAGATATAACTGGGCAGGGGTATAGCCTAATTACTAACTGGACTGTTAACCAGTATTTCATTTTCCATACCTACCCATTGTTCTCGCTTACATGAAAGTTTGTGACTAGGAAGACAGAACCATAAAGAGAATACATTTACTGACGTAGTTGATAAAAAGCCTGTGATGAAAATCGAGACTCCAACACAATGCCTCGAAATTTCTAAGGAAAAATTATTTGTAACCTGGAATTCCATACCTAGCTAAACTATCATTCAAGTAAATGGGTAGACAAAGACCATTTCAGATATATAAGAACTACCTGAGAAAATGCTTCAGCAAAATGATGGAGTAAATAAAGAAATATGAAGTCATAAAGTCTAAGAAACGGTGGATCCAGTTGGAAGGGCAGCAAAGGAAAGACCCAGGTTGTCAGTGATGCAGCAGACCTTCAGAACTACCAGAAAGTGTTGGAGCATGAAGACGGAAATCTTAGGGAAAAGTCTCCAGGATAAATTAAGTCATTTTGATGGAGTTTTTGAGAAAATTAAAAATATATCAGTAGAAAAATTTTTAATGAAACAACTATAAATACTAGGAAAAAATCTGCACAAGAAAGAGAGTTAATCATAATACAACACTTGTTTCTGCAGTGGGTTTACTTACATAATCATCATATAATAAACCTCAATTGAAAGTTTAACAAAAAACAGCAATGAACAGTATTTGAAGGATAGGAGGAGATGAGGGAATCGTAGAGGGATTGTCACAACCTCATTTACCATAGCAGGAAAGAAAGAAATAATGTTTAAAATGGATACATTAAGAAGTAGCAGTATAAGCATATTATTTATAAATATGACCATAAGTACCATAGGAAGTAGCTAGAAGTTAAATTACTTCTTGGGTGGGAAGGAACACTTTTTCATTTATAAGCTTTTCAGAATTGTTTGATTTTTTTAACCACGTACATTATTATTCTGATCAAAATAGGGAAAGAGGCATTATTCCAGAAGCATGAAGAATGAGAGAGAGTCATGCAGGTGAGGCTGGAGAGCTTAGGAGCAGACAATCTAGAGTCTTTTAGATCCAGTTAAGGATCTTGGTCTTCAATGGAAAGTCACTGAGTATTTGTTTAGCTATGTATGTGTGTCATGAAATAATTTTGAAAAGTACCCTGGCTGTAAAGTATAAACTCGTTTGGAGGGTACAAGAGTATGAGCAGAAACCAGTTAGATGGCTACTGTTACAACTAAGATGAGATTTAGAGGTAGCTTAGAAAGGTTAGCAGAAACAGGATTTGACAAATTTGAGTGAAATTTAGAAAGTGAAATGGACAGGTGATAGCAATAGATAGCATATGAAAAGCTGGATATCATGAAAGACAACTGAATCCACACAATGGGTAGAAAGTTATGTGTAGTTCACTTTAGGGAACTTTAGCATCGTTATACAAATGTAACTTCAAATCATATTCAATGGGATTTTAATATTAGATACCAGGCCCTCCTACCTTAAGGATTTGGAAGAAAACACTTACATAGTTACAACAAATAGGTTTGCTCCAACCAAGTTTCCATGACAGAATTAAGCTCTACAGAAAATTATCTGAGGGACTATTTTTTTGCAATTCTGTTAAGGATACATAGCTAGTACCATTGTAGATGCATAGAATATTTAAGATTAAATCTCTCACAAAACCCCAGTTGAGATGGTTGATAACAAGAATAGTTTCTGATCTGATTCAATCCATATTTTTTCTTTTTTTTAATGCACAGTACTATTGTTCTTTTTCCATAGCACCATATTTCATTTGTTGTTGGCCCATGTCAGTATGACCTATCTACTATATGCATCCACTGAATATATTTGTGTATTTGCAATTGCTCAAAATTCCCTAAATATAGCTTTTTAATCAATTGTATTGCTAGGATGGTGAGATCATCATCAGGGTAGTTCCCCAAATAGTATCAGCTCTCCTAATAGTCAGATGATAGGATTATACTTCCCTGACTTCTTGAAGATAGATGTAGCCATGTAACTTCCTTTGGTCATTAAAATATGAATTAAAAAAGTGATGAGTGTCACTTTAGGATCTAGAGAATTCTTCACCATGGTCTCTTTCCTGCCTCAACAAACACAAACTCACATGTTGAGGTAGAGCAGGGTCCCAGAGTAACTACAAGGAGCAGAAGGCTCTTACCATCTCACATTGAACATGTGCCATGGGTGCATAAATACTTTTGTTGTGTTCAGCCACTGTGATTTTTGTATTGCCTGTTACTGCAGCATAACTTCACCTATCCTGCCTGATACAGATGCTTCTTCCAAAATGCTCTGCACAATTCCTACCCCTTGTTGCTTATATTCTAGGAGTGATTCATCGCTGTAGGTTTTAGTGATCCTGCTTTTTGCCTCCCTCTAATCTGAATACTTTATATTTCCTGGGCCAGCTGACTCTGTCTTCTACCCTCAATGATATGAGGAGGCCTATTTCTTTTCCAGAACTGTACCAAAAGCGGGACAGTGGGAATGATTTATGCCAAGTACAGAAAATAAGGGGATGAAATGTGTGTAGAAATTTTTTAAATAATAAAACCAAATAAAAATCAGTGTGATTTTATTATTACCATGCAGCTGCAGTGCAAGGCATTTTCTAAGTTAAGTGCCCATTGCAGAGTATGCTTAAGAGCTTCACCAGCGATAACTATCCAAACCAGCGGTAACTATCCAAACCAGCAGTAACTATCCAAACCAGCGGTAACTATCCAAACCAACTATCCAGCCACAAGTTCATTTATTCATTTACCCAGAACCTCCCATGTGCAAGACATGGAGCTACACAGAGCAGATGAAGTGTTCAACAGCACCGATACTTCCTGCGCTCAGGGACTTTACATTCGGGGTGTACAGGAGGGATGAGGAATCCAACTGGGTGTGCAAATTGTCATGAAAGTCATTGTTCCTCCTTAAGAAAGTGATATCTGAGTAAGGCCTGAATGATAAGGAAGAGGTAGTGATGTCAATTTCTTGGAGAGCATTCCAGATAGAGTGAATGTCAAAGCAAAAGACTTGAAGCAAGAACGAGCCTACTGTGCCTGAAGCATGGCGAATGAGGTGGCGAGTGGAGAGACAGGGGGGCGGGGGGTGACGAGAGAGGTCGGCAGCAGGCACTTGCAGGCCACGGGAAAGAGCCTGGGTTTTAATCTGGTGGCAAAGGGAGAAGCTTTAAGCAAGCAAGTTCTATGACTTTAGAGAGACTCCTCAGGTTGCACTGTGGAGTACAGAGTCAAGAGGGGGCACAGGAGAACAGTTAGGGGGTGCTGCATGAGTCCAAATGAGGTATGGCCATGGCTTGGATGTGGGTCTTAGCTCGGATATGATGAAAAGGGTCAAATTCAAGAAATGTTTGGAGACAGAGACGACAAAGGCAAGACTTACGGATGGATTGGACATGGGTAATGAGTGAAAGGGAGAGCACATAAAAGACTCCTGGTTGAATTTTGGATTAAATAATTGAGTAGGTGGTAGGCATTGGTTCCTGAGAACTTTTCTTCTTAGATTATGCTCTGCTAAATGAGAAGAAGAAAAAGCTAATTAACACCCCTACGCAACTTCTTCCTGCACTGGCAAAAGGAAAACTATACACACACACACACACACACACACACACACACACACACACACACACACACACACACAGAAACATGATGAAAAACCAGTTTTCAGTTAATTAAAATTATCATATTATTCAGGCTACCAGGCATCATAGACCAATCATTTGGGAATTACCATCCCAGTACAGTATCTAGGACGGAACTTGGACAAGCAATTTGATTGGCCCACAGTGACATCACAATTCTATTTCAGAATAGAACTCAGGGTCTGAGCGTTGGTGCCCAGAGCCTGAGGTCTGGCTGCCCACTGGTCCCTAAGCCCTTGGTGGGAGCCGTACTGCGCAGAGACCACTCTACGAGAGGATAAAACACTCACATGGCGGGGCCTTGGGTCAGAGCGTTGTGTAACACAGTCCATAATGGCAGTGGAGGTAAGGTTAGAAACCAGAAACTATATGTCAGTGTGGTCTGACCCCTTTCTGGGTTCACATTAAAATCCCATTTGCTTTCCAGAAAGTAGTGTCGCAAACCATGGTTCCTGCTCATGAGCTCTCTGGGGCAGATCTTCTAGGATACAGTTCTTTCTTGTACTAGAAATGATTTTAAAAGTAAACAACACAAGATACCACTATTAAAAGAAAGTCTGTGGCTCTAACATCCTTTTCAGAAACGTTTCATTGTTGCACAAAAAGAAGCCTCATTATAAACAGCTTTGTTCGCAGATCTACAAGGAAGGTGGAGACGACAGGTGGTCTGGCGACGCCTAGCAGGCAAAATTAAAGGGTGTCTCTGCCCGAAGGCAGCAATTAATTCCAAATCAGATTTCTGCTATGAAATGGATTTTTGCCTATTGCTGGCTTATAAAAGAATCCTCACGTGTCTAACGCTGTGTAATGATTTGAGGCTTTCAAAGGACATGGTGTTTATTGAGCACAATCTGCAATTCAACAAATTGCAATGTCAATTTTCCCTTTTTTGTATATGTTTCAAGCACTGAACCAGGAGCTGAAGGATGATGGGGGGGGCCCATAAGTTAGTCCCCCCCAGGCTTTAGCACACTGACCATGTACCCATGTTGAAGACATCTCTGCCACTTGGCTTATAGCATGATATCTCTGATTAAGTCATTGTAATAGGATAAAGGACAATCTCAGATTGTGAGTCACACCAATGCAATGTAAGATAGAACCATAAAATGATGTCACGGCAATTGACCTCAGTTGTCACATGTGGAATGAACACATGTGGACACCTACATGCTACCTACACTACAGTAGCTCAGTGAAATAGCAAACACTATACAATAGTGGTTAAGGGCTTGGACTCTGGAGACAGACTGCCCAAGTTCAAGTCCCACTTCTTTCACTCACTGGCTATATATGTGAAATCCTGGAAAGTCTGTTAAATGGGGTGACAACAGAATATATTTCATAGGGTTGTTGAAATGATTAAATGAATCAATACACATAAATGACAGAACAGTACCTGGCAAATAGTAGGTGCTATATAAACACTTGTTGTTATTACTATAATTGTAATACTGCACTCCTTTGTCTGAAGTCACACTTAGTGGGTGCTGCCTTCATGACTTGATGTGCCATCAGAAATCATCATAAGAGAGAGAATATGAGGAACTGACATGCCCTGAGCCTTTGCTACATCCCAGGCACTGTTCTAGAGAGGGAAGATACACTGTGTCTAATTCTGACTTCTTGCTAACCAACTGACTCAGGTGGGGAGAGTGTGGTATGGACCCAGGTCCTTGGCAAAGCCTTGAAACAACCGCACCATCATTTCAAAACCTGACTCTACCACTTACCGACTGTGTGACCTTGGGCAAGTTACCTCAGCTCTCTGAGCCCTCATTTTTTCTTAGCTGTAAAACAGATATGACATCTAATTTTCATGGTGCCTGCGAGGATTTAGCAAGTTTGTAATATGTACATGTATGTTAAAGCTGCTGGCACAGTGTGGTTCTCAAAAGTAATTTCACTCCTGTAATTACTTGTTAGCTTTTCCCTCCCAGGAAACTGGTAGCCTTCCTTGCAAGGCCTCAAGGCCAACAATCATTTTACTACTTAAACATGATTTATTATTCTTTCATGGAGAAAAAAGTAACACTTTAAATCATTACAGGTATAGTGAAAGGAAAAAATTAATGATGTAAAGATCTAGAAAGAGTGTTCCACTTCCATTAGACATGTGCTTTTATGTTATACTTAGCCTATATTCACTGTTCAGTATGATTTATTTGATGATTTCCTTTAATCTCTATAATTATTTTTAATCAAAGACGAAGAGTTAATTGAGACAGAGAAAAGTGAGATGATGATCAACAGTCCAGAGATGACAGGGAGCGATGGCTCTCCCAGTAATCTATGGGGCTCATCCTGACTATTCACGCTGAAATGAATGTATAGCTTCCTCAAGCAAATATAAGGTTGTGAGGGATACGTACCTCACAGTTCTGAAGATGGGGGAGGAGGGGTGCCAAACGGCAGCCCCCCACCCCAAGAAACTAGGCTATCAGGTTTGAGTGTGTCTGTTATAATAACTTGTCCTTCCTTTTGTTTCCAAGGCAGTGATTAAAATGTACAATTACACAATATATAAAATTAAGAACCCCAAACCTACAGACACTATTAACTGTAGCCCAGCACTGGACCAGGGACTGGCCATGGCATACAAGGATAGTTGGTGTCACTGATGATTATACACATTCCCGTTGGATTGGGTCACAAAAGTGCCAGAGCCCAAGCTGACTCATATGAGGTGGAATAGCATCAGTACTGCAGGTACCCGACAGGACAGATGTGTTTTGGGGACCAGAAGGGAGGAGCTAGCAGGAATGAACATAGTCCTGGACAGGGACAACATCTAGCACTCCTTACTAGAAGATGTCACTTTTAAATGTTATGCTCGTAAACCCTTCTGAGGACCTAGCGAGGTTGCTGGGACTCCCTGCCCCAGTGGAACTGTGTTGAACACTACAGTCAGAGCCAAGCCAACCAGCCATTCACTCCTCCAACAAATATTTATTGAGTACCCATCCTATGAAGACAGCACGTCAAATTTCCATGACCTAATGACACATTCTGGCAAGGGAGACAGATGATAAAAAAATTATTTCGTGTATTGGAAGATTAAATGTGCTAAAGGGAACAAAAAGTGATGCAGGGTAAGGGGGGCTGGGACTATAGAGGGAGGGACACACTTTTAAATACAGTGGTCAGGGTAGGTCTCATTGAGAAGATGATTTCTGAGTCAAGATTTACAGGGTGAGGGAGTAATCCACCTGGTTACCTGAGTCAAGAGTGCGCCAGGTGGCCAGAACCTCCAGTAGAAAGGTCCTAACATACCTAAGGAGGCCAGTATAGGGGGAGAAAGCAGGGGGAGATGCCATCAGACAGGTCACAAGGGGGCTGACCAGGCCACGGAAGGCGGTTAAAACTTTAATATTTATTGAGTAAAATGTGGAGCCATGCAGGATTTTGAGGAGAGGAGTGATATGATTTGATTAATGTTTTTAAGTTGAGGAGGCTGTTGTACTAATCCAGGTTTGATGCAACGGCAGCACAGACCAGGGTGGTAGCAATAGACGTGGTGGAAAGTGGTCAAATTCTGGAAAATTTCCGAATCAGGATTTCCCTGATGGATTAACTGTTGGATGTGGCAGAGAGTACCTGGGAATGGCTCCCATGTTTTTGTCCTGTAAAACTGGAAGGTTGAAGTTGCCATCAATTGATATTTGGAAAGGAGCAGGTTTTGGGGGAGAACCAGAAGTTCAATTTTGGACATGATAGGATTGAAATATCTGTGAGCTGTCCTAGAAGAAGTGTAGACACTTGTGTGTGATGAGCTTGGAGTTCAGGAGGGAGGTCTACAAGGCGATCCAAAGGCTGGGGGCAGGCTGAGATTTGTAAGGAAGCGGGTGCTGACAAAGCAGAGAGTCAAGGACGGGGCACTTCACCTTTACAAGGTAGCCAAGCGGAGAAGGAACCAATGAAAGAGGTGAGGGGTTGATCCGTGAGGCACTTTCTTGCAAAGCAGGAAGGAGAAATTTCTCAGCGGGCAGGCGGGAGGTTGTTTGCCAGGCTGTCTTTACAATCTGAAATGTGTGATTTGGGGTAATGTGATGTGATCCCTGTGTGGGGGGGATGGTGGTTTCATGGAGGCTTTGGGGTTGGGGAAAGCAGCCTGGATTGTGTATGTGTGTGTGTGTGTGTGTGTGTGTGTGTGTGTGTTGGCATGTTTGCATTATGTGGCTGGGTGGACCCACATGCCCCAAGAGACAGAAGCTCGTGACCAGAGAAGCCCTCTGGGTAAGGCTGCTGGGGGCATCTCCTGACACCTAACAGGGGGAAACGTTCCATTTTTCACAGTTGAGAGCATTTTTTAAGATAACTTCCTAATCACATGCTAATATGAATCCTCATAGGTTTGAACGGTCTACAAATGCCTTTTCTTCTGAATTCACTCTATCCAACTCTTTTCTTCAAGGAAGAGGGTTTTCTAAGATTCTTATTGATGATTACTTTTGACTATACTCCTTCCTCTTCATTAATTTACTTCCTCTTTATCATTTCTGCTCTAAATGATGTGTTACTTCCTATTACTTGGCCCTAAAATTGAGCGTCACATCTCATCGCATTGAGAGTAATTCATTCCCCACATGGACTCAGCCCCAGCACCAGACAGAGCCCAAAGAGTCTACATCAGATGTCCCCTTAAGCGCGATATTGTATTTAAAATTACTTAATCCCACAGACACAGAGGATAGTTTTCTATAATTTGAGATATCTTTCAGGTTTTTCCTGGGGATGAACTATGCAAAACAATATAATTTCTCATGTTTCTTTCCCTGTGTATTTAACAAGCATCATCTAGCAACTCTGATGTGATGAGCCAGACCCAAGAGTTTGACAAATGCTAACTCATTTTATTCTCTCAACAACCTGCAAGGTAGGGGCTATCATCATCAGCAGCCCTATTTTATAGATGAAGGAATTGAGTTGTGGAGAGGTAAATGTCCTCGCCATGACACACAGAGAGTGACAGAGCCAGGATTCGAACCCACACAATTGGGCTTCAGAGCCCCTGGGCTTAATCACCGTCCTTTGCTATGTTCTCTGCCTCTTCTCTTACTTTTCCACCAGGGGAGCTGCTTCTGTTTTCTTTGGTAACATCATAACTTCATATCTGGTACTTCCAGATCACCCTTTAAATTCATAAAACAGCATCTGAAAAATGGGTGACCAAACCCACTTTGATGATGACGGGGTGGTGAGCCAGTGAGCCTGCTGACCATAAAACGACCAAATGAAGGGCCACACAGATGGAATCCCTCAGTGGGCCTTCCTTGTGTAAAGGGAGGGGCTATCCTTGATGCTGCAAGGTACAGCAATTGCAACTATTGGTATTTTAAGCACATGCAATGTCAAAGTGACTGTTTTCACACTCTAAGGAAAACACCTACATAAAGATTAAAAATGTTTAATCCATTTCTTCTCAATTTGATTTTTTTTAAATGAAGGACTCATTGTAAAGATGACGTTTTAAAACGTCAGTGTTGATCCGAGGTTTCCGTTCCTAGTACTTTCGACTGTCTGAACTGAGCGTCCTCCCTTTAAAGCTCTGTCCCGTGTGGCGGCAGCAAGTGTCCTGTTTCTGCAGCTACCTGGAGATGGCCCTGTAGCAGGCGGTACAAAATCTTTCCTGGCTGAACTTAAGTGCCTGGTCTCTCTGCACATCGAAGTTTGAGAAGTTTGCTTGTTGGTTTCAAGTGCTGACTCAACAGAAGGGGGCGGGGTGGGGCCTCAAGCAAATATAAGGTTGTGAGGGATACGTACCTCACAGTTCTGAAGATGGGGGAGGAGGGGTGCCAAACGGCAGCCCCCCACCCCAAGAAACTAGGCTATCAGGTTTGAGTGTGTCTGTTATAATNGGCGGGGCCTGAGGGCCTACAGTTCTGACCTGTTCCCAGGCGTCCTTGCTGCTGCTGCTGGTTGGCCCAGATCAATTTGAGTTGCAAGGGCCAAAAGCTGTGGCTCTCAACCTGGGCTGCTCCATTGGGAACCTTTGAAAGGTGCTATTACTTGGGCTGTCTTCAGATTTCCCGGAATCTGATTTTATTGGTCTAGGGTGTGGCCTGGGCAGCAAGAGTTTTCAAAGCCCCTCGGGTGAATCCACTGTCCATTTGGGATTAAGACTCACTAGTTTAGAGCAGTCATCCTCAAAAATGTGGTCCCACACCAGCAGTAGCAGCACCTCTGGGGAACGGGTTATAAATGTAAATCCTTGGATCCCCCCAAACTTCAGATCTGGAACAGAGCCCGAGGGGTAGGCCCAGTGTGTGTGTGTCAAAAAGGCCTCATGTGACCCTGATGGCCACTAAAGTCTGAGCATTTAGAGGCTCATGAAATACATTTCCCATTTCTCTACCATTCCCCCCTATCTTCTCTCTCCTCCCTCCTTTTTGTCCCTCTTGTCTGTTTCTCTCCACCCCCTCCCCGACGCGTGGTTTGCAATCTGTTTAGAATAGCAGATCTGTGCCAAAATACGCTGATAAAAAATTGAGTCTAAGGAAGGGTATACAGAAAGCAATTGATGCCAAGGATATGAATATAAACATCTCAGTAACTGACAGTTGGTCATGCTCAGTCAATTTAGGCATTGTGTACGCCCAGCCAGAGTAAAACTGATGCAAAAAATTTTCTAAATACGTTGTCTACACATATTCACATTTCTAATTAAAACGAACAGTGTCATGCTGTACAATTAACAGGGGGAAAAAAACCCAATAGGAATTGTCTTAGTAGGTGCTTCTGCCAGGTACCAGAGCCAGTGCTTCTTAGGGACCCAGATAAGTCTATTCGATCAGAATGCGCCCAGCCCAGGCCAAAACAGTGCCGCTGCCATGAATCCCACCTGTGAGCATCCAGGGTGATAAGCTCGAAGTCTGGGCACCTGAGACTTCACCTATGTCTTTTTAAGCTCATGACCTCGGAGACTGTGAGTCCCTGGACACTTGAACCTCACTGCCCTTCCCTTCTGAGGAAGAGGCAAACATTCATGGGCAGTTCAAGGAAGCAGCAGCTCCTACTGGGGGATTGCCCCCACAAGGGGGATGAGCACAGAACACGGAGGCAAGGGAGGTCTGACGGGAATGCCTGGTCACCTGGCGTGCCCTTTACTCCAGGGGAGAGGTTCCTGGCCCTTGGCCAGGGGGAGGGAGGTACATGTCTCAGTGTGTTCTGCCTAAGGGCTTTAATACTAGGCAATGTTTGTTTTTTTAAATTGTGGCAAAATACGCCCATAAAATTGTCCATCTTAACAATTTTTAAGTGTCCAGTTCAGTAGCGCTAAGTAAATTCATATTTTTGTGCAACCAATCTCCAGAAGTTTTTCATCTTGCAAAACTGAAACTCTGTACCCATTAAATAACAACTTCCCCAGCCCCTGGCAACCACCCTTCTGCTTTCTGTCTCTATGAATTTGACTAAGTACCTGATATAAGTGGAATCATACAGTATTTGTTTTATTGTGACTGGCTTATTTTACTTAGCATGGCCTCAAGGTTCATCAGTTTTACGTATGTCATAGTTGCCTTCCTTTTTAAGGCTGAGTGCTATCCCAATGTATGTGTCTTCCACATTATATCTATTCATCTATCAATGGATACTTGGGTTGCTTCCTCCTTGGCTGTTGTGAATAAAGCTGCCATGAATATGGGTGTGCAGATATCTTTTCAAGACCCTGCTTTCAATTCTTTTGGATAAATACCCAGAAGTGGAATTGCTAGATCATATGGTGGTTCAATATTTAATTTTTTGAGGAACGACCATACCGCTCTCTATAAATGCTACAATGTTTTACATTCTCACACAGTGCACAATGGTTTCAACTTCTCTGTATCCTTGCCAACAGTTGTTATTTGGGGGTGATGGTGAGGGCTGATAGTAGCTATCCTAATGGGTATGAATTAATATCTCATTGTTTTCATTTACATTCCCCTAATGATTACTGATGTTCAGCATCTTTTCATGTGCTTATTGGCCATTTGTGTATCTTCTTTGGAGAAATGTTTATTCAGGTCCTTTGTCCATGGTTTAATTGGGTTTTTGGTTGTTGTTGAGTTGTAGGTGTTCTTTATATATTATGAATATTAACCACATATCAGATATATGATTTTCAAATATTTTCTCCCATTCTGTAGGTTGCTTTTTTTTCTTTTTTTTTTACTGTTTATTGTGTCCTTTGATACTCAGAACTTTTAAATTTTGAGGTAGTCCAATTTTTCTATTTTTGCTTTTATTACCTGTATTTTTGGTATCACATCCAAAAAATCATCACCAAATCCAATGAAGCTTTTCCCCTGTGTTTTCTTCTAAGAATTTTATAGTTTTAGGCCTTACGTGTAGGTCTTTGATTCATTTTGAGTTAATTTTTATAGATGATGTAAGGCAGGGTTCCAACTTCATTCTTATGCATGTGGCTATCTAGATTTTCGAACACCATTTGTTGAAAAGACTGTCCTTCCCCACTTTGAACAGTCTTGACACACTTACTGAAAATCCTCTGACCACATATGCAAAGGTTTATTTCTGGGTTTTCTGTCTATTGCATTGGTCTACATGTCTGTCTTTATGCCAATACCACACTGTCTTGTTTACTGTAGCTTTATAACAAGTTTTGAAGTCAAGAAGTGTGAGGCCTCCAACTTTGTTCTTCTTTTTCAAGATTATTTTGGCAATTTCAGGTAATGTTAGGCAAACTTTTAAACCAAAATTCAGATTACTTATGTCTTAAAACCTTCAAATGACTTCCCATGTCATGTAAAATCCAAACTCCCTACCATGACGGCCTCTGCTCCCCAGGATGGTCCCTTATCCCCAAGTGCTTTTTACTCACACATCCATCCATTCATTTATTCTACACATATTTATTGTGGTCCTACTATGTGTTGAGCTCTGTAATAGGCACTGTAGATAAAGCAGTTAACAACCATGCTGACTTCTCCCCGCTGATGTTATGTGAGAGGCCTTCCTCCCCTCCCTGTCTAGATTGGTCCTTCTCCTCCTCATCCCTCATTCTCCATTCCTACACTCTGCTTTTACTGCTTTCATAGACTTCCCTGGATTCTTCATTTTGTTTACATGTATATTATATGTCTTCCCCACCAGATTTTAAGCTCCCAAAATTCAGAGACCTAGAAGACACTGGGGGGGAGGCACTCAATACACCATAGTCGAAAGAATCAGCTAAATTTATTTGACTGTTTTCTGAAAAGATAGTAAACCTGAGCAGCAAAGGCTCTCTTAGAGAGGACAAAGTGGACAGTCACCTTTCTGAGCACTGAACAATGCTGTCGATTGGGACATCACTACATCACCATTTAGAAGGTTACTTTAAACTTATACTAAACACAGAATAAAATGTTCTAACCATAACTTCACTGTTTAAACTGAGCAGGATTTGTGAGGTCCCTGAACTTTCTTTCTTTCCTTTCTTTTTTTTTGTTTTTTTCTCATCTTTTGATTGGGACCTTTCCAAAGGAAATATGGAGAAAAGAACTATACCTCCTTGTGTAGCCTGAGAGCAAGAACCTGGTACCTTAGAAAAGGAGAGAAATTATTGACTGTTTCAAGGCTATTGACTTAAAATACAGTTATTAGATTCCATTATTGTTCTAGACAAAAAATGCTTTAAAATGTGAGTCAATCAGGTTTAACCAAAAAGTAGAGGGAATGTCTCCCAAATAATCTCGTTTTTGATGGTCATTCGATTACATGTAGCCACTGATGTTCCAATTCCCCAAATTACAAATGTGCCTCTGCCACATTTATGTTACAAGTAAACTGAAATTCATGAGGCTTTTTTACCACTTTCTTCCCTGGGGTTCACAATCCAAAAGTATTTGCTCATAGTAGTGAGTGTAACATGGACACAAATATTTGCAAGTTTTCCTCACAGTCAACTACCCACAAGGTAAATGGATTTGTTCATGTTATAAACCCCAAATGCCATATTTTTACTTTACACCATTAAACCTGCCAGAATTACATTACATATCCTTCCTGAAAGTACAACCCTAAATTACTACTTCTTAAACAAAGTAAGAATGTCAGACTTTGCTGTCGTATATAAGACAAATCATGTGAATTCTATTACTTTATCATACTCTGTTTTCATTCAGACAATTTCAACCTCCTGCAATATATTCAAGCTAAACTGTTTATTTAGTACATTCTCCTGGCCTATTACTCAGGAAAGAATCAGATACTCTAGTGATTATCTTGCGGAGGCTCACTCGTTGCTTTTGGATACAGGCCACAGATGAAGTAACAATAACCACACTGACGAAAAAAAAAAAGAAAAAAAAAGCTAAACCAGCAATACGGTATTATGACAACAGATCACATCTTGATTTGGAAAAGCAGAGGTGGTACTCTGGTGTTCTTAACTTTGTAGACACGTATCATTTCTCTTGACATTCTGCCACTATCTACCACCAATAAATCTTCTAACAAAGATAGTCTAAATTTTCCCCAAGGATCTTCAGGAGTGACTAACTGAATATCGCTGACAACACATGAGAAATTTTATTTCAAAAATAAATGGTTCCATTAGGCTTCCTTAGGGGATACATGAGGTCAGGATATGTTATAGAGTTGTGCTTCGCAGCGTATACTTTTTTAATTTTCACCACAATTATTTCTCCTCAAAACATGTTAGAGTCCTTGACAGAACGTTTCTCACAAGATTGCTTAGAGTAACTAAAAATGAAAAGCGACCCAAATGTCCAACACCAAGGGGTTGGTTGAATACAACATGACCTATATACAACACTGGAATATGAGGCAGCCATCAAAAGGATGCTATAAAAATATAATATATTTATGAATGTGGAAAGGTGTGCATTTTATGTTGTCTATTGAAGAAAACATATTAAGTAGCATTTATATAACATATATAAGAGAAATAACATGTTTAGAATGTATGAAATTATGTATGTATATAATATCTGAGACGTATTTTATATGTGAAATACATTATAACACATTATATATAACATATTATTTAGAAAGGAATGCTTTTCCTGGTTTCAGACTACATCATGCCCTCTTGATAAATACCCTGCTGGCATACTGTGTTTCCTTTCATAGCACATCTCAGAATTGTAAGTAAATATTTGCTTCATAGTTATACATTGTTTTCCACCTGAATATAATCTCCTTGAGGGCAGCAGTATGTCCGTCTTATACACTGCTGTATCTAGCTGCAACTAGTTTTTGGTAAGCAGCTCAAAAGTGTTTGTTGGATGAAAGAACAAATGAGTGACTGAATTAACGCACACAGGAAAAAAGTCTGGAAATATATATATCAAAATGTTACCAATAGTTTTCCTGTGGACAGTGAGATTACCGTGATTTTTCCCTTCTTAATTTTCTAATTTTTCTACAATGGTTATATACTTTTGGAATAAACATGACAATACATTTTTTAATGGAAATTGTTTTAGTCAGCTTTTGCTGTGCTAATGCTACAGTCCATTTCAAAGTAACAAAGTCTTGTGACGATTAAGTCTTCATTACTCACCTAGTCTCTGAGGGTCGGCTGTGGCAGCTCTGTTCCAGACCCCAGGTCAAGTTCAGACTCCAGGTCAGGTATGCCCTACAAGTCTTCTCCTGGAGGGAAACAGGCAGCGGGATTAGTTTCTACCTGGGACATGCTGTTTCCATGGCAGGAGGCAGACGCACAGGAGGGACCTCTGCTCAGAGCTGGCACTCTGTCACTTATACTCACCTTCAATTGGCCAAAACAAGTCACATCGCCAAGCCCAAAGACAATGAAGCAAGGGTGTATATTGCCTCCTGAGGGGCAAGGTAAGTCCCATGACAATGGGGAAAGTCAGAATCACAAACAACATCAAGTTCTAAAAACAAGAGCTAAACCCCTGAACCAAAGAACAGCCTTCCAAACACACACACACACACACACACACACACACACACACACACACACACACACAC
>NW_017731490.1:3311449-3315695 GCF_001890085.2 Hipposideros armiger | reverse complement strand
CATTGAAGAAAATTTGTAAAATACAGAGACATGCAAAGAAGAAAGTAAATGTCACCACCCCTTAGAGGTACCTACTGCTAACCTAGTTCGCCACCCGCCAATGATTCTTATCAGACCAAATTAACTCCACGTCAAACTATCAACGTGGACTTTTGACCACATTCTATCACTGATGGGAATTCACTCTTCTTCACTAAGACAGGCTTTCTCATTCACGCGTGGGGCCTTCGGTAACCCAGGCTTGACCTCCAGTTCAGCCTGGAAGGTCAAGAGAGGCTGGAGCCCAGCCTGGACCATGCGGAGTAGGGGAGGGCATGTCCCATGTGGGAGGCAGACTAAGTGATAAGTGAGGATAAAACATTGATAAAATGAAACATAACATGAGAACACTGGAAGCATCCTAAGTCAGTTAACTTCCATTTACTAAGAAGTATACTATAACCATGCATATTTTACTATGTATAGGTCCAGTGTAATTCATTCTCAATTTCTCCTTCACCACCCAGGCCAATCCATCACTAAACCCTGTCAATCATGTTTCCAAAATCTGCCTTGAATTAGATACTTTCTCTCCGCTGCCACCATGCTCTTCCACCAGGATCATCTGAGCTCTGATCTCTCACTCCTGCCTGCTCACAATCAACTCTCCTCATGGCTGCTGGGTGGTCTGCTTAAAAAGTAAGACCGCATTATGTCAGTTTCCTGATGAGTTTCAGAACTCATCAAACCTCCCAATGGCCCAAATGCTAGCTAGCTCTGACCTGCGATGTCCCATGTTGTCTGGCCCTGCCAGCCTTCAGTCTCATCCCTGCCTCCCCCACCCTCTCCCCTGGAACTTCAGCTACTTGGCCTTCCAGTCGCCCACCCCACAATCCAGTCTCACCCGTCTTGGGGTCTTACTCAAGCTCAGCTCTGCCCAGAGGCCCCTCCCCTCTGTCTGCCACTATTCCTTCTCATTCTTCAGGTCTGAACTTAAACAACACAGAGCGTAGATATGGAAACACATGCATGTATTTTTTTTTGTAATAGTGAAATTCTTTCTGGAAAGGTTCTAGATGGTTATTTTCTTTTTTGTATTCATGCATATTTTCTAAACTTGCTACAATAAAAGTACATTGCTTTTATAACCAGAAAAACTTCTGAATCATTTTCCTGGTCTCTGGGTGGTGTTAAGAGTTGATAGTTAACAGTGAAGTGAGGTCATGCAGGCACAACACCCCACTGGAGAGAAGCTGAGTGCTCCTTGGGCTACACCTTCCTTTGGAAGCAGCATTTCCCTGTTTCCAGAAGATGCTCTCTCCTTGCCTTTTTTTTGTTCAAAACACTTTTCCCCTTTGTTCAGAATGCATTCCCCCTGCTCCTATTCCAAGACTTCATTATGGCTTGACACAATTCCAGCTCATCTTTCTAGACTCAGCTCAAAACCTCACCTCAAGTCGGAGCTTGACCATCCTAGCAGACTAAGTTTCTCATTCCAAGGGCTTTGGGTTGTCATCCCTGTAGGAGCCCTGAGCTCTGTGCTTTGGGATTCATCCCTGAACAATGACCGGCCAAAGGACCAAGGGCTCTGCTAGAACAGGGCTCAGCCTTCTCCCCCCTGGCACCCCCAGGACCCAGGCCAGTGCCCAGCAGAAGGGAAATGCTCAATTAATGTTTGTTGAATGAATAAATGAACTCAATTATACAGGTGAAGAAATCAAGACTCAAAAAGATTAACTAACTTGGCAAAGTTGCACACCCATTCAGTCATATTTTCTTTTTAATTTCATAAATACTTCAATACAAGTCAAATCTGATAAAATAGAAATAAGAAAGAATTACAAAGAAAATAAAAACATGGAAAGGACTCAGCTTATAAATGGTGAGACAGGACCTGCAGCCACGCTTTCTGACTACAAGTTCAGTGCTTTCCCACTGTGCTAGGCTCTTACCAAAAGTGGATGTTTGTCATCTGTGTTGACGGGCAGAGGTTTGTTTCTTATTTACTGTTTAGGTGACTTCAGTCTCAATGGTTGAAGCAGAATACGCTTGGGGCAGCACGTTTTCCCACTAATATTTTGCTACAGACAGAATCATGAAACCTATGGCTTCTGTCCAACGAACCCCTCCAGTCACCACAATTGCACAATGAGGCAATTGCAACGTGTAAACAAAATGGCTTAAAACGCAGAACATAGGTACAGAATGAACAGCCACATAAAGCAGTGAGGTACTTAAGCAAGTGTGTCCCCCTGACAGCGCTCTGAGCAAGCAGACCCATGCATTTATCTGGTGGCCACTTGGCTCCCAGCAAGCAGCTCACCGACAGGACTTGGCAGGACTCCCTGGGGCCATGCTTATTCCTGGTGGCAACGGGCAGGGTGCCCGGCATCACCCTCTGTATGCAAGACAGCAGGGCAAGGTGCCCGAGGCTTAGAGACAAAAAACATCTGTCGGAGTCACCGAGTTGTTGGTTGCCTGAGTTCACCCACAGAGAACGCCGAGGGAGCCAACTGCCAGGCTGTTTCCAGGATGTGTTCCGTCCCTGTGAGGGACACTGTGAGCTCCAGAACTCAGGCCNACCCAAATTGACAGTCCATAGCATAGTATAGTATCATTAGCTAGTAAATGATTATTTTAAGTCATATGTTTGGGGGAAGCTTTATTATGAAGCAAAGATACATTGCACTTGTTGGGCTAGAAGCTAATTTGCTGTGACCAAAAGACTCAGACAGTAGTTTAAGTAGATTTTTACATTTAAGTCCAGGACTCCTCAACATGTTTTCCATTACTGGGTCCAAGATGGCTCCTCTGGCTCCTACCATCACAACGACATCCCAGCCAGCAGACAGGGAGAAAACACAATGGATGCTCCCATGCAATCCCTGTAGGCCTAGAATCAGATGTACCACATGTCACGCCTACTCCCTTCCCAGTGCCAGAACATAATCGTATGGCCACATCTAGCTGCAAAGGGGGTAAGAAATATCGGCTTCAGTTGTGACAAAATTCTTTGTGCTCAGAAATAATTCTAGTCAAGTGAAAGAACAGAAGAATGGACATTGGAAAATAGTTCCCTGCCACAGTTATTGAAAAAAACTGTTAATTTGTTTATATGCATATATCAGATTAAATGGTTAGTTGGTAGCCAGAAAAATCCAGAAAATTGCTTCAATGCCCCACCGCACTTTGCTGGTATAGTCCTGACTACATCACTGTAAAAAACATCATTTGCTCTTGAATCTATAACACCATGTTTAATATTTTGTAGAAAGGGAACGATGATTTCTATCAAAGTGGCAGATAACACAAGTTTTCATAATGCAAATATTTCTTCCCATAAAGTCAAAATACTTTCCCAAGGAGACATTCCCAATATGTGGAGCCCTTCAAAGGAAAAGTTAGTGCCTGATCAGAGTCTCTGGGGTGTTTTGGCATCATTTTCCCATTTTTATCTTTTTTTTTTTCATAAATTTCCTGCTGTATTTTCTAGTCTACATTAAATTCTCAAATGCCTGAGCACTAGACGGTAGGATTTTATAGACCCTGGAAAGGGTTCAGCTTTAACTGAGTAAAATGCCCAATGTAATGTAAAACTAGATGAAATATATAAATAGAGTACACAGGAAAAAGAAATGTGAATGACTTCAAAACCTAGAAACATCTGTATGTCCTTCCTCCATAAGAGAAATGGAAATTAAAACTACACCAAGATACCAGGTTTCTCTTCCAAATTTCCACGTCTGATAACACACTGTTGGTGAGAATGGAGAGGGGATGACATGGTTTAACCCACAGGGAGAAAAATTTAGCAAAAACTACTGAATTCTAAAAATCCATGTACACTTTGATTTACCAATTCTATTTCTAGGCATTTATCCTACCAAGATGCTTGTATGCATAAAAAATCATATGTGTTTTATTTTCTGAAGCATTGTTTGTCAAAGGGGGAAAAAAGTAACAACCTAACTACTCATTTGCTGGGGATTTGTTTAATAGAGTACATCCACACAATGGGGTATTACATAGCTGTGCATCAAAAATATATAGTAAATGATTTCTGAAATACTCTGTTAAATTAAAAAAACACACAAGGTACAGAGGTATGGAATATTCCACACAATGCTGCCATTTGATTTTAAAGGAAGGGAATGTTTGTACATATGTAAAGCCTTTAGAAGGATCAACAGGGGCCAGCACCTCTCAAGGGAGAAGGAAACCAGGCTGATGCAGAATAGGATGAGAGGGAGAAATTCCTAATAAACAT
>NW_017731490.1:3297317-3302689 GCF_001890085.2 Hipposideros armiger | reverse complement strand
AAATGGATTTCAATCTTTGTGGGTTATTAGCTGCTTAAGCACTTGACCCTGTCTAGCTTCTTGTCCTGTTTCTGTCATGCTCCTTATTGTCTCTGTGACCCACTTTACACAATCTTCCACCTAAGCTTTGCATTCTGCCCTTTGTATCTGGTTAGACCTCACAATAAAGTCACTTCATCTTCTCCCACCTTAGGCTCAGTCTGTGGTGTCCACCATGCAGGAATCGACGCCCCAGGGCAAGGCTGGCAGGGCCTGCTCCAGCTTTGCTCCTTCCCACAGAAGAGCACACTGAGAAATTAGATAAGAGTCTATCCTGGGCCCACTCGGGCACCTCCTGGCTGCTTAAGCCCATTGCTGTCCCTCTGGACAGCACAGGACTTTACAATTCTTTCTCCTGAAACGTAAAAATGGAGACTATGTTCCCATGTTCTACTCCTGCAGGGTCTTTTGCTGACCAATCCATGCTAATGTGTGAATAAGAAGGGGTGCATTATCCTACTCGGTAAAGATAACTGCACCTTGACAAAAACCTTCTGGAGATAATGTCGAACCCAAAGGGAAGTCTTTGAAGTGCAATTTTCCAGCTCTAAGAAGTGTGCTGGAGGACAGGCATTTGAGGCTAATAAAGCTTTCAGCACTCCTGAAATTATAGGATGTAAGCAGCTCTATTCTTCCTAAAGATAGGGCCAGTCCTTACAAGGCTCATATATCCTTGTAAGAAGTGTCACCAGATGCACAGTGTGGGGAGCTGGGGGTGTTAATCATACACAGTCAGGCTGAAGGGGGAGATCATCAGTAAGTCACCAATTTGCTTCCCTGCTTTTGCCTGGGAGGAAAGACAGGAAATGAACATTTATTGAAACTCAACTATGGGCTAACCAATGTACCAGGCCTTCACATGTACTATCTCATTAGTCCTAAGGGAAGCTACCATTTACAAAGAGCTTGCTTTGCAGGGCCATATCCTGGACTAAGAGTTTTAAATATATTACTTATTTGAATCCTCCTACTAATCCTATAAATAACCCTGTAATCTCCTGAAATACTACCTAAGTATTATTCCCTCCCATTTTGCCAGCCAGGAAGCAAGGCTAAGGCGGTCAACTTGCCCAGTACCACACAGCTAGCCAANAGATTGTAACTTGTAAAGCTGGTTGCTGCTAATGTAAGGCTTGAACTATGATGTGTCATTGTGATGGAAGCCTAAAATGGGATTCCATTTGGTTACTATAACTGCCTACCTAATTGTTCCCCCGCTCGGTATTCTCGGTATGATCTCTATATTGTGCCATTCGGGCAAATCTTTTTTCCTTGTTCTTTCATCTGTAGAACTCAGAATCTATTTTCTTAATGGGCCTTTGATTGTATGATTCTCACGAGCATTATTAAGATGGAACAAGTATCCAGAAAAATCTACATGGAGTCTATGGAGATATTCCATTTGGACCTACTGAGTTTCTCAACAAGCTAACTGTTGGGTTAAGAAAACATAGGGACCAAACATACGACATCAGGCTTCCTTCCCTGACGCCAGCTGGGTGTTTGATGTGGTGACATTCTGAGGACATGCAATGCCAGTTTCAGTTGCATGATTCATGTTGTTAACCTTTGTAAATGCTGAACATAAACGAATGACCTTAAACTCTACCCAGCTGTACAAGAAACACTATTTGTAAATAGTCTTGTCCCTGGTGTAGTACTTTTGACTTGAAGAAAGATACTCAGCAATTTAGGCAGTTCCTTAGTCCATGACAGCACCACAGTCATGACTTACAGGTGGCTTTCATTATTCTCACAAACCTAGTTAAAAGTTCATCAGAAGCAGTAGCTTCAAGCTTTGGAGGCTAAGTTCCCTTCATGTTCGCACTCCATCACCCAGATGGAAGAAATCCTTAGAAAATCCTCATGACTTTACATTTGAATTGTTACACACGTTTTGATCATGCAACTACAGAGAAGGTTTGGAGTGACAGAACAGCACCATCCTGAAATCATATGTTGTCCTTTCAGAATAAAATATGAGAAATGCTACTGTAATTCCAAAAATTAGATATCTAGCAACTTTTGTTCAGAAAAGTCATGTGATAGCCCTTGTTTTGAAAATAATTTTCTGATATAGATAAGTAAAGATAGTTTTGATAATATTTATTTTACATTTTAACTTTAGTAAACAGAAAAATTAAGGGGCATGTACCATGCAAAATGTAAGAGTGTTCAATGAGTCATTTCAACAGAGATGGTGGCATAGGTCAAAAGTTTATAACAATACTTCTGAGGGTCATTTATAGTTTCTTTTCATTAATACTTCTAATCAATTCCATATCAATCAAGACAGCAAACAATTTACCCAAATTAGGTCTTTACTGCATTTTTTCCACATATCTATTATTCTCAAAAGACCAGTCAGCTTGATACTTAATATTCTCACATTGAGATGCCTCTAATCTGCAGGCTTCACATAGGTATCTAATTTTGAGCCCATAGTGAATTCCAGATGTGATCACAACTGCATATCTATTGAATAAATAGCCCTCTGATATTGACTGAGAGCTTTCGCTGTGTCAGCCATCATATTTAGTGCTTTACAGATCACATATTTTAATCTCACACAAATCCTATGACTTCATATGTTATTCTATTGTATTATATTTTATTTCAGCTTATTATTCTGTTATCATTCTTCTTTCTCAAATGCTGGAAATGAGTCACAGAGATTTTGATAAGCTCTCCACAGTCCGACAGTAAGTATATGGCAGCACTGGGGTTGAGACCCAGTTTTAAGTGGCTGTGAGATAACTAAACATTCAACTCCTACCCGATGTGACCTTTGGTAGCACTGTAACTGCCCACACATTTCTTCTGGGGCAAAAAATACCACGCTATTCTGTTTAATTTGTCTCACATTGTCCCGGAGTTTGGGATGTGGTAGAAAAGAGGCCAATTGCTCACTTGACAAATGACACTTTTAAACTGGGAAAGCAGAATTGGTGTTGCTGCCATAGCAACTGACCAGGAAAATTTCCTGATAGTTAAGAAACTGCTGGGGCGAGAAAGAGGTCTCCACTGGTTAGCAAGCTTGCTTAAAAGAAAGCAAGGTTTTTTTAGTCCCCAAGTCGAAGCTGCATCCTAATCACAGACACTAATCTCAATATACTCAGTATTTTAATGAATTCTGAATCTGATTACATCACCTGTGGAGATCAACTGCCTGGACTACATGAAACTAAATAATCAATGTGACTCAATTTTTAATTGGCTAGCTTTATTTTTTGGATAAGAAATAAGATAGAAGAGTCCAAAGATAAATAACGTTGAGAAGCAGGAAAAGAATGTTGAAGTCAACACTTGGGTCAAAAGATAGTTAATTGATTGAAGGGACTAAGATCTTGAGAGGGAGAGAGTTTTAACCAAGAGTCTACCAGTTACAGTAACAAAAATACAAACTGAACTGGCTTAAAAATCAAAGAGGCTTTACTGGCTCTTTTAACTGGCAAGTCTAGGCGTTAAGTCTGACTCGTCAGAATCAGGATACCCATGCGTTGTCCTCTGGAACCTGTTTCTCTTCACTTCCAGGTCTGCTTCCTTTCTGGTGGTCTCCTCAGACAGACTGTTTCTCTGTAGTAGTTCAGAAGACCCCTAGCAACTTCAGGCTTACACCCTATCAGCTTAATAACCATAATAGTAAAAAAGTTTACCTTTCCTAAACGCTTCTGCAAAATCTCAGGACAGGCTCCCATTGGCTCACTGGGGGTCACATGTCTATCCCAGATCCACCAATTGCAGTGAAGTGCAGAGAGAGGAGGGAGCTGACTCGGGGCCTGGTCAGATAGACACTTCTGGAATAGTGGAGGAAAGTAGAAGAAGGAATGGAAAACTGGGCCTCTATTCTCTAATGAAGGACGAAACCATATTTTGAAGGCAGAAACAGCTGAGTCCAGGGTCAGGAAGGAAACTATTGTGAGGTGCTAATTCAGTTTCTGGCAGATAACTGATTTTATTCCTTTGATAAACTATAAGTTACATGTCTCTGATACGTCTCTGAGCATCTCATACAGAGAACAATCGCTCTGAAAAATTAGGCATAGAGATAGGGAGGATGGTCCCTCCTCTACCCACCAAACATCTCCTCCAGGTCCCTGCAATTTTACCACTAGTGTTCTTTAGCTTTTGAAAACATTTCAGATTTTAAAACTCTTCTATTAAAATGTGAGTGCCTGCCCCCTGTCAACAGCTACATCCACGAACGAGTGAGCAATACTCAAAGTTCTGTTCAGCTGGAACTTCATAAAAAAACATGAAAGCACACAGAATTGCATCATAAATTAAGTACAGTTTTTTGTCACGTAAACTCAAGTAGAAATTTATATTAAACAACCTACAACTCATCTAATTATGGTGGAACTCTCTTCTTAACTAGCAACAACTCCCCATGAAGAGATGTGGCCAAGGATGAGCTCTCTGCACTGGTTCTGGTTCTTTGTGGACCTATTTTTGGGGTCATCTGCTGGCCCCTGTGGTACTCTACCTGCATTTACAAACCACACTGAAAATCATTAGATGGTATCAGGATTTACCTTCAAATTCCAGAGAGTTCCTAGCTTTTGTGCAATTACTCAAAGGTCGATTTTTTTTAAAGCATAAGATCTTTATTTCCTTGGTTCTAACCATGTCTATTTTTATTTGCTACTTCCTTGGTTCTAACCACACTATTTCCTTGGTTCTAACCACGTCTGTTTTTATTTGTACTTTATAGATTCCAATTACATACTGAGATAAACTATGTAAAGCCCTCAGCATGGCACACAATAATTACTCCATACATGTTATTAGGTATTATTATCAATGCAAACGCTGTAAACACACCTCTCCTATGAGCCCACAGACTGCCTGCTCTAAAAATGTCTCATTGTGGAAGGAGAGTTCTAAGACCTCCTTAAGACCTAGCTTTTGACAGGAAAAGATCAATTTCTGTTCTGTGTAGTTCCTAAAAGACTTTCAATTTCTCCATTTGTAGATGTCAGTTACTCTTTGTGTATTTTTTATGTAATCACAATATCCCTCCCCAGCAGCTGTAATTATAGTTTTAAAAGCAACCTTTTTTGCTGCCCCATCAGGTCCCATCTGTGGACCATTAATCACAAGTATATGTGTGTATTTGCATATCTGAATAGTAAACTGGGTTTCGGACATACAGATGGACAAGGAATGTGATGGTCAAGTCATAAGTCATAATTTAGCTGTGTCCTCATTATCCCATTTGTGACCTGAGAATTACAAATCATTTGCACTACCTATGTTTACACAACAACTTTGGAAATACTGATGTAACAGTTATTAGGCTCTGGTGAGGAAAAAGCCTTCAGAAAGAAGTG
>NW_017731490.1:3288127-3295722 GCF_001890085.2 Hipposideros armiger | reverse complement strand
GGACTGAACTTCTTCAAACCCAGGTCTACCTGAGAATAAAGCCCACAAGCCCCCTACCTACTGACCCTTGTCAGGAATTGAAGAGATGCTGTCCTCTCAAAGACCTTTGTTTATCACCTGGGAAATTCCAAGATAAATAATGTGGGTGAAAATAAAAAATATATATATGTACAAGAAAGCACAATGGCCAGTCCTTAAACTAAAAACTGATCTAAGTGTATGAGGTCTAATCCCTGTAAATAATAGTATGCTGCTCCTCAAATGTCTTTCTCTCAATTTCATTATCACTACACTTAGTGTTCGATGAGGTAGGACTTGGTTGTCAAAGGAAGGTTCTGAATCTATTTGCTACAGATAATTGCTTATGTTTGTTATTCTGATGAAATAAAGAACAGCAGGGGTGTGGAGGGTAGAAATGCCAGTAGAGTCAATGTTGAAATGAAGTCAAAACAATGTGGAGGGGTGTTACTACAAAATGCTTCTGGAGGAAGAGATTGGAGAGGGTGGCAGGGAGGCGGACAACTGAGGGAAGAACTAAACTTGAAAGGGAGTTGGAGGAGAGAGAGAGAAACAGATAAGAGACGTAAACAGCTTCTGGCCATCTGTGGCAGGAAAAAAATTCCCTTCTTTCTCTAGCACTTTCCCCAGGTGGCTGCTGGGTCTCAGCAATGCTTGTGGGCTGCTGGGTGGCCTTGGCCTGCACTTCCCTGGGGTTGATTTCATGACTTCATTTTTCTCATTCTCCACTGTAACCTAGGCTGGGAGCACATAGGGCCTGGAGGACCCTCTGGGAATTCAACACAGACATTTATGGGAATGATCATGGGGTTAAGTGTGGTGGCTGGCGGAGAGAGTGCTGAATCAAGGGCCAGGAGACTTAGTTCAAGTCTCAGCTCTAATGCTGAAAGTTTAACTTCTCAATGCCTCAGTCTCCCTAAGTGTAACATGGGCACATTGTGCCAGTGTCATAAGATTGGAAGAATGAGTGTGATAATGTACATGAAACCATCTAGCACAATACCTGGCACACAAGACATTTATGTCTTTTCACTTTGCATAGGGTCTTTTAATGTAAGAAGATAGCAATTCTCCCTATGGTGTAAATTATGACTAATTGCTTCACCTCTTCCCATAGGGTTTAGGTGAAAACTGTAGTCCCCCCAGAATCCATAGCAAATTATTTTTAATATTTTCATGATACCATATCTTAAAGAATCATGGCCTTGATTGGAAGAAATATCTAAAAATGATTCAGCACCAAATTTGGTAGATAAACTAGATTATAAAAAAATTTAATTTAAAACTATAAATAGAAGAAAGGTGGGCCGGCCGAGTGGCGCGATGGTTAAGAGCTGGCTTGGGATGCCAGAGGGCCCCGGTTCAGATCCCGCATATGAGGGCCAGTGACACTGCCCTCCACAGCTAAGATGCTGAACAACAGCTCAACCTGGAGCTGGGCTGCCGTGAGTCGCCTGCGATGGCGTAGGCTGCAGCCCCTGTGGCAGCAGGTTGCCATGGGCTACCGAGTGTAGCCAGCAGCCAGCGCGAGCAGCCAGCAGCCGCAGTGAGCAGCCGTCCAGAAGCCGGCGACTGATGTGCCTCACCCGGGAAGAGCGCAATGATGGTGCCAACTTGGGCCAGTGAAGCAACGTCCTCCACAACTAGACTGAAGAACAAAACGACAGCAACTTGTCTGTTCCACTTCCCCCAATTCCCTAACGCTGTTCCCATCCCCCCAATTCCCCAATAAAAATCTTTTTAAAAAAAAGAAGAAAGGAAGGAGGGAGGAAGGCAGAAGAAATCAGAAGAAAGCCTGCAGTACTGATTTCCTTGGGTGACTCCAAGTGACAAAATATTAGCCCAAAAGGGAGTTTCTAAAAATGGCTTCAGCAGTGACAGCAATTTGGAATAAGAACTTACTTTGATGGGGACAAGAGGACATCATTTCTTTGGATATAAGTGTCCTTTGTACCAGAATAATAAAAATTAAAAAAATAGGCAGTCATACCTTGTAAGCCTCTGAAACAGGAGCAACTGAGGGACGGGGTTGGGGTGATATATAAGCCCCCATTCTCCCTCTCAGACCCTGTTGGGATATGGAGTCACCTGCTTACCTGCCTTGGGGGCTTTCTATCTACCTCTACAAGTAAAACAGAGGGCAGCATATTTACCCCTATTGTTTTCTCTGGTTTTACAAGGTATCCTGGGAAATAACACAGAAACACCCGACTGAAAAATGAAGTTAAGAGAAGCGGATTAAAATGCTGACTACATCTGTGATGTTGGGGACTACTTATCCTTTCTGAGCCTTCATTTCCTCATCTCTTCACCTGGAAAATATTAGGATTAATCTTAACGGCCTTTTTCACTAACACATTGCGTGGTTCCTGCCACTTTCCTTTCTTCTCAGGGAAGCAACGTGACTCCCACCTCTGTGGGTGCAGAATGGATTTACCAGGCAATAGTGAAGCTTAAGATATGGGGCCCTTCCCGGGCCCTGGAAGAGGTGGTGTGTTCACATGATCATAGCTTTTTATAAAACTTGCCAAATAGATATTTTGTATTCCTTTTCTTAAAGAGGCTTGAGCTCCACAAAATCTGGATCTGACCATGTACAGAGGACCCGTTTCTTGCCAAACCCACCAATAAAATTTAGAGTTCATGGAGAGTAGACAAAACCATCAAGTGATCAAATAAGAAAAGCCCAGAAGCTGGTTAAAAATGCAATCACGTTCAACTTCCTCCACCTCTAATCTCCCCTTTGGCTCATTCTGCTTTTTTAGAGCAAGAAGCTGAGAAAATGAACAGTGAAATGGCTGACCCAAATTCACAACCTTATTGGAAGTCATGACATGCATCCCTGATAGTAGGGTTATCTCTGCCCCTGTGCTGGTGGCATCAAAACCCCTGAAAACATGTGGTGATCTACTTTCCTGACAAGAGATCGCAGACTGCATGGAGCCACCAGTGACACAGTTTACAGCCCGTTGCCATCCCTAGAAGGCCAGTTTTCAGATTCACTTCATGTTTTTCTACATCCTTTAAAATAGATGAGCTGGTGGCTGTTTTTCAGGCACGGCAGAGATTATTTTTACTCTCAATTATAGTGACCGAAATGGCAACTACAGTACTGCGCTGGAAATAGAGAATGGGCTGGCATTTATTTAACTGGTTTTCAAGACAGAGGCAGTCTTCATAAAAATTAGGTGTGTTGGGTTTTTTTCCGCCTATGGTTTCTCCCTGTCATTTTCTACTCCCCACTCCCCGAGGCTTGCTTTCCGAGATGACATCTTCAAATCCCATGCCTCTGGCTTGCCTTTGGGGCACAACTAGCTGACTGCGATCTCCTGTGGGAGGCTCACAAGCCATACCAAGGCTCTTGGCATTTATACTGAGGTCCCTGGACTGTCTGAAGTGCCCACACTCCTTCAGGCTGCACCTGGTCCCTTCTTTAGCTCCTGTGCTTCTGGGACAGCCTCCGCCATGGGCATTCCATTCCCAGAGGGAGTCAGCCATCCCATCATTACTAACCACCAATTCCGAGTCCAACTGCAGGGGAGCCAGGAGGAGCATCCTTGGGGGGTAAACTACACACGAACATATTTATCCAACTTGTTGGGAATGTAAGCTGCTAAGTGATATTTCACAAGCCACTTATGCAATCATCAGCTAACTTCCCGAAACTTAAATTGCTGGTGGTACGGGTGGAGGAGGTCTATCAAGAAAATGTTTCTAAACCAACAGTAATTATACAACTATTAAACTCTACATTCCTGTATCCTTGCAAATTATTTCTTTCCCCTATCTTGTCCCCTGCCATGCTCCTAGCCCCCTGCTCTGCCTCTCTCCATATCTGTTATCATCCTCCAGAGACACTAGTTGTCAAACACATTTAACATTTATTTAAATATATATATGTATATATTTATTAAATGCATACCTTGTACCAACACTTGTGTTTTACTCTGGGGGAACAAAAGTGAAGAAGAAATGGTTTCTGTCCTCACTGAGTTTAGTGGGAACCATGGACGCATGGAACAGAGCACACAAGGGCGTCATAGTGGGTGTTGGGATGGGCCGTGAGGTTCACCGGGGGGATGTCCACACCTAAACCTGGGCAAGTGCTTTATAGGGGCTGCGTGGGGGAAAGTGCAATGGAAACCTGCCCAGATTTGACCACAAGAGCTCTGCAGTGATCCAAATATTTCACTTGAAAAAAGTGTCCTACCACCTTAGCACAAATAATTAATATCTGATGTATTATCTTTTTATTCTACTGTAATAAATTACTACAAGCCTAGCAGCTTAAAACAACACTTGCTTATTATCTCACAATTCGGTAGGTCAGAAGTCAAGCAGGCCTGCCTAGGTTCTCTGTGTAGGGTCTCCTAAGGCCAAAGTCAGAATGCCGGCTGGCGTGGGCTCTTACCTGGAAACTCGGGGGGAGAATCGATGTCCAGGCTCATTTGGGTTTTTTGCAGAATTCATTTCCTTCTCGTGATCCCCCTGTGGCCCCTTATGTCTTCAAGTCAGTAATGATGGGTCGAGTCCTTCCCATACTTTGAATCTCTCTATCTTCCTCTTCTGTTTTCAAGGGTTTGCATGATTACATCCGGTCCACCTGGGTAACCCAGGATCACTGCCCTACTTCAGCTGATTTACTAACCTTAATTACACTTGCAAAGTCTCTTTTGCCACACAACGTAACCACAGGACTAACACCAGGGGCAGAGGTCATGGGAAGCCAAAATTCTACCTACCTCAGGCCAGGATTCATATCATCCCACGTGTGAAATACATTTTCTCCATCATAAGGTCTCCATCACGGCATCACAATTTCCCTAAATCTCATCAATCCCAAAGTCTCAAATCTCATCATCTAAATCAGGGACAGCAGAGATTCTGGGTAAATACTCCGTTAACTATCACCCCTGGGGCACAGCTCGTCTCCACCTGCAAACAGGTGAAACTAGAGAAACTAACTGCTGCCAACATAGAAAGACAGGACGGGCATAGCATAGGAGTTATAGACATTGCCATTCAAAAAAGGAAAATGGAAACGGTAAAAAGAAGTCCGCAGTCCAAAGCAGTTTTAAAATGCAGCTAGACAAACTCCATTAGATTTAAATGCCTGGGAATAATTCTCTGCAGCTCTCAGTTCTGCCTCCTGAGTCATCAGGTAAATTGAAACAGCACTAATTATATTCTGGGAGCTGGGCTGTGGGCTTTACATATATTGATATTTAATCCTCCAGTGACCCTATGAAGTGGATTGCTATTAATTATCCTCGCTTACAGATGAGCACCCTGAACCATGTATGGTACAGAGTTTGTCCCAGGTCACACAGTCGGGCAGTGGGAGCTCTGGACTCAAACCCAGGCAGTCTGGCCTCAGGACCATCACAGTCTTGCAAAATCAGTAATGATTTTAAACCACTGGGCCCTGCTCAGGAAGGAAGCAGCTTGGAAAGTATCCCAGGCTGCCCCCATTCCACCACACCGTTTCCTCTGATGCGTGCATGCTTGTATATCAATGTGCAGTGCCCAGCTGCAGTGCAGGGGTTCAGAGAGCACCTGCCTCTCTGTGGCCGGATACACAGGTGAGAGCGTTACAGGAAATCCAAGTCTTGGACCATTCACATGCAGAACTCTTCTCAGAAACAATAGATGACGTGAATTTAGGTGAGTCTTCCTCCCACTTCAAAATAATCTGCCCCTCTTTAAAAAAAATCATGACTCTTCATGAACATAGAGAGAATTATCCTTTAGTCATTGCTGCTGATAGAGGAGCACTCTGTCTTAATTCTCCCCCACGGGGAGGTGGGTGCACCGGGGTTAGAAGTGGTAGCTCATGGGTTAGACTATCTGGGTTTGAATGTGGGTCCCATCTCTGCATAGCTGTTTAGTCCTGTATTACTTCCTTAATGCCTCTGAGGCTCATTTGTGATATGGAAAGCATAGTAATACCTCTCTATAGAAATTTTCTAATAATTAAATGCATAATATTCTATGTGCCTAGGATCCAGTAAGTCCTCAGTGAATCTTAGACACTATCAATTTCTCATTTAATACTATTTTTATACTGTACCTGTTGTGATTCCCTCCACGTTAAATTGTACACAATACAGATACAATTCTATGGATCAAAAATGGGTTCTTTTTGTTTTATCATTTGAAATAGGTGTGGTTTAGAAACTTTCATCTCAGAAATATTTTCTATAAACTAATTTATTCTATGTTCTGATAATGATCTGAACTGAAATACCAGAAATTCTTAAACTTTACATTTTTCATTGCATATTCACACAAACCCAGTTCCATTTTGCCTTTTCAGGAATATTTCATTGATAAATAATATCTTACAAACCTCTTTCTCTTGCTTAAGTATTGGGTTGTTGGAAAAGTCATGATGCATGTTTGCAACAGATGGCACTAGTTCATTTTTGGAAGTACTATAGTCATTTGCATCTATGTTATTGCTATCTCATTTGACAGCTGACATTCTAGCTTCATTCTAAAAAAAAAAATTGAGCGATTTGGTTGAGTGTTGGAGATGTTACAACATATTGAAGATGGAAGACCAAACTGTGCACTTTTGCCATGGTTTACTGTTTTACTTCCATAAAGGAAAGAACGCACGTCAAGCTTGTGAAAAGTTGCATAAAGTTTACGGTGACAATGCTCTACAAGAACGTCAGTGTCAACGATGTTTCACGAAATTCCGTGCTGGTGATTTTGATCTCAATGACGCTCCTCAGTCAGGGAGGCCCACCGAGGTTGATGACAACAAAATAAAGGCATTGATTGAGTCAAACCCACATTACATGACACGAGAGATTGCAGAAACATTGAACATCCATCATTCAAGCATTCACCACCACCTGAAGAAGCTGGGATACGTAAGCAAGCTCAATATTTGGGTTCCGCATTAACTCAAAAAAGTTCATTTGACGGCGCATATAAACATCTGCAATATGTTCATTAAACGTGAGAAAAACGATCCTTTTCTGAAGCGACTGATAACTGGTGATGAGAAGCGGATTGTTTACAACAATGTCGTGCTCAAACAGTCTTCGTCCTGACGTGATGATTCGCCTCAAACGACATCGAAAGCAGACATTCATCAGAGGAAGGTCATGCTCTCAGTGTGGTGGGATTTTAAAGGTGTCATGTTTTTTCAAGCTCCTACCAAGGAACCAAATCAATTTGAATGTGTACTGTTGGCAATTGGACAGTTTGAATGAATACATCATTCAGAAACGTCTAGAGCTTGTTAATTGTAAAGGAGTTGTGTTCCATTGTGACAACGTGAGACCACACACAAGTCTGATCACCGTCAAAAATTATTGGAGCTTGGATGGGATGTGTTGCCACACCCACCATACTGGCCTGACCTTGTACCATCAGACTTCCATCTGTTTCGCTCTCTTAAAAACTCCTTGCGTGGGGCCGGCCAAGTGGCGCGATGTTTAAGAACTGGCTTGGGACACCAGAGGGTCCTGGTTCGGATCCCACATATGAGGGCCAGTGACACTGCCCTCTACAGCTAAGATGCTGAACAACAGCTCAACCTGGAGCTGGGCTGCCATGAGTCG
>NW_017731490.1:3228915-3287927 GCF_001890085.2 Hipposideros armiger | reverse complement strand
CCTCCACAACTAGACTGAAGAACAAAATGACAGCAACTTGTCTGTTCCCCTTCCCCCAATTCCCCAGCACTATTCCCATCCCCCCAATTCCCCAATAAAAATCTTTAAAAAAAAAAACAAAAAACTCCTTGTGTGGTATAACGTTCAATTCAGATGAGGCTGTAAATCAGCACCTTGTTCAGTTTTTCGCAAAGGAAGCCAGGTCCTTCTATGGACGAGGAATTATGAAACTCACTGAAAGATGGCAAAAGGTTATCAAACAAAACAGGCCATATATCGCTGATTGATCTTTGTTCTTTGTATAAATAAATGACCTTTGAAAAACATAGACAAAATACATTGTGACTTTTCCAACAACCCAATATCTTACACATTTAATTTGTATTATAAATGGGATATCTTTACAGTGCTTTTAATTTTATTATAAATAAAACATATAAAACAAACGTGCACAATAAACCCCCATAAGCCCATTCACCAGATTCAACAATTACCCACAATTCACCACATTTGCATTATCCCTCACTTTTTCTTCCTTGCTTTTTAAAATATTCAGTTTTGGCTGACTATAACATACACGAATAAAATACACAGATTTTAAGAGCAAGATATAGAATATTTGTATGTTAGTCAGCTCAGGCCGCCATAACAAATCCCACAGACTGGGTGGCTCACACAACAGAAATTTCTTTTCTCACAGTCTGGAGACTGGGAATCTGCTATCAGGGTGCCAGGTGGTCAGATTCTGGTGCCAGCTGTCTTCCCAATTTGCAGATGGGTGCCACACATCTGTGTCTTCACATAAGGCCCCCAATCTTATTAGATTATAACCCTACTCTTTTGATCTCATTGAACCTTAATTATCTCCTAAAACCCCTATCTCCAAATACAGTCTGGTTTAGGGTTAGGGCTCCAACACATGAATCTGATGGAAGGACACAATTCAGTCCATAGCAATTTCTATCCCCAGAAAATTTCCTCATGTCCCTTTTCCCTCAGTTCTGCCTTCCACCTCCATGCTCAACCCCACAGGAAACCATTGTTCTTATTTCTGTCTTAAATGTAACATTAGAGATTTTTAGCATCTTGCCTTTTTTCACTCAGCATAATGGTTTATGTATTGGTTCATGTTGATGCATGTGGAGTAATTCATTCCTTTTGACTGCTGAGTACTATTCTAAAGCACATAAATATGCCACAGTTTGCTCATCCTTTCTACGTGTCATGAGACATTTGGGTTGTTTCAAGTCTGAGTTGTTATAAATAAAGAATATGAATATTCTTGTAAAAGTCTTTTTTTAGACATGTGTTCATTTCTCTTGGGTAAATATTGAGAAATCATAGGATAGGCATATGTTTAACTTGATAAGAAAGTTAACAAGAAATTGCCGAATAGTTTTCCAAAGTACTGTGTAGTTTCACTTTTTTTTTTAATCAGCAACATCAGAGAATTACAGTACACATCCTTGCTTGCATTTGGTATTGTCAGCCTTTTTCATTTTAGCTATGCTACTGGACATGAAGTGGCATTTCCTCGTGATGTAGTATTTCCTTATTTGTTAAATTTCCCTAATATCTAATACTGTTGAGCAGCTTTACATGGCTTTACTGTCCTTTCATAAAATATTTTTATTCTATGGTTAATAACCTCATTTTTGAGTTGTAAGAGTTCTTTACATATTCCAGGTACAAGTCCTTTGCTGGATATAGACAAATATAGTACTTTTAGAAAATAAGAAATACTGCAAATATGTTCCCTCAACCTGTAGTTTATTGGTTCATTGTTTCTGATATTTTTTTCAGCTTTATTGAAGTATAATTGACACATAAAATTGTAAGCTCTGTAAAGTATACATCATGATAATTTGATATATGTGTACATTGTGACAGGATTCCTCACAGCTAGCTAATTCACACTTCCATCATCTCATACAGTTATCTTTTATGTGTGTGTGAGAACATTTAAGTTCTACTCTCTTAGCAGTCTTCAACTATACAATACAGTGTTTCCAACTAAATTTGCCATGTTTCATATTAGCTCCTCAGACCTTATTCATCTTAATGATGAAAGTTCGTGCCTTTTTACTAACCTCTCCCTATTTTCCCACTCCCCCACCTCCCAGCTCCTGGCAACCACTTTCCTACTCTGTGTTTCTATCAGTTTGACTTTTTTTAGATTCCACATATTAGTGACATCACACCGTATTTGTCTTTCTCTGTCTGGCTGGTTTCATTCAGCATAATGTCCTTAAGGTCCATCCACCTTCTTTCTCATATCTGAATAATATTCCAGTGTGTGTGTGTGTGTGTGTGTGTGTGTGTGTGTGTGTGTGTGTGTGACAATTTCTTTATCCATTCATCTGTTGGCAGACACTTTGGTTGTTTCCATGTCTTGGCTATGGTGAATAATGCTGCAATGAACCTGGGAGTGCAGATATCTCTTCAATATCCTGTTTTCATTTCCTTTGTATAGATACCCAGAAGTGAGATTGCTGGATCACATGGTAGTTTTATTTTTAATTTTTTTGAGGAGGCACCATACTTTTTCCATAGTGGCCGTACTAACTTACATTCCCACCAAAAGTGCACAAGGGTTCACTTTTCTCCACAACCACACAAACACTTATACCTTGTCTTTTTTATGATAGCTGTTTTAATAGGTATGAGGTGATATCTCATTATGGTTTCAATTTGCATTTCCTGGATGATTAGCAAGGTTGAGCACCTTTTCATGTACTAATTGGCTATCTGTATACCTTTCTTGGAGAAATGTCTATTCAGATTCTCTGCCCATTTTTTAATTGGGTTGTTTGGTTTTTTTGGTGTTGAGTTATATGAGTTTTTTATATTTTTTGAATATTAACCTCTTATTAGATATGTGATTTGCAAATATTTTCTCCTATTCCATAGGTTGCCTTCTCATTTTGTCAATGGTTTCCTTTGATGTGCAGAAGTTTTTTAGTTTAATGTAGTCCCATTTGTTTGGTTTTGGTTTTGTCACCTTTGATATCTTTTAATGAGTAGAAATTAATTTGTTGCCTATTCACTGAGGTAAAATTGACATACAATAAACTACACACATGTAAGGGTACAATTTTATGAACTTTGACATAGGCATACACCTATGAAACAATCACTACATTTAGGACAATGAACATTTCCATCAGCCCCAACATTTCCTTGTGACCTTTTGTGATCTAGTCCTCCCTCCCTCTCCCCAGACAACTACCTATCTGCTTAATGTCACCACATATTCGTTTGTATTTTCTAGAATCTTATATAAAAGGAATCATACTATATATACTCTTTTTTTTTTTGAGGGGTGTATCTGGCCTCTTTCACTCAATATAAAGATTTTGAGATCAAGGCTTATCAATAGTTCATTCCAATCGATGAACTATTACATGTATCAGTACAATGACAATGCTACCTCCTCCTCCTCTTCCCCCGGATTCTTTTATCTTCAAGGAAATGAATAACAGCTTGTCAGAGACGTCCTATGGAAGAAATATTTTATTTAGATACTGCCACTAGTTTGGAAGTGGTAACAGATAAGTAGCACGTGGTATATCTTATCTGTATGTTAGGCTGTGACAGAACTTTAAGGTAACAGACAAAACTGTGGTATTTTATGCAAAGCCTGGCTCTAGTTATTGGAGGAGCACCATGCAGAGCTGTGAAAAAGTGATTCTGTGAGATTACGCTATGGTCTCTTTTAGCGTTTGTGACTCATTTCTCATTCTGCAGTGAGTAAACAAGACCAAAGAAAACAACAACATACGTATTAAACTTCGTTTCAATGTTGGGTGAGTTTTGTTTTTAGATGCCAATAAAACTTATTTGTTTGGAAAAAAAACCTCCTCTGCACCTTTCCTTCTTAGTTTCCTCCTGGCTTCCTCTTGCCTGGCTCTCCCTTCAGATACTGGGTGATGTCACAGAATTCTACCATTCTGTAAGCAAGAAGGAGTTCTCAAAGGTTTTGGAGAAGAATAGTAGACAGTTTCAGACTTTTAGGTAAAATGGATTTTTTAAAAACTTAAGAAACTCTTTGCTACATTTGTGTGTGAGTTTCATATATATGTAGATATGAGAAAAAATATAAATACAGGAAAATTGCTCTTCCCAGAGCACTAATCATTCTTCTCCTCTGTAGAATCAGCACAACAAATTATCTTGTACTGACATTAATGCTCTCTCCATAGCAACTGTAACCCACCTTTGAGATATGACATGATGGAATGCAAGTACTGTGGTCCCGCGTCACATTGGCATAAATCAGACATGCACTATTCTGAAAAGCAGATGCTTTTTCCTGCAAATGCATGTTTATGGAGCAAGGTGAATGCCCTAGTTTAGAAACCTGTCTGGTACCCAATACTGCTACCAAATAATACTCCCATGCACAACTCCCTTTGAAAATGGAGTACCCAGTTTCCTCCATCTCTACCCTTTCAAATCATGGAAGTAAAGGGGGTTTTAGAGAAGTCCAAAGAATTAAAAATGAGACCAAGATATATGCAGTTGCCTTGGTATAATACCAACAGTCCAAATAACAACATTTTCCCCAAAAAATAAGACCTAACTGGATAATAAGCTCTATCATGCTTTTTCAGGATGCTTGTAATATAAGCCCTACCCCAAACATAAGCCCCAGTTAAGATCGTCAGCCAGACCTGACTGTTTGAATAAATGTATATTTTTGTACATGAATAAATGAATAAATGTAGATTGTTGTAGCAAAAATTAATTTAAGGCCTGGTCGTATTTTTGGGGAAACACAGTAATAACTAACACAGACTGAGATTTTATGTGCCAGGGATTGTTCTGAGTACTGTACATATATTAATTAACTCATCCTCATAACCTCCCTATAAGATAGGTACTATTATGATTATCTCCACTTTGCATATGACAAAACATGAACAGAGAGAATAAATAAGCTTATCGTGGATCGAGCTTAGAGATCCTCAAATGAACTGTTCTGCCTCTTTTCCCCTCAAGAACTATCTTCCATTCCTCCAATCAACCAGAGAAAGAATGGACAGAGAAAATACAGGACACTCAGTTAAATCTGAAGTTCAGATAAACAGCAAATAACTTTTCAGGACCACTATGTCCCATACAATATTTGGGACACACTTACACTTAAAATTATCCTATATTTCCATTTACTAAATCTGGTTTTGTGTTCTCTCCACCTCATCAACATTTCTTGTCAAGAAAATTATAACCACCTCATTTATTCTTTGAAAATTGAAGTCAACTATTTTCTTTCCTGGGTGTAGTTACAACTTAAGCCTCCTTTGAAGTTGTGGAAAGGGACCTGGTGAAATAGTTTGGGGCCTCAGTGAAGAGGTGAGGGAGACGTCAGGGAAGAGGCAGAAGAAAGCTTGTTTCCATAGCCCTGAGAACCCACTAGAGGCCTCCATGACCTGCGTCCTATCCAGAGATATTCTGATGGCTGTTCAGGATGAACATCAGGAGAATCCTTGCCCAGACTGTCCCTGGCAGGCCAAGAGCATCAATTCCAGAGTTCCTGAACCCTGACACTGTTAACATGTTGCCAGATAATTCTGTGTAGGTGAGGAGCTGTCCTGTGCATTGTAGGATGTTTAGCAACATCCCTGGCCCACTAACACCAGTACCACCCACCCCACTTTCCTCAATTGTGGAAATTAAAAATGCCTCCAGACATGGTTAAATGTCTCTTGAGAGGCAAAAGTGGTTGAGAACCACTGATTCAGAACAATACCAAAGATAGGAGCCTCCCAGAAGGTAAATCCAGGAAATCTGAGAATGAAATCAATACATATCCATCCTCCCTGGAACAAATCTGGGGAGTCTGTAATCAGTGTTGGTGTCATCTAAAAAGTGGGTTACAGAGGCACCCTTTGCTGATTTGTCTAGTGTGCCTTCTGTGGACCAGTATAAGGCCCACAGTTTTCAAAGAATGGTGCCATCTGTATAAATAGATAAGGAAGGGTTGTAGGAACTGCCTTACCTAATTAACTTATGTACAAAACCTGGTACAGTAAGTCAGGCTGGATTAATTCTAATTTTAGTTCTGTCTTGTTTTCCAGAAATTTCTGCTTAACAATGGAATGTAAAGTAATTTATTTAGGCCTAAAACAGTTTGGGTATGAAGGACATTACAAAGAAGTTTATAAAACTATCCTTGGAAACATAACTATTTTCTCTATACTTTATTTACATAGTGACTTTTTTTAAAAGTCAGACCATCTATGCTTACAGCTGTAGAGTGCCAATGATGTTTTGCTGCAACAAGATAATGCCTATAAGTGTGTAAAATATTACTATCTATGTGGCCCATACACATCAATGGAAGTCCCCCTGAAAAGCATAGAGTTTATTATCCTGAGAATGAGAAGGGGCATTGATGATCAGATGTAGCTGTCAAAGGATGACTTTGTCTGCAATGTAGCAGGGAGACAAGGCCAACCCAGAAGCCTAACAGTGATCAGGTGACAGGTGAGGTGGCCTGGGCTAGGACAATGCCAGCGGGGAAAGAGAAGATAAAGGCAAGTGTGGAGGTAAATGCAACAGAATTTGGAGCCTGAGCAGTTGTAGGAGTGAGGAGGAGAAGGAAATTGAGATACTGCCCAGGTATCAATCTGTTGGTTAGTCGTTGACCCAAGGGACACAAAATGTAGGAGGGTGAGGGGGATTGATGGATTCAATTCAGGATATATTGGAATCCCCAAAATGATTTCCTACATACAGGCATCTACTGCAGAAGATACTTTTAGATGCCGCATTAAATGCTGAGCTAAGGGTGGACTAATGGCCGTGCAACGTCTGTTGGCAGGTGGTGGTAAAGGTGCATGAGACTCCATGATGGAAAGCTGCCCGTCTGAAAAATCAAACACAAACTGTGAGCCTAGTGGAGTGCTAACAGCCACAGCAAGATAGGCATGAGGTGGGGGGAGAATCGATTCCTCCACTATGGACTTGTCCTCCACTTTCAAAAGCCCATCAAGGGTCCAAGCACCAAGTTTGGTAAAGACAAATGCCTCCTAAATGAACTTGAGAAAAAGAGATAATAAAGTTCTTGTCCCATAAGGGGGTCAGAAGGATAGGAGGAGAAGTGGGAAAGAATGCAGATGAAAATAACTTTTGATCTGTAGACATTTTATAGTCATAAAGGGGATTTCCACAGAAATAGCACATGGAGTCTTAAGGCAAGCGTTGAATAATCAGCAAAGCCCCCGTCACCCCTTCTATCTAATGTTAAATTCCAGAGAGACTCAAGTTCCTAGAGAATGTCCACTAGAAGCGGCCTCCTTTGCATTATGATTGTCTCCTAATGGAATGAAAGTTTAGACGTCGAGGCAGGGAAAGAAGAAGAAACTTGCAGTGTTAGCAGGCAGAGAGTATTAATCATCCAACATACTCAAAATGTGTGTAAATGATACCTACACAATATTGCAACAGCATTTATTGATAACTATGAAGTACTGTGGTAAAGCTCTATGCTAAGTGAATTTCATTCATTAACCCTTTTCATTTTCACAAGGAGGTAATTACATCTAATGCCCCCATTAAAGAAACTAAAGCTTAGAAGGGCCAAGCAATTTATAACATAACTTACAGCTGGTAAGATCCAGCATTGGGATTTCAACCCAGGTATGGCTCACTCCAAAGCTCAAATTTATAACCAGAGGGCCGTGAACATGACTTTGCAGCTCACGAGAGACATGAGTCTCACGAGACACGGTGCTTGGGCTGTCCTTGGCGCCATGCTGAGGAAATCAGTGTGCAGCTGCTTTGTGCAAAGCTGGCTCGAGAAAAGGCTCTTTGCTGCCACAAGAAGGAGCCTCCTCTAATTCTTGCCACAGAAAACAGCTTCCTTCTCCCTTCTGCTAGTAGTGCAAGGAGCTGCCGGGGAAAATTGAGCTCATTACGTTGATCACACCCCTGCTGCCTTACAATTTGAGAACATGTGTGGAATGGAGATATTTTACAATGAATAGAGTGAAAAAGTCAGACCCTGTTATTAAGCCCTTTTTAAAAAGATGTATGCAAGCGAGAAATGTAGATCTTTAAAGAAAGAAATTGAAAAGACTCTGAAAAGAGTAGGCTCCTTCAAAGCTAGTCCAGACATTTACTTCTTATCCATGAACTCCAGAAATTATTGGAATAAAATCTACCCATGCTTAATAGATTCCACTTAGACTTAAATTAAGCTTAAAAGACTTCCTCCAGTTAATTCCACTTTACCAAAGCAAGTCAGAGTCTCCAGATAGTAGATTAGGTTTCTGGAAGCCAGTGTCAAGTACGGACAGGAGGGAGAGCTCTGCCTCCAGTGTGGGAGAGACCTGGACTGGCTTTGCTCAGACGCTCCCACTGTGGAGAGGGGAGGCTGGCTCTTGGCTTTGCTTGGCATTTGGTATCAAAGGGTCTGGGCTGCAGGCTTCACACAGCTCTGCTGGTATTTTCCTCTGTAGTCTTCAGGACAGGCAAGACCAACAGAACCATGTCCTTGCCCACCCCATTCACATGTACCTGTCGTCTCTCCTGGAAAGGAACCAATGTGGTTTTGTAAGGGATCCCATCTTCCCTACATTTGTTCCATTACAGATGTCTTGCTTTTACGAAGGGATGGGACATTCAGATGCTTGTATTAGCTTTCTATTGCTGCTATAACAAATGACCACAATCGTAGTGGCTTTAAAAAACACAGATTTATTATTTTACAATTCTGGAGCTTGGAAATCCAAAAATGGGTGAGCATAACTGCGTTTCATCTGCAGGCTCTGGGGAGAGTCTGCTCCCTTGCCTTTTCTAGCTTATCAAGGCTGTCTGCCTTCCTTGGCTCGTGGCCCCTTCCTCCAGGTGCAAAGCCAGCAGCTTGGTGTCTTCCACTGTCTCTCTGACTTCCAGCGTCCTGTCCACCTCTTACAGTGATTCTTGTGATTATGTTGGGCCCACCTAGATAATCCAGAATAATCTCCCATCTCAATATTCTTAATCACATCTGCAACGTTCCTTTCATCATATAAGGACAGCATATTCACAGGTCCCAGGGATCAGGACATGGACATCTTTGGGGGAGGGCATTATTCACCCTACCACAAGGCTGGTTATTCTTATTGGACTTTCCTATCAGGATAATAAATTGTTAGTCCCCAGTGTATTTTTTGTTTTGTTTTAAGTTTTATTATCCATGATTCCAGAAGTCAGGTTACAAATACTTAGAATGTCCAGCCAGCTTAGAGGTGAACATGACTTGGATAAGAAAAAGAAAGGCAGAGAGAGTAGGGGGAACCTGTCTTGTGACAGCCCAAGGAGGAAAAGGGTACGGAAGCATTACTGGTTTTATTTATGCATCCAATAAGCAGTTACTTATCAAAGCACAGTCAGAGAATTTTACCAGGTATTTTGCAGGTGCTCGGCACGATGGTGATGCAAAGCAAGATCAAACATAATTCCCAAAAGGTCTACAGTACAGCTAGAGCAGTGAGGCAGGTAGGAATCAGAGAACCACCTAAACAGAGCAAGGGGATTTATCTGTTTGGTGCTGAATGCAGAGCCGTTTTTGTCCGTCTCTATCCTGTCACAGCCAGGCAGAAGAGCTGTGTCATACCGAAACAAGTCAAACATCCCTACCTGCGTTTTGGTGGCAGACACTCAAGAGCTGAACATCAGGGGAAACAGAACACATACATTACATCCACCTTGGAACTGTGGTAATGGTTTGGCTACCAGAACAGAGTCAAACAAATGACAGTGACTGACCGAAGGTTTTCACAAATATGGGTTTCGAAATGGATGAACCATGCTTCTACATGGCTGTAATCCAAGGACAGCATACAAAGGGGATTTTTAAAAATATATACCCCAACGAATATGAAAGTGGCATTTTTTAATGGATGATTTTTTAAATGATGAATCCACTGCATCGCTCTGAAAAGCATCGTTGAGTTTTAATGTATTCCCAAGCTGTTTTTGGACATGGAATCTGCAGAAACAGCCAGAAGCCCAAGTTTGTCTGACCAGTGCTGTACCCCCAGGAGGAGATTCTGTGGCTTGGCCACTGGAGAGGAAGTCATCCCGGCTCAGAGCTGTGTCAAGGCGGACCCCATCCAGGTCACTCTGCAGGTGCCTGAGCAGCCCAGCAGGGCGAGAGGTATACACTGCCCCCAGGGCCTTGTATCTGTGCATGAAAAATCATCTTCCCACCACCACTTCCACTCCAACTGCTTCAATAAATGTTGGGAGAAAAATTAGAGGGATACCACAATGACAATAGCGGGTAATATTTACGGTGAACCTACTGCATAGCAAGCAGTGCTCTAAGTATCTATAGGTTAAATACATTACAATCTTCTAGCTATTTTTTGAGATAGATAGTATCATTACCATCTCCTCATTTTACCGATGCAAAACTAAAGCCCGAAAAATTACATGATTTGCCCAGTTATTAAGTTGCAGAGTTAGAATTTGAACCTGAAGAGTGAGAGGCATACTAGACTGCTTTGCTTTACAGAGGGGACCCCATAGCCAGGAGTGTGGCTTCAGCGTGAGGAGGAGAATGGCTCTTCAGAGAAGCAACCAAAGTCGATGGAAAACAGCCCAGGAGCTGAAGCCATACATGCTGGGCTGGAATCCATCCTAGCCATGAGCTTTTTAAGGGCTTAATAAAACTGACTGCAAAGTTCATGCTATAGTGTGTCGGGCTGCCCAGGAGTGTTGCTGCAGGCAGGGCAATGCACACACACACACACACACACACACACACACACACACACACACACACNCAGGAGTGTTGCTGCAGGCAGGGCAATGCACACACACACACACACACACACACACACACACACACACACACACACTCACACACACACACCAGCCCCTCTGGATGGAGTCCCAGACTCTTGTCTTCAAAGGAAGGACCCAGCTAACATCCACGAAGAAGCCTGCTTTCTTTATTAATACCAATCAAAGAGCTAGAGTACTGATTTCAATCCTTAAAAATAAACTCACAGCAAGCTACCGAAATTCTGAAACAAGAAAAGTCTTCTTCTGTGGTGATCACAGCATAGGAAAGTTCCAGTTTCCTGGGACATGCGTCAGAAGTACCAGGCTATCACAAACTACTCAGAAACCCCCAAGGGTGTTTATCGGGGCTCTTGGAATCCAATAACACGCAGAAGAAAGGCTTTCTTAAAGTTTTTCAGACATCTGTTCCATCAAGAGGAACAACAAAAAAAATCTTTGCTTGTCTGTCAAAATTTTCAGTTAATTCCCCATTCCACCACACCATCAATATGTTAATGTTTTCTTTTATATAAGATGGCTACTTAGTTAAATGGCTTAAAAAACACACAACTACAAATCATGTATATTCCAGACCCAAGAAATAAAGACCACCTACCCACTCCACGTTTTCAGGGAGATTTTTGCCATTGCACTCATGTTAGTTGTCATTCATGTGTGACCTCACATTATATGTTTTTCAGCCATAAAAAATGTCATAAAGGGCTGGCCAAGTGGCGCATTGGTTAAGAGTTGGCTTGGGATGCCAGCTCTGAGCAGCAGGACCCCGGTTCGGATCCCACATTAGGGCCAGTGATGCTGTGCCCTCTACAGCTAAGATGGTGAACAACAGCTCAACCTGGAGCTGGGCTGCTGTGAGTGGCTGGCAATGGCGTAGGCTCCGTGGGCTCCTGTAAGCTATTGTGAGTAGCCAGCAGCTGGCATGAGAAGCTGGCAGCTGGTGTGAGCTGTCAAGAGCCGCCATGAGCGGCCATCCAATAGCCAGCGACCAATCTGCCTCAGCCGGGAAGAGTGCAATGATAATACCAACATGGGCCAGTGAAGCGACGTCCTCCACAACTAGACTGAAGAACAAAAGGACAGCAACTTGTCTGTTCCCCTTCCCCAATTCCCCAACGCCGTTCCCCTCCCCCAATTCCTCAATAAAATCTTTCTAAAAAGTATCATAAAAACCTGACACTATTATAGCTTAGAGTGATTATGACCAAAAAGCCACTGATAATTTCAACTCAACTACCACAGTGAAACTTTGTGGAGCGCCATCACGGAAGATCCATCTATGGGACTGTCAGTGCGAGTCACAGATCACCATTAAGTCCATCTAACGGACCTTTTTTTCTATGTACAAAATAAGGTGTTTTTTTATTTTGGGTTTTGTTTTTTTGTTGGTTTTTTTTTGGTTTTTGTTTTTAGCAAATGAATTGAGCAGGTTCCAGAACTAATTTTGTTCTAGTTAATTCATAGTGAAAGTTTTGATTCATCAGGGAGTTTCTAGGTCAGAAATGCATGTTTCATTTTTATTAAAAGACTTCCAATTGTGTGTGTGTGTGTGTGTGTGTGTGTGTGCGTGCGCGCGCGCACACGCACATGCGTGCACACTTTGACAAAGTATTTAGGATACCTGAAGTCATTCTTTCTGTGACTTCAGATGGTTACATATTTGAAAAAAAGAACCAAAATCTCATGTAAACTACTACCAAAATAGGAAGGAAAAGACCTGAATTTAAATGTTAGTATACTATTATTGCTTTTATCTTCATGGAGAGCCAAGAGACTAAAAAATGCCATCTTTATGCAGGGCAGAGGGTGTGAGTGTGTGTTTGTGTGTGTGATTCAAGAATATGTGATAGATTTCGTTAATATGAACATCAGTGGAGAGCAGGAGAAGGGATGACGGTGCAGGTGAGATCTGGTCCTGAAGCACAAACCAGTCATGTCTGCAGGGAAGGCATGTCATACCCTACACGGTGCTTTTCTCAGTAGGAAGAATAGGGACCCGGGTGGCAAGGGTTAAAGCGGTGACGGCTGCCCTGAGAAAACTATCTACCAGGTTGTATTCATGGGAATTGGCCCTGAAGATTGCGTGGCCTTCATATTCTGACAACAAATGTTTGAAAGCTAAATACGTGAAGTACAGTATGTAGCTGGCCATGTCCTAGGACTGGTGTTGAAGTACCTCATAGGAGTAGACTTTCAGCTTCCTGGGAACACCTGTGGCCCTGACAGAAGAAAGGGATGGGGGAAGCCGCTGCCTCTTCCACACATTTTCTTCCCCCTCCTGTTCTGCATAAGGACACTCTATCTATTAACATGCTTTACTCCCAAGGCCTCCTTCAGGCTGCCTGCAGCCCTGGGCCCTGCAGGCAGGTAGCCAGCCACAGACAAAGATCCTCCCTGCTTTAGAGAGCTCAGGTGAATCTGCTGAGCTGCTCTGGGACAACAGCAAGCTGGTGACATTCCCCTTTCTTCTGTTTGGAGGGGTACAGAGAGTCACTTAGCAGCCATATGAAAGAGTGCTACATCTTTCATTGTCTAATAGAACACTTTATCCAGATTGAATCAGTGCCTACCAGAAACAGAAAACTGCTGGCAACGTTGAATAGGACACGAATTATGAGACTATACCCAGTGCCCAAGATGTCTGCAACCTTGCTGAGGCTGAAACCTGTACACCGGCACTCCACCCAAGCGATGACTCAACTCCAAGGATGTATATTGGGAACCATCAATGTGTAGTTGGCAACCAGAGTCGCACAGGGCATTGCTGATGTTGGGTGGGAGGACGCTGGCTCTCCGGCCCTGCGGTGCTTCCCTCCCCCAGTCCCGTGCTCTGCCGTCCTCTCTCAAACCTCCTGACCTTTGCAGATACTCCTCCTCCAATCCCGGCTAACTGCTAGACCCTGTTTCCTCTGGAAAGCCTTTTCTAGATGCCCTGCATTTCCCCTATCACAGCATTTATCACATAGCACTGTCATTGCTTATCATATTATCTCCGATGCAACTACAGCGCTGTAGAATAGAAAGTACGCATATAGCATAAGGTCAAGCGCAGCTTCATCCTGGCTCTACAGCTTACTAACTCTGTCGTACTGGATGAGGTTCTTAGCCTAGAATTTCTAAGCCTCTGTTTTCCCCAGGAATAATAATTGTACTTAACTTTAGGTAGTTGTGTCAACTGATCAGATGTATGGAAACACAAACCTGATCCTGGAAAGCGTTCTGGAAATGCCAAAAATGGAGACTTCTAATAACTGTATTCTAAGTTGTCATGATTTTATTCTATGTTCTATAATGGCACTCTTCCATTCATTCATTCATTCATTCATTCATTCATTTCTTATTTTGAAACTCATTTTTGTTGTGTTTCAATCAGTCAGCATAAGGTTTGCATATGTTATACACTCCAATGCTCATGGAATGAGTACATGAAAGAATCAAAGTTCTATTCATGAGACTTGAGCAGATCAGGGAACAATGCCTATATCACAACTCCACTAATTTTGCATTTCGGGAGCTGTTCCATATTAGGAATCTGTGTGTGTGTGTGTGTGTGTGTGTGTGTGTGTTTGAACATACATGGATAACATATAAAACTGGTCAAGTTTCTACTCAGGAAATAGTCCATGACTTAAATAGTTAAACAAAGTGACAACTGCCCCTACAAAATACAGCCAAATCCTTATTTGACACTGAACTTGGATCTATTTGTCAAAGCCTGGAAGCCCGGCCAGCGTATAAGGTAGACCAAACACACCTTAAATCACCTTCCTGTGTTTCCTTTGCTCCCACTGTCCATGGTTTTTATTTTCTTATATTATTTATGAACCTGAACTGTAAATGCATTGAAACAGAAGATTTTGTTGGTTTGGTACAATTTAAATTGCTGCTCAATACCATATATATTTACAACATCTTATAAATATTTAAAATTATCATAACAATGGCTCCACTGACTCATAATACATTTTGTATTCAGTGTAGGGATGATTGCCAAATTGATAATCTAGTGAATTGGAAAACCCCATCAAACTTCGTGACCTGTCAGTCCCAAAAAGAATATCTTTCTGATTACTGGAAGTGCCTGAGCATTGAGTTTAGCTATCTTAGAAGTTAATCTTCACAGATAAACATCCTGAAATGTATCTCTTTGGAAAAAATAAGTAAAAGAAATAGTTTCTTCTGAAGAATCTGTTCACTGGACTCTATCTTAAGAACCAAATGGTTTTCAGGAGTCTTCACGCACTGTGTAAATAAAATTAAAAAAAATATCACGGACCCATGAAGTGCCTGCTGTGCTCAGGAATGGAAAGTTCCACGTGTGTTGGAGGATGGGTGTGTGAGAGAACGCCAGTGCCCTCGGGAAAGAGTCTGAACACCATAAGAGGTTGGGACTTGATGCCAAAGGACAAGCTTTCTTCAAGTGTGGTCCCTGGACCAGCAGCATCAGGGCCTCCAGGGAGCTTATTAGAAATGCAAATCCTCCAGCCCCCGCCCAAACCTACTGAATCAGAAGTCCAGGGGTTGGGGCATTGTAATCTGCATTTTAACAAGCCCCCAGGTGACTCTCACACACCCTGAGTTTGAGAACCTCTGCCATAAGGGATGTGTCTAAAAACAGGAATGATAGGATCGGGCCTGGTCATGCTGGTGGCAATGTAAAAAATGAACCATCGGGGAAGAAAACGAAGGCGCAGAGGCCTGAGAAGAGTCATAAAAGCATTGGTTCACTAGGGAGTTCTGTGTTTTATCTGTATTTTAGCAAGTCTAAGATATAGTCAATTATTACACCATTCTTTTATTTGCCTCTAGAAAGAAAAATTTTTCCAATTAAATAACAACACAATATTCCTTGTCACTTGGAATCTTTATCTTATACTTATTGAAAGGGCTCCTTTAAACTTATATTGACAGGTTTTTATCATGTATCACCCCTGCACATATATAAAAAATATATGTATATAAGCAAAATAATTTGTTTACAGTATTCTTAGCAAACTCAAGAAAACTCAAGAGCTATCTGGAATATTAATGATGCACATTTCTTTCTTTTAAAAATGCTCTGCTATTGTCTCTGGGGTGTCCAGTGACTAAGGCTCATACTACAATTGCCTATAATTTGCATTTCTAATAAGCTCCCAGGAGGCCCTGATGCTGCTGGTCCAGGGGCCACACTTGGAGAACTCTTGTCTTTTGGCATCAAGTCCCAACCTCTTATGGCGTTCAGACCCTTTCCCAAGGGCACTGGCCTTCACAGCTCCATTTGCTGGTGTTCTCTCACACACTGTCCTCCATCATGCCTGGAACTTTCCATTCCTAAGCACAGCAGCCACTTCATGGCTCCATGATTTTTTTTTTTTATGCATGCATGCAGGTTGTGGTATTATCCACCTGATGATTGCTGCCTGGTTAATAGAAACTCAAAGGTGCATCCTGATTTGGGAAATGCTAAAATGTAGAAGGTGGTATGCATCTTAAAATTGATGAATTCCCAATGAGAGTTTTTTTATTCTTTTTTAGCTGAGCCATCCTGACACCTGTTGGCAGCTCAGCTGCAGCTCAGCTCAGGCCTGGAATCGAACCGGCGACCCTGTTGCTCAGAGCTCACACTCTTGAGTGAGCTCTTAACCAACTGAGCCACTTGGCCAGCCCGTCCCAATGAGAGTTAATCCAGAACTCAGCGAGGACAGTAACAGGAATCATAGAGAGGAAGAAGAGGCGGAGACCAACAACACTTCCGAGATGGATTCTATGTGACCAATTCGGTGTTAGGGGAAGAGAGAAGCAGGTGACTGTGGAGCTTCAAGCCTGAGTAACTAAGTAGATGGCAAGCCCTTAACTAAGGTAAGATACCCAAGAGAAGGCATGGATTTTAAGAGCGCAAGGGAAGAAGTGGATAAGCATCAAATGAGTTTAATTTCAAGCTTTTGGGTTTGGGACTCCTGAGGGATGACCAGGATGTGTATGTGAATACAAATCTGTAACTCAGTGGGAAGAGAGGTGGGGAACATGGTTAAAGATAAATAATTTTTAATCAACAGTATTTAAATAGTAGTTGAAACCAGGAGGATGAGTACTATTTTCCAAGGAGAGAACACAGAAAATTTGAAGAGAGTTGGTTCTGAAACCAAAATAAAATTGAAGAAGTGAATAGAGATAAGAAGGAGCATTCAGAGCAAGAAAAAATGTTAGATGATGTTTCCATATCCTGTGAGCTCCTCAAAGACAAAGCTCTCCGGCTCACACTCTGAGTCCACAGGCCAATGCTTAGCCCATTGCTTGAACTAACATGGAAATGGTGGCCCAAAAGCCAAAAAAAGGTGCACATTTTAAGAAGCAGGAAGTAGTCGGTGATACCAAATGTTACAATTGATCCTTTTAGATCGAAGGGCCATTAGATTTAGTAAAATCACCTCATTTTACAGGTGAAGAAAGGGAGGCCCAGACACATGAACAGATATGCCCGAGGCCGAGGGAGGCTGATGGGCCAGCCAGGGGCAGAACCCTGGTCTCCGGACTCTCGTCCTGGGGCTGTTTCCTCCACACTGAGCTTTTCCTCTCAGAGGAGGGTTATGCCCACTGCTGGTAAACTTCTGGATGCAAGCAACCTCAGATAGATGTAAATCCATCCATAAAGACGGACTCCACTAACAGCCACATCACCTTATGGAGCAGGAAAAGAGAGTTCTAGAGAACAGAGCAAGGGCTCTGGGGTCAGATGGACATCCAGGTCTTGATAACACCTTGACATTGTCTATGAAGCTCTCCCATGGAAGAAAGGGGTCATAGGACTTGACTCTCTGGGTCACATCTTGAACCCGAAGTTTCTCTAACTCTCATTACCCATAACAAGACAGGAAGAGATGCTAAGAGCACATGGAAGAAAAATAGAGCAAGCTGTGAAATGGGGTTGTTAAACAGGAAATTCATACCAGATTCTATATGTAGGTGAGCAAAATTTGAAGTCAGTGAAGTCAAAACAAAGATAGTGACATCATTCTCGTAATGATAATTATGTTATATTACTGTTCATGCAGCTGATGACATCCTGAGAAAACAAGTGACTTCTCAAAAGCAGTGATTCTCAAACATCAGAGTGCTCAAGAATTACTGGAGAAGGCCCCTCCTTCGGAGATTCTGGGGTAGCCTAGGTGGGCTCAGCCATTAAAATTCAAAATTCTCCAGAAATGTATTCCAGGAGAAAGAATGAACCTGACATTTCAAAACCCAAAGCTTTCAAAGATCAGGCTCCATGACTCTGTCCCCCTTTGTGACCCATGCAGGGCCAGAGGGTCTGTAGGATGAGACATTTGTGGTCACAACCCCTGTGGCTTCAGTGTTTTCATCAATAGAGACATGTACAGCAGCGCCGAGATTTCCAGCAGTGCCCATCTGGCAAAGATGACTAATGGGGCTTTCCCACTGACATCCTAGCAAAGGTGCCAGAAGTATATTCGTTCCAGATCACGGCCCTAATAGGGCAGTTCCTCTGGAGACATTACACTGACAGATGACCTGTCTTCCTTTTACAACCTACGTGCCACCCACCTGTGTTACCTTCCTCTCCACGGTGGTGGGCACAGAAATGCTTATCTGACCTGCACCTCTGAACCAAATCTTTCACAGCCAATATCAGCCTTGCTGTAAACTAGTAAGAGTGCAGTTTTTCTTCCATGATTCAGGTTGTAATTTTTACTTTTATATCCTATGGCCAAAAAATTGAAAAGCAGATATGGTCTAGCTAGAATTCTAATCAAAGAAGTGCCAAGTGGGTGTAAGAACAGACGAAAACTCATGCAGCTATTATTTCTGGTTAATGAAAACCATAAAGGATTTTTTTTATAAAATGGATGAAAGGAATTGAGTGATGATGATTTATTCACTAATAGGCCTTACCGAGCCAGAGCTTGTAAAAGAACAACTTGGACTAAAAAAATACAGAGTAAATTTACTGACAGCCCACTCTCACCTATAGGCAAGATCTCAAACTAGAGATAAAACCCATATTTGCATTGATATAATCCTAGTACATTAATAATTTCTCTCCCCCCCACCCCCCTTTGGTTTATGAAGAGAAGCTGAATTCACAGCCTTAATAAGAAGTAGGTATCAGGGTCATGGACTGTCTTTTAACTGAGTGACCTTGGGCAAGTCATGTAACCTTTCTGGGCTTCAATTTACTCCTAAGTAAAAGAAGGAGATTGATGTACCTAATTTCTAAGGTCCCGTCCATCTCTGAACTTCTGTGTCTATAACAGGGAACAGTGACTGATGACAAGTTTAAAAGAGGTGCGAAGCATGGTGAGGTATGTCTCAGGAGATCAAAATAATTAATCTTTCAACAAGGACAGGGACTCTGATAAATATGTAGCAGTAGGAACAGGGTTTGGAGAATTTTAAGGCTGCTGAGAAGGTCCTGGAACACTATATCCAGACAGGGGATCCACCTCTCCAAGGATGCCAAACCGTACTTTCTAAATAGTGTCTCAGAGAACAAAAACTCTGATGGATATTAAGAAGTTTGACAAATGAACAAAATTAAATAACTTCTTTGACAGCAGAAGGTCTCAGACCCTGTCCTACACTGTCCAATGGAACTTTCTGCAATGATGTGAATGTTCTGTGGGTGCACTTTCCAATATGGCAGCCACTAGCCACATGTCGCTATTAAGCCCTTGAAACGTAGCTTGTGCATCTGAGGAACTAAATTTTTTATTCTATTAAATATGAATTAATTTCTAGTTAAATAGCTACATAGGGCTAAATCTACGTATGAAACAGTATAGCTTATAAAACACACATATAAAATATTAGCCCTACAAGGCAGGTGTTACATGCAGCATTTCACAAACTTAGGCCATGGAACTGTTGTCAAAGGTTCTGAAATTCTCTCCAAAGCCATTTGGGAAGTACTAGTCTATGAGCCATCTTGCTGAGTGGTTGAAACCACAGGAAGCCACTCTAGCTTTGACATTCTAACTAGCCATAGAGGACATCAGTGACCACCCAGAGGTAGAAACCAGGCTGTCATCTATTCCTCACATAATGTCATGTCACCTCACAATTCAGTCACATCAAAATTTCCCAAGTCCTGACAGACACACTTTGCCTCCCAGCGCAGTTCCAGTTTGCAAAATTTTACCAATTCTTGTTTTCCACCAAAGCATAAAACAATGATAATCTGTTGTTGCTGGGCTTTACAATTGACCAGGCACTTTTGTATACACCAGGATACACTATCTCACAACCCAATAAGATAAGTAACATTCCATTTTATAAGCAAGAAAACGGGGGCTCAGACAGACAGATGAAGGGCCTTACTTGCTCAAGGTCACACATTTAGTTATCGGGACTTGGCCTCCATCTTTGAATTATGTCTCATCAAGCATTCTAACGACACCATTGTGAGTAGACTCTTCCCTCAAATTGTCTAGGGCCCATAAAAAAAATTGAATTAACATATTTTCAAAATACCAAAAAAGTGTTGCATGCCTGATAAGAGCAGATTGTTTTACAGGGTTTGCTCACATATACCTTGAAAATTATGATAAATGCAAGAAATGTCTAATGAACATTAAATAAAAGAGACCAACATGATTATTCACAAACATGTAGAATTTCTACCCTGCAAGAAAGCCTCCACCGGACCTGAAATAACCATGTGCCTCTCAACTGAAAATCCACATTGGTGTGTATATAAACAGCTACAAATTTCATTCGCCCAATTATTTCTCCTCTCCTGAGTATGCAATCAATTTGGTGCTTCTAAGTGCCATTTATTCAAACCGCAGTAGCACACACAACTGCTCATTTCTGCATCTAATTCAGGCTTGGCTCCTCAAATGGTAGCGTGCAGGCCAAAGCCGTTGAATCAATTTGTCATCACATCAGATATGAGTGCATTTGATTTTGACCTACACGGTTGCAGATAGCAAGGATTTTTTTTTTTTTTAGCAAAATATTGTTCCTTGAACCATCATTTGGCCTTGTAGAAAACTGACTGGGATCTGAAGTTATACTATGACCCAGAGTTCCAAATCCAAGGTTTCCCAAAGAAGACAGCAAAACAGTGTGTCAATGAGGTGACCCTCTACAAATTACAGACATGGCACCCTGCACTCACTATGGCTCTCTAGATTATAACATAATCACTTTCAATCAAATACATAGCAGTCATTATTTTATCTGCAATAAGCCTGTGTACATTTACTCTAAATAATATTGGACTTTATCGTGACATACTCCGAAAAAATTCATACTGTAGTTCAGTTTTCATTATAATATTGCATATGAATATGCCATCCAAAGTCACCTCAATGGTCCTGAGGAACCCACAGGAAAGGGAAAGTGGGGGTGGGTAAAAAGCGATGCACAAGGAACAGAGGGTCAGCTGGAGGGAGATAAAGCAGGGTTCAAAGGTAGAGTCTGGGTCTTCAAGAGGAAACCTCAAACAAAGTAAGCAGGCACACTGAGGCCCTGGGAAATCTGAGAGAGGATGATTTAAATGACCAGCACTCTCAAAGGCACAGCGGAGGTGACAGGAAGAGTGTGGGATAGGAACTGCTGGCTAAGGGGAGGTTGAGTGAGAAGGGAACAAAACAGCTCTGCTCACAAATCCATTCATCCAGCTGCAAAAGCTCAGAGGGAGCATGGGAGGTGGGGTGAAGGGCATGAATTGAAGACTAAGAGGCTAACGTTTGCATCCTAAACCATCCACTCACCAGCTCTGTGAACTTGAGAGAGATACTTAACTCTCTGAGCCTTAGTTCTCATCTGTAAAAGTAAAAATACATGTTTGCCATGTAGCAATCCTCTAGTTAGGTATTATTATCATCATGCCCATTTTACAGATTAGGGAGCCAAGGCACAGAGTGAATGGTCAAGTACTTTGCCCAAAGTCACGCTGCTGATAAATGGCAGAGTTGGTCTCCAACTGAAGCCACCTGGCTCCAGGTATCATGCTCGTAGCCCCAGTGATGGTGTGCCTGTCCTCCCAGAAAGGAGCACTGCCCTAAGGGACTGGGAGAAAAGCTTCCCAGAGAGGTAACTTACATTCATTCTTATTCACATCAGACAATAACATGATGTTCCACTTACGTTAAGCTACTCAGTAAAGTGGCAAAGTTCACTCAAATTAGTTTTTGAATCAGGCTTTTCTTCTCCAAGATTAATAATTTGTAGGAATCAAGCCATGACTCCACTTGACAGATGGCTCAGGTATATTAATGCTTCAACACAATTCATAGCTAATAACAATAGTACAAGTGGTAGAAATGAATATTAAATACAGTACCAAGTGCTTCCCCCACACCCATAGCCTACAATGTGGGTTTCAATTTGGGTCTAAGCTAACAGGATTCACCAATGTGAGACTACCTGCCCCGAGTGGGATCACCTCTACACTGCTTTTCACAGGCTGATAGTCTCCTCGGCATATCCTGGGGCTGGAAATTTGCATTCTCTTTCAGATCAGATCTTACTAGTTCATTTCTGAAGACACTGCAGTATATATCAAAATGAAGATCTAATCACACGCTGTTCCGACAAAGAATATTTCTTTTGCTAGGGTTGTGAGATGATTGTTTCCCATTTGTCATCATGCTCTGCACTCTGAGTTGAAAAGAAAATGCATCCTGAAAGACAGGACATGACACTAGAGACTAATTCTGAATTTCCTGTTTAAAAAATACACACATACGTTGCAGGAGACAGAGTCCATTGGGGTCAGTTTTTTCAAAGTACTACTCAAAGTTCTGAAAATAAACAAATAGAGAATAAAGACAGCAGCCAAACTTTGTGGACAAAAAAAAAAATGCAGATTTCTTCAAGCAAAGCAAAGTAGTAACGAGCAAAGACAGATGAGAAAAGAGTGAGGGTTCTCTGTGACCATAAAGAGGAGAATGATTCTAGAGCAAAACTAAGGAGAGCAGGTAGGAATCTCTGAGGTAAGATTTGAAGGGCCCTTGCCTTTATTAAGGGAGAAAATCCCACAACTAGACGTTATTCTTTTCTTTGGCTTCAGGTTACGTGCCTATAGATGGCATTCTAATCTTTGCCTTTCCTCGTACACTTCTTAAAGAATCTGTCTCCACCTACTCATGTGCCCCTGTGCCCCTAAGCTGTAGCTGACTGGGGCAGGACTATATAGGTGACCCAAGGAGAGCCAGTCCGAAGGCTGGGTTGTGCCAAGCTGATCCTCTTTCTCTTGACTTAGGATGAAGAGGCACAGAGAAGCTAATTCTTCGGTAGGGAGTTGAGTGGTAACTTCACATAGAGCCAGGATTAGAGGTAGTGATACAGCCAGACAAAAACCATAGGGGAGAGGTTGGGGGGGAGGGGGCAGGGTGTGTGCCAATCTGATGAAAGAGTAAAGCAACAGACACAGGTAAAAGAAATGACCATGTGCCCTAATAATCTTGGCTCTAGAATTTTCAGGTTCAGTGATCTGCTTATACTTTGTTTCTGGTTCTTGAGGGTCAATGAGATGCGATGGACCATTTTATTCTTACCCTACATCGTCTTTTTACTTGAGCTTGTCTCTTGGGGTTTTCTATGCCTTGTCACCAAAGAACCTTGACTAAGTATAAATAAATGTAGCAGATTTTGGCACTAGTGCGGAACTTACACCTAGAACCAAAGCCAACGCCTACGTTCTCACAACATTTCTCATGAAGCTTATCTAGCCATATTGAACCAAAAGAACACCTTCTTCTCATTCCTCCCTACTTGAGGTTTTATACCATTCCACTTGAAACATATAAAGCAGGCTGCCATGTTCTGCAATTCTGGGTAGTGAGGTTTCTGTCCTAAGAGCTCTTCAGGCCAAGGTTAGTTGATAATTTGGCAGAGATATGTAGAAGATAAATTCAAACACCAGAGAGGTGCATAAACTAGGTAATTTTTGCCTCCTAGCTTCAGATTCTAGGGTCATCCTGGCCTCTGGTCAGCCTTCACATGCCCAAATCTTCTGTCATTCCTCCTGCAGCACTATCCTCTTTTTATTTTACCCTCATCTGGACGTGCTTCCAGTTACCAATGTCCCTCTTAAAGGGTGACCCTCAGAACTAAGCTAACACGATCTGACCAATGCAGAACACCCTAGGAATCACACCTCTTTGATTTGCATTCACTTCTGTAAATGCTGCCTAGGAGAGCACTTCCTATTGTTGAAACTACACCTCACCAGTAGCTCCAATTGAACTTGAGGTCAACTCAACTATTTAATGTAGTATCAACTTGGACACAGATTTTGATAGCAGGCTAGGGAAAAAAGCCATCTGTGTGATAGGTGTGCACACCACTGCAAACCAATATGTTTTAGAAAGACACGATTACCCTGGGAAACAGCAGCCAGTAGACAAGAAGAAAGGAGAGGAACTTCCAGAAACAAATTTCAGTTTTGCAGCTTTGCCTCTGTTTGGCCCTGGGAACTCTGCACCATGGAGAATCTAATCCAAAACATCCAGAACTAAGTTTTCACCTGTCTTCAACTTAAATCATACCAAGAAATATACCCCCAATACTCCTCCATAGCCACAGCTCAGGGTTAACTATCTGAACCAGCTTGGACCCTGGATATCTAAAGGTTCCACTGTGGAAGCATTTTATGGTTCAAAATACAGAATCAGAGAAATGGGTGTGCCATTGCACAAGGAAGTATCCAGAATATAGCATGGTGGACTGATGGAAGTGTCCTTTGAGTCCTCTGTGTGCTGCTTCACTGCAATGCAATGACAGGAACCAACTTAGCCACCCCCCAACACACACACACACACACACACACACACACACACACACACACACACCTCATACTCGTATTTCACACTGTCTCTTTGAGCAGTAAGGCAGACAAGGAACCTCTGCAGATCCATGATTCCCATGTTGAATTCAACCTATTAACCAGGAATGATTGGCCAAATAATTTTCTTGAAAATTATCCTCAAAGATTTTACAGGGACTCCTTCCTCGAGTTGACCCCAGTCACACCTCCATGTCATGTATGTGCACAAGACCAATCACAGGTGAGCTCTCAAAAACTTCCAGAAGATGTGACATCTCTCTCTGTGCTCATTCATTTGAAAGTCCTCAGCCTCTACTCAGCGCTTCCCCTCCAGTAGCCAGGGCCATAGGTGTCTCTGCGCTAAATCATTCCATACAACACAATACTTGGCAAACAAGTTGTGAAAGATAACACACTATAGGAGTTCACGGGAGGTGGAGGCTCGGGGTTGGCCAGCTACAGCCTCCTGAAGGCCAGGGGATGTGAGCTGGGTTACGAAGGTGCACGCTGTGAGCCAGGTCACAGAATGGAGACGTCTGGCTGCCAATTCCCCTGCCAGCCTGGAAGGTGGCAGGGAATCACGACCGTGGCGAGCCTGAAGGATGATGTTTGAGTATTCCCGGCAACTCGATTACAGCATGCAAATTTTCCGCGGAGCTGACTTCTCGGCTTCAGGAGCCATGCACACGCTCCTTTGGGCTTTCTTCACGAGGAGAACATTGTTGGGAAAGGAGCCTAGGACCGACCACTGGAAAGTGCACTCAATAGCACTTTGGTTGAGATAATTGCTGCGTTGTTTTTTTTAAATTGTAGGCTTTGGAGGTGACCACAAGCAAAATTTGTGACAGACATTTGACACTGAGAAACTGCCGTGTATGGGTGAAATTTTTCACAAGCCCTCTCCTCCTCCCGAAGGCTGGTTTATTGACTAACAAAGGAAAATTATCTCAAACCGCTGGAGTACGTTAGCCAAGCCTTCTCGTTTGCCGTAATGCTCTTTTACTAGGCACAAGATTTCTCCTCTTTACAGTTATGCAGATCCTCCATCCGGCAAGCGGTTCAAGCACGCTGCGTGGGTGTCTCACAGCAGCCGGCGCATGGTCTGTGGTTGGTGCCTTGAGCGCCCAAAACTCAGATTTGCAGCGATACCCCTCTCCCAGCATGGGCTCAAGGGTCTTCAAAGCCCTGCAAAGCTGCCTCCTTATCCTCTGGGCCACATGGTCTCCTTCGCCCTTTCTGCCTGCAGCAAGCTCTATCTGACAGAAAACATGCAGTGTGACAGCGCAAGTGCATGGACACAAGTCCGTCAAGTGGAAAAAAACCACAAGCCAGGGAAAATAAAAGAGCTGTGGAGGCACTCTCCCTGCCCACGGCCATCAGAACCCCGTGATGTCAGTTCACATAACGAGGATATAATCAGAATGAAGCAGAGGGCTTCAGAGAGACACTTGAGTGGCACGTATCCATCCCCAACCTGGGGCCACAGGTCCAGGCCAGCACCTTGCACAGTTTTCCCCTGTAGGCAGGTTTCGGGGCTCCTCTGACTTACTTCCTCAGCAGGCTTCCTTCCCAGGACAAGGAAGCAGCCCTGCTCTCGGCCTTGATAATCCTACTTCTCATAGTAAAGATGGCATGACAGAAAAAGTATTAAATTGGGAGTCGGGCTGATTTGGGCTCTGTCGTTTCCTGGTTTGGGGGACCTCAGGAAAGCTCTTTGTGTCTTAGGTCCATCACCTAAAGAATTATAATATTTATCTCCAAGGGTCCTTGAGAAGATTCAATAAGACAGTGGAGGTGAAAGGGCCTAACGCACATCTATTACATGGTTTGCCCAAAATGAGAATTAATGAACACACAGACTAACTTAACACACCAATAAGAAAGCATTTTCGAGGTGTACACGGGGTGTTAAACAAGGAGGATGACAAAAATGGACAAAGTATGCTTTTTCCCTCAAGAAACTTATAGGCTAGTTGAGGAGATGATAGAAACCTGGGCAAAGATAACAAATTAAAAGGCAGTGAACAAGCATCCAAAATGGAGGTGCACTGTAAGCGCCACAGGAATCGTGAAGAAGAAAGGACGTGGACAAGCAGAGCATCGAGGAAAGAGGGATTTAGCAGAGCCACGAAAACTGGGAAGACACTGATGAGTCAAGAAGACATCATAGATTGAGAAAGGCTTTCAGGAAACCATTTGTCTCCCTTGAGTTGACACAGTGAAAGTTGGCCTTCTAAAGGGCCGATTATCCTTGAATAACTACCAAAAGTCAAGACCGATCCCAGTATATAAAGAAAGAACGGCACCCACTTTCTGCCCTTACTCCTCCATGAACCTGTCTTTGGTTCAGTACAGGAGAAAGTATATCTGTGGTTTTCCAGTCCCAGAAAGAGAACAGAAGGCAAGAAAAAGACAAGAGAAAATAAAGCACGCAGAGAGATAACCATCTGTGTTGGCTGGGCTAGCCTTCAGATGTGTAATTATGATGCTAAGGGCTGAGTTGGCCATTTGGAGAAATGGTGGCCCAGGTCAAGCAAATAACCCACAAAGGAGGACATAAGCCTACAGACAATAGGCTGTACTCACATGGCTTTTCTCTTTAAAAAGATTTGTTTTCCAAGTAAAAACAAGATACTTCCTCAAAACATTTCAGTTGGGTAGGAAACATCAAATTCACAAGCTTTTAGCAAAGTCTAAAGTGGTGCCAACCACCTCATCCCTAGAATAAAACCTAAGACTGTATTATTTTCATTTTGTATGAAACATTCAAAGTTCAGGGCTGGAAAATTGTGTGTGGGCTGATGCCTGATAGTACAGCCAGTGATTATGTAGTGACTCACGATAAATTTCCTGAGCTGCCACACCTTCAAGTTAAACTCACTCGAGCCAGACAGTAAACTATTAGCAGAGATATTTTTGTAACCATAATTCCTAGTGTTTTCACTAATTTTTTTTTTTAAACTTGCAGCATGGCCAGTTTTATAAAAGTCGCAGAGCTCTCTTTTCTGGCAGCAGGGCTTTGGAGTATTTATCCTTTCAAAAACAATACAAAATAAATACATGGCCCTGGGGTATTTTAAGGAATTTTTCAGTTGACCAGCTTGGTCAACCAGCATAATCCTGGAGCACTGGCTCCGTCATGGCAGCCAGCCCCGGCTCCCACCACAAGGGAGACTCAGCACAGGACGCTGTGGTTGTGGCCGCGTCTGCCCCAGGTACCCGAAAGGAAGTCTCTCTGTGGTGAGGCCAAGCAGGAGATGGCACCACACGGGGAGAGCCGCTGACCAGACAGAGGCTTCGAGGCAGCATTGGAGCTGTCAAGCTTTTCTCTGATACAAAACAAAGCAATTAGTAGGACCACCTGAGACCAGTTTCGGTCACCTGCATTCACACAAGTCACACACTCCCCCCAAAACCCACGGTGAAGTCTCATCTGCCTGCAGAGCCCAAGAGCCCAGGGTCAGAAGCTCCTGTTTGACACCAATATAGGTCCAAAGAGCCTCCAAAGAGCTCCTCTGGGTGTATGTCTGAGCTTAGGTTTCACAGGACATGACCACTGCTGCATTGGAGCGCATGAGATAGTGAGATAGAAATAGTACTTAATGTGTGGGGCTGTTCATTTAGTCTCCCCCATGACACCATCTCCAGGATCTGAAATGTGCTACAAAATTCTTTCCTAGAGCAACATCTGCCACTGTATTCACACGTTCAAGTAACAGCTTGGACAATTGGTTTTAGGGACCTTCAAAAACCCTCCCCGTGCAGGGGTAGGGCCCGGGGAGTGGAGGGAAGACCTTGATGGGGGGGTGGCAAGCCGAGGCCTCCTGCCCACGGTTGGTCGGCCAGAGGAACCGCACCAGGCAGGGCAGAGGCTGGGAACAGGAGACAGGGCAGGAGGCTGACGCACCACAGACAGGGCTCGGAGTGTTTTTTTGGTTAGCACCACAAACTGTGCACACACCTCAGTCATCAGCCCTTAAAAAGGGGAATCTGATGGAAGGGCGTAAAGGGCACAGAGAAGTCAGAAAGGTGAGGGCAGAAGCCACATCAGTCCCTGCAGCGTTTTGTCCTGGCACGCATCGCGTAGGTGTCAGATGAACGATGCACAGCTGAGTTTGTGAATTCAAGGCCAGGTGTGGCCGAGGGAATTGACTGGCATCTATAGAGACAGACAGTGGGTACCAGCCTCCCAGGCAAAAGGTGTCTAGACAGAAGGAGTGGGCCTTTGTCCCCATGTTCTCTTTCCTGTTTCAATGTCTAATGTGGCTAGGACCGGTCAGCACAGGGAGATCCCCTCGCGGCAGGAAACCCCACACTTCCTCAACAGGTTTCCTCTGTGCTCTACCTGGGTCAGGACCTAAGGTCTGGGGTCTCCCTGGAAACCCAGCATTCCATGCCTTCCTTATACACCTCGAGGGCAGCTTCTGGATAAGAAAACATCTCTATTCACCTCTCTTTTAACCTCCTACAAAACCACTTCCTCCCTTGTGCCATCCTCCTGACACCCAGCCCATGCTTTGCTCCTCAATGACATTTCAACGTTTCTGTTCCCATCCACACTAAGATTTAGGGGTCCCTTCATAACATGCCGCACAGGAGAAAAGAACAAGACTCTAGTCACGGATCAGCCCTCCCCCTCACACCCGCTTCACCTCACACACTCATTTCTGTGTCTCCTTCCCCTGCCTCCCCGACCCCCACTCAATGTGCCCTGAGTCAGAAGCTCCACAACTTTGGCCAAGAGGTGGCAAACTCAGAGGTTTCCTGCCCTGTTCACCTTCTCGTGAACTTCTAGAAAGCCCACCTATTCTGCAGAGGCTCCCAGGTACACAGACCACACACGTTGTGGCACGTATCTGCAGGATATTTTCCCCTGTTGTTTGTAGAATATTGTGCCCACTTGTCTTTCTAAGTGCTGCTTATTTTTTCCCCAAGGCAGGGAGGAAGTGCGGTATGACAAATGGAGAAGTTGTCTAGAAATTGGGAGGCTGTGTGACCTGGGGAAAGTTGCTTGGACTCTCTGGGTAGGTTGGTATTTCAGCAGCCCTGGGTGAGTGAACAGAAAGCGGCTCAGTGTCCAGAGAGGGGCATCCTTGGTTGCTGTTAGGTACAGCATCCTTTCCTACTGTTAGATCCCCAAGAGCTGAGTCCCTGAGAGCTCCTAGAACGAGCAGGTGCCCTGTTTCGTGGTCTTCCTCCTCTTCTCTCTGTCCCCAAGTTTGACTCCTCGACTTCTCAAGTTTCAATTGATCAAAGAAACTCAAAGCTTAGACACCCGTAAAGTCAATGCCTGTCCAATAAGCTTCATGAACTGCTACCCTTGGTGGGCTGAGGACCAGGCATGCATCATAAGTAGCTTGGGCTTGGGATGGGTGAATATGCACATAGAGCTTTTTGATGAAAGATTCCTGACTCTTATGCATAAAGGTCAGGACACGTTCAGTCTCAAGTGACATAAATTCAAGTCAAATTAGCTAAAGCCAAGAAAGAAATCCAAAGGCTTACGTACCTGGGTGCTTTGACCTCAGGCAAGGCTGGATATAAGGTCTCAAACAATATCATCAGAGGCTGTTATCAAAAAGATAACAAAGAACAAGTGTTGGTGAGGATGTAGAGAAAAGGGAACCGTTGTGCACTGTTGGTGGAATGTAAACTGGTGCAGCCACTATGGAAAACAGCAGGGAGCTTCCCAAAAAAATTGAAAATTGAACTATCTATGACCCAGCAATCCCTGTTCTGAGTATATACTCAAAGGAAATGAAATAAGAACCTCAAAGAGATAGCTGCACCCCCATGTTCACTGCAGCATTATTCACAATAGCCAAGATACAGAAATAACCTAAGTGTTTGTCGACAATGAATAAATAATGAAATTTTGGTGTATATATATTTAAATACATATTGGTATAGAGATACATATACACAATGGAATATTATTCAGCCTTAAAAATGAGATCCTGCCACATGTGACAACATAGATGAGCCTGGAGGACGTCATGCTTCATAAAATAAGCTAGACACAGAAAGACAAGTACTGCATGATTCCACTTATATGTGGAATCTACAATAAAAAGTTGAATATATAGAAGCAGGGAGTAGAACAGTAGTTATCAGAGGCATGGGGTATAAAGTTGTAATTATGTAGGATGAGTAACTCTAGAGATTGAATATAAGGCATAATGATTACAGTTAACAATACTGTGTTGAATGCTGGAAATTGGCTAATTCAGGCGCTCTTACCACACACAGGCACGCACACAAAGGTAACAAGGAAATGGAGTCATTAATTAGCTTGACTAAAATCATTTCACCATGTATATCAGATCATTCACGTTGTACACCTTAAATATATACAATATTTATGACAAATAAATAAAAAGTAAATTTTTAAATGTTTGCAGAGCCCTGCCTCTGTCTCCACCTGCTGGACAGGTGCTCTACGAAGTCGATGGCCAGCTCAGAACCCTGGTGGAATGAAAGTACTGTCTTCCGGTTGCAGCAGACACATCCCAGGAAGTCTCTTCTTGAGTCATGTGCCCATTCCTAACTCCTGGGTCATGTGACCTCCTCTGTGGCAGGGTGGACCTGGGTCAGGTTGTGAAATATGTTCTCCAGAGAGAGAAGCATCAGTTCCTAGGAGGATGGCAATGGATGCTGGACAGACAAAAACACCCAATTTCTCCTACACCACCCTGAACCAACCAGGAGCCAAAACTGCAGAAAATCGCAGCAAAGTGAGATGCCCAGTGCATGCAGGGCTGTCTTCTAAATCATACACATTTCCAACAAAAGGCAAAGAAAACTCCGAGGCTGTGTGCTAGATATAGAGAACATAACAATGTGGCAGTCTTGCTTTGTTCCTTTTCTTCCTCAAGTTGGATAAGGCGCTTCCAGCTTGGTGAAGTTAAATACAAATAGCCATAGACTTTGCTGTGATCATCAAAATATTTCTATGACTCACGAGATAAATGAGAAAAATACACAGAAGAGTCAAAGTTACACTGAAGTTAGATTGTAATCACACCCTTGACTTCTGACAACCCACTGACAGTTTCCTGCTGAGAGCACATTACTGACTTATTTCTCCCCACAGAGCGTACTTGATTAGCCTAAAGCAGATTATCTCCTCTGCGGATTATCTGAGATCAGCTTTCCACACAGGTTGGTATCCACGCCCCCACACCCCCACCCCCGTCAGTCAGCAATCAGAGCAGCTCCTGTGTCTACCACTGAGTCAGTCGCTGAAGAGAAACACTGACCCACTGGCCCAGGAACCCACATTTGTGGCCACCCAATCATCTGATGAGCCAGAAATCAGTGTATCAGACATCACTCTTTTAAAAACACTGACACTGAAGTGGATGAGTATGCTTTTCTACAATAAGAAGATCAGTTCTGTCCCGAGTAACAAGGACACTTTAACACCCTGATGGTCTGCCTGGAAGTAGGGGTTTCGGAGGTAGGCCTTAGAGTCAGAGAGGAAAGGCCTCAGGCACCTAGCAGAATGCTTAGAGCCCAGCTCAACATGCAGACCTTTCCCTGACGTTGAGGTAACTTGACTTTTCTTACCCTCAAGCCTCTGCATCACCAACAGGCCCAAGTCTCAGTAACAGTAAACCCCTAAATTCGTAGAAGGCCTGCTGTGTGACAAGCATGGGAGTACAAAATAAATCGGAAAAGGCACTGCTAGTCCAGGCACCATTGTGAGTTCAAGTTCTGAACTCTCCACCTCTACTCCAAGCACAGTAATGATACGTGAAACATTTTTGTATGTGTTTAAAATAAAATCACACTGAAATATCAGATAAATATTGCCATGGAAGAGAAATGAACACCACTAAACGAGCCAAAGCCATGAGCTTCTTGGTATCCTGGTCAAGAGGACAGAGAGAGCAAGAGTTTGATTTCTCTGGGGTAACAGGGAATAAAACCCTCCCATCGTGGCAGAGAAGGTGAGTCAGGATGACCACCAGAAGCCTCAGGTGGTGCTGATGTCCCCACTCACTAAAACAGGCAGCAAAGCTGTAGCCACTGGACTCAGCCACTGGCCTTTTTATAAACACCAGGAACCGGTAGTGCTAGGAGAACACAGGCACAGCCCTGGGGCCCCGTCTGACTGAAGCCCCCCACCAGTTGAGTAGCTGCATGTATGTACCCCCGGTATGTTGGGGGGAAAGCGCAGCCAAAAATATTCAACCTGGTTCTGGAACAGAGTTCCTGAGAGCCAGGTGGAGGCAATGTCACAACCCCTAAACAGGGAAGAACATAACCCGCAGCTATGAGGGGGGGCAAGCAACTCAAGACAAGCATGCAAACCTAAGTTTTAAATGAAATCTAACATAAGAAGTTCAAACAACAATCTCAGAAACCAAAAAAAAAAAATGTATTTTCTCAGAAATGGAAATACCTGAGCAATCTAAAACATCATTTTAAAAAGTATGCTTAAAACCTTCAAAGAGATGAAGTAAGTACATGCCTGAGAAACAAAAATAAAAGAAGCAGATGTGAATGCTGAACATACGGTTCTGAAGAATAACCAACTACAAATCCTAGAAATTAAACATAATTATTGAAATTAAAAGCTCATAGACTGAATAAATATTGAACACAATAATGAGAGAATTAGAAATTGAAAGACAATACTGAAGAATTCACCCAAAATACAGCACAGGAGAAAAGAAGGTGGAGGACATGAAAAGGAAGATGAGAGACATGGAGGATAGATTAAAATAAAACAGAAGACTTATAGCAACTCCAAAATGAGAGACTAGGGGGATGAGTGGGGGACAAATATAAAGAAATTCATGATTGGTTAATTTCCAGTATTGAAGAAAAACAAAATTACAAATTTGTAGTGAGCACAGGATATTAAATTAAATATATATAATATATAATATATAATATATATAATACACATACATTTATATACATTTATATATACCTAGACACATTGTACTGAAATTGGAGAACATAACTATAAAGAAAAGGTCTTAAATCTACCAGGGAGAAAAGATAGCTAAGTCACAAAGGAATAGCAATAAGACCAATGGCAGACTCTCATCATCAACAACAGCAGAAGACAAAGAAGTGATGTTCAAAGTCTAAGGGAAAGTAACTGGCCATTATGAATCCTTTACCTTGTTAAACTACCATTCAGAAGGAGATGAAATAAATAACCTAAGTGTTAATGAATGGATGAATGGATAAAGTGAACGTGGTATATAAACGATGGGACACAGTCATCCATCAGGATCCAAGGGGGATTGGTTCCAGGACACGCCCCCCCATACCAAAATGCACAGAAGCTCAAGTCCCTTATTTAAAATGCCATTAAACAATGCATACAGTCAGCCCTCCATACCCAAGGATTCCCAACCTTGGATCAAAAATACTGTTTTTGACCCATGGTTGATTGAACCCAGATGCAAAACCTGTGAATATGAAAGGATGACTCTGTTATTCAGACATAAAGAAATGAAATCTTGCCATATTTAACAACTTAAATGGACTTTGAGAGTATTATGCTGAGTGAAATAAGTCAGAGAAAAACAAGTACCATATGATCTCACTTATATATGGAATCTTAAAAAACAAAACAAAAAAACCAAGCTCAGAAAATGAATTAGTGGTTCCCAGAGGTAAGGTGGAAGGGTTGGGCAAAATGGGTGAAAGGGCTAACAGGTACAAACTTCTAGTTATAAAATAAATAAGTCAAGGGGATGTAATGTATAACATGGTGGCTATAGTTAATAACACTGTATTACATATTTGAAAATTGCTAAGAGAGTAGCTCTTAAAATTCCTCAAGAAAAGGAAAAAAAGCATCTAACTATGTGGTGATGGGTGTTAACTAGACTTACTGTAGCAATCATTTCACAAAATATACAAATAACAAATCATTATGTTGTATATCTGAAACTAATATAATCTTACATGTCAATTACACCTAAATGAAAAAAGTTTTAACTAAAAAGGGAAGTTAAATAGACAGTTTTATACATACAAAGTCTAAGAGTTTTTACCATCTACAGATACTCAATAAAAGAAATATTAAATAGTTCCACAAGAGGAAAAAGGAACAGGAAAGAAGTAAATGGCGAGCAAAGAAACTGGTAAACTATGTTATTCATTTAACTATTAACTCTTGGAAAATAGCATTGTTTGTATTTAAAATTCTAGATGGCAAAAATAAGGAAGGTAGAAGAGGAAGAATACAGGAGAATGAGAACATGCCGAGGACCTGTCTTGGTTACGATGAGGGCAGAGACAGATCATTTTAGATGCTGCTAGAATATACATGTATTCTAAAAGTTCATGGATGACTTATCAAAAAATTACATAAATAGTTTCCAAAGCCATGGAGAGGAAAGGAGGAGTTGGGGAGAATTAAAAACATACCCTTTTAAGATGTTAGCAATAAGTCCAAATATGACAATAATCACAATAGATATCAACGTATTAAATTCGTGTATGAAGAGATAACTTATCAGGGGGATTATGTTTTTAAGCTTGAGTTTTATAAAGTGCATTTGCTTGGCAAAAGGAGTAAAGAGAACAGAACTGATGGCAGGGCATCAGGTAAAGAACCATTGCTTTTCCAGATAACACATGGCGGGGTCTAGCCTAAGGAAGCCCCGAGATAGGGCTGGAGAGAAGAGGTGAGCAAAGATATGCAAGAGGCAGAACCGACAGACATGCCAATAGATTGGAGCAAACTGAGTTAGAAGGACCTCCTGAGGAAGATTAGCAGTTTTATGCTGGGCATCTTCTACATGTCGGTGTTGATAAAAAGACAAGATACTGATCAAATTGCCTAAAAGGATGAGAGAAGGGTTAGCATCACATCCTTGGCAACACCAACTCTTGAAGGGCACACAGAGGAAGATGATCCGACAAAGGACCCTAAGACAGATGAGATCAATTTCATCACATTGCCCTTAAAAACAAGACTTTGGAAGAGGACAGCCCCCAACATCAGATACTCCCCAGAGGTCAAGTAAAGCAGCAACCAAGAAGCACATGTTTGACCTGACGATATGGTGACCACTGGGGAGTTTGGCCTCATTAACCTGATGGGTCTCGAATGAAGTGCCAGATTGAATGCAAACACTTATCCTGCAGATCCAACCCACAGGGTCTCCCCAGGTCACACCTAGAGCTGACCAGTTTAATGTCCATAATAAAACGCCACCACCTGGTAACTGGAATTTTCCTTGGCTTCTCTAAGGCTTCTTCAAACCCCTAGAGTTTCCCAATACCCATCTTTATACAACTTTAAAATAGCTGGCTCAGAGGACAGATCTTCAAGCTCCATTCTCTGACTTCTCTGCCCCATTTTCAGGATTCTCTCATTTTTTTCTCTTTCAGGAAAGGGGTGCATCCTCCTTTGTTTTGGAGGGTGGAAGAAACCAGCCATGCTGCTCCCATATTCAGAGTAAACAATATTTACCAATCAGTTTCTGTGAGCTAGGCACTGAGTGAGGGGCTTCCACATATTTAATTATTCCTTGCAAGCCAGTGGTGAGGCAGGCACCGTCATCCTATCTTGCAGAGAAAATTCTCCAGCAAAAGCTTATAAATGCTGCTTCTTGTCAGCTAAGGGTACACAGAAACACTCATTCCTGGGTCAGAGAAGCTGTACTGCGGCCACGTTGACCATAAATAGCATCCTAATGGTCCAATATGGTAAGCCAAATTTTGGAATTACGAATAAGTTTTGAAAGATTTTGAGTATAGTATGTTGAGTGGACCTGCTCAAGGAAGAAAGTGTCTTAGTCTGCTCAGGATGCTATAACAAAGTATCATGACTGGGTGTCTTAAACAATAAATAGTTCTGGGCCGGCCAGGTGGCTCAGTTGGTTAGAGTGCGAGCTCTGAGCAACAGGGTCACCGGTTCAACTCCCACATGGGCCAGTGAGCTGCAACCAAGCTGAGCTGCCTCTGAGCTGCCAACAGGCAGCCGGGTGGCTCAGCTGGTGAGAGTGCATGCTCTTAACAGCAAGGTTGCCAGTTAGACTCCGCATGGGATGGTGGGCTGCACCCAATGCAACTAGATTGAAAGCACTGGACTTGGAGCTGAGCTTGTGCCCTCCACAGCTAAGATTGAAGGACAACAACTTGGCTTGGAGCTGATGGGTCCTGGAAAAAACACAATGTTCCCCTTCCTCAATTCCCCAAGACTGTTCCCTTCCCCAATTCCCCAATAAAATCTTAAAACAAACAAACAAAAACAACAACAACAAAAAACAGTCCTGGAGACTGGAAGTTTAAGGTCAGGGTGACAGCATAGTCTGGTTCAAGTGGGGACTCACTTCCTGGCTTGTGGACAGCCACTTCTCACAATACCCTCACATGACCAAGACAGAACTCTGGTCTCTTCATCCCCTTGGGCACCAATGCCATTGTGGGGGCCCCAGCCCCATGACCTCATCCAATTCCAATTGCTCCCAAAGACTCCATCTCCAAACACCAACACCTGGATTAGGGCTGCAACATAGGAATTTGGGAGGAAACACAAATATTCAGTCCATAGCAGGAGCGAAGGAGGTCGAGGAAAAGAAAGAGGGGAAGAAAGGGGAAAAAACAAAAGATCGTGGGAGCTCCAGGAAAGACTCCGGTGCACCAGGGGCATGGGCGACAATGGCACAACCACCACGGGAAGGTCTCCTTGGGACCCAAACAGCCTCCCCGTCGTCAGGAAGAGGAGACAGCCCACACCTGGCTTCAATAAAGAGTGTCTCCTGCAAACCCTGCCTCTGTTGTCCAACGGCCATGAAAGACTAGGTTTTTGAAAACCCAGAAGACAACTGGCCTGGCACACTGCCACTTAAACTACAATCTCTGTATTTTTTGGAAGCAATGGGTTTACTTATGCTCTGCTCATTAAGATGCTGTTTGAAAAAAAAAACTGTCTGCTATTTAAGAGACCCACATTGAAATGCCCTCTTCCAAATAGCATGCAGGTATAGATGCCCACTGATCATTCATTTCTCCTTTCGACAAACTAAATGCTCCTTCCCACCCTCTTGCATCCTGCTGACACAGGCACTCAGGGACAGCTTTGATGGCGTTTCTACATCTTCCCTCCCAGAAGCTCTATTATCAATACCATTTGAATATTCTCCATTTTATTGTCTGTCCTTTGCGCAAAAGCCCTTTTCAGTCTGTTTGTTTATGGTTTCCCGAACTTTGTGATTAAGTTATCATCAATACCATTTAAATATTCTCTATTTTATTGTCTATTTTATTTTTATGGACTTGAGCAAAAGCCATTTTCATATTGGTCACTTATGGTTTCCTTAACTTTGTGATTAAGACAGAAAAATTCTGTTTGAAAGTGCATCTAATTTAAGGCTTCAAGATCCAACTATGTATTTCCACTTGGCTCTGGTCCCAAATGATTTCAGTGTTTCTACTTGACTTGGAAGCTCCCAGAACCAGCAGATATGACCTCCAGCCGCCCCACTCAGCAGCAGCCTAAGGAAACTGGCAAAGGACTTTTTCCACCTAAGACCACAATTTTTGAAACCACTTCCCCCCATCACTCTCATTGACCTCTCGTCAGCATTAGGGCCCATTAACCGCAGGCACCTTGAAACCGTGTGTGTGTGTGTGTGTGTGTGTGTGTGTGTGTGTGTGTGTGTGTGTGTGTTGAGAGAAAAGGTTTGGGCATCAAGAGACCTGGATATGAATCGCTGTCTGACACTTTTTAACAGAAAGACATTGGGGAAGTTGCTTAAAATCTCTGAGCCTCTCTGCCCACATCCACAAAAGGAGAATGATAATCCTTACTTCATAAGAGTTGTGGCGAAGACTAAATTAGCTGCTTGTGAAGTGTTTAGAAAGTGGCACAATCTCCACGAGATGACAATAGGCTGCTCCTCCCCACTTCACACTTCTGTCTCCTTTGCTGGCTCCTGAATATTAACATGGCCCCAGTTGCGTTCATCTTTAGCTGCCTGCTCATCTCTCTCTGCCTTTGCTTACATCTGCCCCACCTCCCGCCCAGCCTCACCTGGGAGGTAGCAGACTAGCCCAGCAGTCTTACACTCACGAGTTGATGCTTGTGGAGAAATGGCTTCACCTCTAGGTCTCGGCTTCCGTGTTTGTAAATGAGATGCTGACCTGGTGAATAAGACAAGGTTCCCTGTCATCCCTCCCCCAGATAAGCAAAGTAATTTCCCCTGTCTGTCCCCCACTCCTTCCCTTGTCCTCCATAAAATGTGAGTAGATACCAGATAACAGTGGTCTAGGTTGGAAAGTGCTTGTCTAAGATTCTCTCTCTTAGTTCCCATCGCCTAGCCCAGCTATGGATTTGGAGGTGTAAAGTAACTTGGATACTTATGGGACTGGCTTTGAGAACTTTCTTAAGAAATTTAGCTCAGCTTAGTGAATGGTATAAAATTCACGAGGATATTGAAGTATCTCCTCCCTCATTGAGCTGAGGTACATACGTTAAATCATTTCCATGAGAAAGTAGCTTTGCGAAGCCATTCTGGAAAGCAGTTTGGCACTGTTTAAACAATTGACTGCTTAGTTACACACTACTGTCTAGCAGGTTCACTCTGGGTGCAAGGATCTTAAGGGAACTGCTATGAGAATGGTCACTGTGACAGAGACTTGGAGGTAGTCTTGGGTCCATTGGGTGAACAGATAGAAAAAGAGGTGATACGTAAGTCTGGAATACTATCCAGCAAGTAGAAGCTAAGAACTAGGTGTACATACCATGGTACGACTAGATCTTAAAAACAGTACTGAATTTCTGACAACAGAATAAACTGAAAGCTATATTTAGCACAATACTGGTCACATCATCAACAATACATGCCCACAGGCTTGGCCACTGTTAGAGAATGCAAGAGCATCAGCTCATTTGTTTTGAAAACTGGTAAAAAGAAAGAATCAAGCATTTATTCTGACTTTCCTCTGTGAATTATATTATGGATAAATAAATAATATGTCAGGGGAAATTTCATGTTATAGAAGTATTCCAGCTAGAATTAGAATATCACATTTTGCAACACCTAATTGTGGCGGACTCTAAGACAACCCCCAATTATGCCTGGTTTTCATGCCCTGTGTAATCCCCTCCTCTTGAGTCTGTGTGGGACCTGTGGCTTGCTTCTGACCAATGGAATATGACAAAGGTGATGGGATGTCTTCTCCGTGATTACATTACGTAACATTGCACTTCCATCTTGCTCGCCGACTCTCTCTATTAACTGTCTCTCTTGCTGGCTTTGATGAAGTAAGCTGCTCTATGGAGTGGCCCAGGTGGCAATGAACAAAGCGTGGACTCCCACCAACAGCCAGCAAGGAACTGAGACCCTCAGTCAGACGACCCAAGGGATCTGAATCCTCCCAACAGCCACGTAAGCTTGGAAGCAGCTCTTCCCCAGTCAAGCCTCAGATGACACTCCAGCCCTGGCTGACACCTTGTCTGTAGACTTCTGAGAAATCCTGAAGTTGAGGCCTCACTAACTCGTGCCTGAATTTCCGACTGTAAAAATAATGTGTTTTGTTGCAAGCCACTAAGTTTGTGGCAATCATGTTCCACACTGATAGATAACTAACACAGGCATACCTCTTTTCATTGTACTTCACTTTACTACACTTCTCAGATGTTGTGTTTTTTTTTTTTACAAACTGAAGGCAAGACCTTCCCCCAGCAAAAATATTATTGCTTGCATTATGTGTACCCTGATGGAAGAGCACAAGACAAATCATGAAACAGTCTTGTCAAAAAAATCTAAACATGAATCTGAGCAAGTCCTTAGATTCAGCTACCAACTGAAAGGAACTACAGAGGACAGAGGAACATGTTAAATCACACCACAGAGATGCAATCAGCAAAATCACACTGTGATAAATTCTGTGGGACAAACACCCTGGGTTCCTCAACCAATAAATTGCAAGGAAAAACAAACAAACAAACAGATTCTGTGAGAAACCTATTGATTAAAAGAGACTTAAAGAAATATCAGCCATTCACTTATGTATGGGTCTTATTAGAATCCTGATTCATATAAACAAACTATGAAAAGAAATAACATTTATGAGAGAATTGAAATTTTGAGCACTGACTATTCAAGGACCGTCAGGAAATATTATTCTTTTTAAGCTACTGATAAGGATAACTGTTCTCTTGTAGAGATACACATGGAAATATCTATGGATGAAATGATCCAGTGTCTGAAGGGAGGAAAGTGGATAGGATCTGTATGGGGTAGGATTGGCCGTGGACTGATGGTAGTTGAAGTTGAATGATGGGCACAGGAAGTTCATTATACTCTTCCATCTCTTCTGGGTGTGTTCAAAATTCCCCATAATAAAAAGGCTTTTTTATAATTACTTACAGAGAAGAAAACAACAAACATTTTATAAGAACACTTATAAACAAAAAGACACAAACATCAGAGTGGTTGTTTATGGAGAAGGAAACAAGGTTAGAGAATAGAGATAAAAAGAAATGAGTAACGCAATCCCATTCCTGGGTAAATATTGAGGAAATAAAACAAGGATTTCAAATACCTGCACCCCCATATTCATTACAGTATTATTCAAAAAAGCCAAGACATGGAAACAACCTAAGTGTCTGTTGACAGATGAATGGATAAAGGAGATGTGATACACACAATGGAATATTACTCATCCATAAAAAAGAAGGAAATCCTGCCATTTGTGACAACATGGATGAAACTTGAGGGCATTATGCAGAGTGAAAGAAGTCAGAGAAAGACAAATACCGTATGATCTCACTTATATGTAGAATCTAAGAAAGCCAAACTTATAGAAACAGAGCCGATCGGTGGTTACCAGGGGCTGGAGGTGGGGGAAATGGGGAGATATTGGTCAAAGAGTATAAACTTCCCATTATAAGATGAGTAAGTTCAGGGGATATAACATACAGCATAGTGACAATAGTTAACAATACTGAAATGCATACTTGGAAGTTGCTAAGAGCATAAATCTTAAATCTTCACACCACACACACACACACACACACACACAATTAACTATGAGAGGTCATGGGTGTGTTAACTAACCTGCCTCTCTCTCTCTCTCTCTCTCTCTCTCTCTCTCTCTCTCTCTCTCTCTCTCTCTCTCTCTCCTGTGTAGGAAGAAAGGAGAGCTTTACATAGGCTGTGAGCCTGAGCAGATGGCTGCCCCATAACCAGAGAATCCCCACGGGGAACAAAACAGTACAGAAGGATTTAGGGGAAAACCCTAAATCAGCATTATAGCGAAAATCGTGAATAATCAATTACCCTGAAAATTCCTTAAAATGTCCCTAGACCACTGCCTAGAATAAAAGCCTCTGTGTATACAATCCTGTGTACGTTCTCCTAATTCTTTGTTGGTTGCTGCTTCTCTATGACCTTCAGTTAATTCTTCAATTTATTCCTCAAGGGTGCTGAGCCCTCTGTCACCACCCTCAGCCAGGCCTCCTAGCCAAGGGCTTCCTTGCTCACTCGATGGCTGGAAAATCATTTTAAATCATTTACAAGAGCAGGGGAGGAGAGCCTGGGGGTAGGTGGGGGAGGCCGGGCACAAGGGGGACACCTGGGGTCCTGATAATGCCTATTTCTTGACCTGGGCGACGGGTACACAGGTGTGTTCGCTCTGTCATTATTGATCCAGCTGAGTGATTGGGATGGGTGCACTTCTCTATATGCATATTATATTTCTGGGTTGTTGTTTTTTTAAAACAAATTCTTTCCTTGGATTTTCCAGCAAGTGTTGCCTATCTTCAGGCTTGATGCCCAGGACCTGTCACATTTCAGCAGAACGCAGACCTCTCTCGCTTTCTTCCTTTGGTTTCTTTTACCCAACAGTTGAATCCTAGTCAGTTAATTGAGAATAAGATGAGTCTCTCAGAAAGTAGCTCCATCACCGACTTGCTATGACTTCTGGCAAGAGTTGCTTAACACATCCCCATCCACATCCGTTTTTTGGTCTGTAAAGTGAGGATAATAACAGTACTTAACCATGTACCACTCGCAGGGCTATTGAAAGAGGATTCAATGGCATGTGTGCAGGCTGCTTAGTAGGGTGCCTGATATATAGTTAGTACTCCAGGCATCATAAGTTTCTGGTTTTGTTTTTTTTAATTTCCTATTTGCCATTTCCCTGAGCACAGATTTCCACCAGGAACCTCATCAGGAGGACAGTGCAGCATCCACACGAGACTCATGACGGTGGGTCCCTTGAGCCAAGACCAAACAGATAGGACCCAACCCTTACAAATTCTTCCACCTCCCTTCTCGCAGTCACACACACACTCCCATCCCCCCACCGCCCACCAGTCCTCCGGACCCTGCTCCTATCCACACTTTTAGGGCAGGTTCCACTGGGAACCAAACCTCTCTGGCTCCCCTGAAGCAGCAGCGGCTCCACGTGCATCTGCATGAGCAAAAGATCTGTGTCCTGTAGGACCCGAAGATCTGAAATTGGCAGTTTGCCTCTGGCCCCCCGCCTCTTTCCTGAACCCCTTCCCCCGCACCTCAGCCTCCCACTTCTCCCTTCCCGGTGGGGGAGGTAGGTACCCAGGGGCACTTTACTTCCTTCACTATCTCCCTCCAGCCAGACCAGCAAAAATCGGTAACCAGCCGTCCACACTTGCCGGTTGTCTGTTTCCACCTTTACTGACGTTTATTCACAGCTTCAGGTACCTCAGCTGGGTTAAGTGAGAAGCCATTGCTAGGTGTATTTGAAGCCATTTTCCCTACCTGTAGAATGGTAGGTTTCTTCCCTCTAAGAAATTTCAAACATCAGTAGACAGATGATGAATTATTTGGTAGAATACCCTAAAAGTGACTGATTCCATTGGTGGACATTCTAAACTTAAAATAGTTGTTTTGCTGAGCACTTACTATGTGCCGTTGCCATTATGCCTCACATGCATTAACTAATTTAATACTCAGTCAATGAAACGGTGTTCTGATTTTGCAGAGGAGAAAGCTGAGACTCGGGAAATTACTTACAATGACCAAGGCCTTACAGTTAGCTTGTATGTGACTGCCAGGAAGAAAGCTCAGGGCTCTCTATGTAGACCCTACAGCGACCCTGTTTTTGAGTGACTTGTGAGGAGGGTAGCATCAGGCCTACTTCCCCCTCCCTCCTCTCCCCGGAGAGCTTTCGGAGGTGCTGGAATTAGGGAATGCTGTGTCCCTTGATTTTTCCCACAGCCAGCCAGCCCTGGCACAAGGACCAAGTTTCCTCTCAAACCACTTCTTGCCATTCTCCAAACCTGCTGTGCCCTTTCATTCATTTATTTATTCAATAAACATTTATTGAAAACCTAGACTTCAGTTAGCACTGAGGACCTAGTGGTTAGCAAGGCAGATGCAGGCCTTGACCTCATGCCGCCCGCAGCCTGGTCCCTCTCATGGCTCCATGCTGCTCTCCCTGCCTGCCTCCCCACCCCGTTCCCCAGCCAGACACATTTCTTATTGATCCACAGAATCCAGCTCACATTCGTACCCACTCTTCCATCTTCCCCAACTTCCTGGGGATGACATTCAAAATATTTAGCAACCAGTTTAGCAATCCTAATGGATGCCAGCTGTGACCTACCAGTCTAGCATATGTCCCAACTGAATTTCCGCACTGCCGCAATCCTGGTCAGTGAATCACCGTGCCCGCAGGTCCTCAGCACCTGGTCCACACACATACCGAAGTGCTGTCCTTTATCTCGTCCTGTGAGGGTCTCCTGCCGCACCCTCCACCGTCCTCCTCACTGCGCTCACACCCACGAACATGCACAAACGTGCCTCCGAGCTTCCAAAAGGCAATAATCTTTATTATTGTTTTTAATCTAGCAGAGTAACACAACCCAGGTACATAACAGGAGCTCAAAAAAATATGGATTGAACGAATGGGTTGGAGTAGAAAGTAATCTGGCCTTCATCCTGGAGAATTTCCTAAAATACCATTTGAATCAACAACCTTTCCTACTTCAAGACTCGCAAAAAAAAAAAAGAGAGAGAGAGAGAGAGACCATGTGTTCGGCGCAGTTGTTTTTCTTTTAGGTGCCACTTAAATGTTTTTTTTAGTGTAACTCTCTTCATATAACGCCTTGGAATGCATTCGTATGCCTCCTTATTTCTACCTCTAGATATCAAGTAATAACAAAAGAGTACTGCTATGGGCTGAATTGTGTCCGCTCCCAAACTCATATGTTGAAGTCCTAGCCCCCAGAACGTCAGAAGGCGACTGTATTGGATGCAGGGTCTGCAAGCGGTTATTACATTAACATAAGGTCATTGGGGGTGGGCCTTAATCCAGTATGACTGGTACCCTTATAAGAAGAGGAGATTAGGACCCAGACACAGAGGGAAGGCCACTTGAAGGCGTAGAGAGAGAAGACAGCCATCTGCACGGCGCAGAGAGAGGCCTCAAAAAAAACAGCCCTGCTGACACCTTCATCGCAGACTTCCAGCCTTCAGAACATTGAGAACATAAACGTCTGTGGTTTACGGCACCCAGTCTGTGGTACTTTGTTATAGCAGCCCTAACTAACTAATGCGAGTACCAACCTCCCTTGCACATGAACTACTGCTATTAAATAATACAACTTTTCACTGTGTATGCACTATTTCCAAGTAAATTGGAGACATCTTGATGCTAGTGAATATGACTTTTAGCTCTTAGCATCTCTCATCACGCTTTTATATTCATAATTGATGCTCAGTAAAAATTGAGAACCATTTCCTAAATGACAGACTCCATGGGAAGCCCTCTTTGTCTTCATGTATTCAGGGCTTTTCAACCTCAGCATCATTGACATTTGGATAAGAATTGAATCATTCTTTGTTGTGGGGCTCCATCCTGGGCATGGTGGATATTTAGCAGCATCCCTGAGCTCTACCCACTAGATGCCAGTAGCACACACACCACCCCATTCTCCCCAGGCTGTGACAACCAAAAAAGTCTCCAGACGTGGTCAAACACCCCCTAGGTATCAAGACACTCCTGGCTGAGAGCTGTGACCTAGTATAACACTCTCTTTTCCTCCTCTTCTTGGATAGTTTGTTCAAGTGTTATACAGATCTGGGAATTCCTTAGAGAAATGTGCTACGAAGCCAGAGCATCAGAAGAGTAACAAGAAATAAAGCTGAATTTATTGGCGGAGGGGCAGCTGGCATACCTCAGATTGTGATCCGGCAGAGAGATTTTGTCAAGTCTGACCTGTAGCAAGCATAGTCTTACAGCAGGACAGGGCCAAAGAAGATGCTAAAAATGTCAGGCAGTGGTTTCTGCTGAGTCAGAAGCCCAGGCCTCTGTTCCCAAGATTTCACCTCCTGGTCGCTGGTCACTAGCTAGGATCAACACAGACACGGAGTTATTTCTATATCCAGTAGAATTGACTATTTTAAATGAATTCGTGGTTCCAGGCAATTTTTTTAGTGGGCAAATCCCCACATCACAAAAACCACCAGGGAAATTGCCACTAATTAGCATGCTTGTTAACGACCCTAGGAAAGAAGGCAGTGGCTGAGAGGGCTGGGGCCCCAGAGCTGTGGTCTCCCCTCCAAAGCTGGCCTGGCACACTGGGCTGAGGCTGGGAATGAGCAGACAGCATGGCCTCTTACTCCCTAAACCATCTGCTTCCTGGAGAACTATCTCAGGGTCTCAGGACTGTCCTCTGCACCCCCATCAACTAGACCCAAAACCTGTCCTGGGTATAAAGATAAAATTATGGTGGGGGAGGTCATGGGGTCAGTCTTATTTACTAAGAATCTGGAGGACGGATGGGTCTTGCTTTGTGGCCCCAGCACTGCGATCCAGTGTGATGGTTCCACTGCCTCTACCATCTGTGATCATGTCACATGGAGAGGGAAGGTGGAGGCTGGAAATAAGGCAGCCTGGAGGCAGACCTTGAAGGGCCTCTCGTGCCAAAAATAAGGAATGCAGATAATTTCAGGACTCATCAAACTTCCCACCTTAAAAAATATTTTTTTTTAATTAAAAAAATTTTTTTTAAAACACCATATTTCTGGGGAAACGTGGATGGAATTTCAGACACCGGTGACTCAGAGCACAGGCGAGCCCTGAAACCCCTGTGCTACTAGGATTCCCAGCAATAGGGTAATTTAAAGAACCATGACATGAGACGAGAACACGCTACCTGGAGAGACGAGAAGGATGCACTGTACCCTCCAAGCCGCTCCAGAAGCAGTTGTTGGCTGCACAGCCCAAGAGCAAACAGAGCAACACTGCCCATTACCACTTCTCCAGATGACTCATGTGCTATTTACCATCCCAGAAGTACCAAGGGTACCAGCGAGACAAAACATACCTGCACTTGGACATAAAAGGAAGCCAGTGGCCCGTCACACCTGCTCCTTTCCCGTGGCTCTACCCCGGGCAACAGATGCAAAACTCTTTCCGTTTTGACTAAAGGGCACTCACACATCTGGAGTTTGAGTGACTAGACACAGGCCACAGACTAAATATGTCGGTGGGAGTTTCATAGGGGTCCCCACAGCTTCCCTATTTCCTTTCAAACTAAGCAGCACGAAACACAGGTTCTGCTTATGTGATGCAGCTCAGGGACCTGATAAATGCAAGAGGGGGTCATCTCTTTAGAGAAGGGGAAGGTTAGCTGCCGTCGGCCATAATGCTCAATGCAAAGCACCTCTTACCCACACAATCACAGCTCACATTGTCCTCTGTACCATTTCCGTGGCACCTTGAATTCTCCATGCAAGTATTCTTCCCATATTCCCCTGTTGTCCTATTTGTCTAGAAAAAGAAGTGAAAAATGGCCACTTCACTTAGAGCTTACAATAGTGTTACTACTTTTCTACTAGGTTATAATAGCCGTAGCGCGGCGATTTTAATTTCATTTAACAAACAACAGGAAAAAATGAAAAGGAATGAAACCCGGTATAGATGCTGAGGACACATAATAAGCTAAAAGCACCTGCAATGTGAAGCTGAGCTTCATGTACTGTCTTGGAGAAAAGTGTTAGAGACGTCGTTTTTCTTTTTCCTTCTAACACGCACTGTGTCACACGAGCCCTTCGCCCAATGGGAAAATGGTGTGTGTGGGAACTTCAGAGCCCCTCTAGTAATTAGGGCATAGCCCCAGCTGCTGCAGCTTAGCCACCTCAAAACACAATGCCTCAAGCAGAATAGAAGCATATTTCCCTTCAGTGGAGGAGTGCAGAGGTTGTGGGCAGGATGGGGCAGGAAACTGACTCTGCTCCATGAGGTCCTCCAGGAACCCAGGTTCCTCTTCTTCTTCTTCTTCATTTTTTTAAATTAAGGTCTAATTTTCATGGGATCAAATTCACTTTTTTAAGTTTACCTGTCTGCCCTGTGGCTCCACTGTTCCCCACGATGTTCCTGTTTGCAGCATCTTTTCTCCATTCCATCCCACAGGAAGAGTAGAAGAGGATGTTGAACAACCAGCTTCTTTTTAAAGGGCTGCTCACATCCCGATGACAGGAATTCAATCACATACCTACTTCAAGAGAGCCTAAGGAATGGGGTCTACGTGTCCACCTAGAATGTGGAAGATTCTAGTCCTCAGAAGATGAAAGGGAAAATGAATACAACTGGGAATTACGCCACAACATCAAACTCTACAAAACTTAAGAGCTGGGTTATTTTCCAATATCTTTTAACAAATGAGAACTAGAACTCAACTTGCAAATAATCAACAAAGGAAAGGTTTCATACCCACCTCTGGCACCCTTGTTAGTTGTTTTTCTGGTTATCACTTCACTTCCATTTTTCCCAAAGACCTGAATCAATTAAAAGCGTGAAAAACTTCTGTCAAACACAAGAGATGGTTGCCACTGAATATCTTGGTTGTTTCCCTTTGGCATGATCTGAAATTTACTTTCCGTGACTCTGGCAATCACAAAATGAAGAAATCAGAGGAGTGAGAGCATGTTCGGCCCAAGGCCATTCTGCAACACGTGGCGAGTGTCTACAGTTCAGACTTAACTGGCGACAACAAGAAAAATATCCTGTGCTGTTTCCTAAATCGGATATTTCCTATGCTGTAGGCTACAACTCTGATCTGATCTTAATTTCCCATGAAGCTATGAAAAAGCAAGAAGGATCAAGTGCTGTAGAGCATCAATTTTCCTTTAGGTAGTCATTGCTTTTGATGAAAGCATGACTAATTGTTGGCAGAGAGAAGTCCTGATCGGGCGAAGGAAAAGAAAAGATGCTGAAGAGCTTTTTATGGTGTGCCTGGAAAACCAATATCCAGTGATGTCAGCTCCCAATTATCAAAAGAGCAGCTGATATGATGTTTTTTTTATCTGTTTAGAGAATGTCAACGCCTAAGAGAAGCACTGTCACAATCCATTGTCATGACGCGTCGTACTGAGGGGATGGCTGGGCAAAAGCAGATATCCTTCCAGCCTCTGCACTAATAACATCAGTAATAACAGCAACTACCATTTCTTCAGGCCTACTACTTATTGGTCACTATGCTGCTTACTTTTTCTGTAACCTTTCTTATAATTGTTGCAGTAATATCGCAAGGTAAATATAATGGGCGTTCTCACTTTAGGCTCTGAGAATAATTGCCTTGTCTCATCTGGTGAGGATGGAGGTGGAACGAACAGATACCAAGGGCCTCCGTCCTCTGTGCCAGACCCTGTGCTAAGCTCAGTGAAGCTGGATTCCTACCCATGGCATCCTGACAGGGTGCCTCAGAAAATGAGACCCCCTGCTCCCAAAACAGAAGCAAGACTTGTCACAAGCCACAAACTTCATCTGGCTGTTTGCACCCACTCCAGTTGCCTCTGAAAGTACAGGTTCTGAGCACACTAAAGACTCTAGCAGTGATGTGAGTCCTCAAAGAAATCTGAACCTGGAGGACCTACCTTCCCCTGCATCGTATTACACGTGGTCAGTGTGGGCGTTGGCCAGGCCACAGCTGCAGAAATGCTGTGTAGATAATGAAGTAGATAAATAGAATGTTGATCAGAAGTACATACCCCCACACATCCTCAAATACTTGAAAGTGAAATAACATTTATAGGAAGCAAATATGAACCAAATGCCACAAGGAGAGACGCTGTGTCATTTTTGAGTCCCTCCCAGTACTGAGCACGATGCTTTTCTATTGTTCGTGCTCAATAATGCTCCGTGCATCACGTGACCTCAGGGGGAAAAAACTGAATTGACTAAGCAGGCCACTTAAGGGTCTTTCTCTGCTTCCTGGATTTTAAATGACTGGGTTTATGACAAGTAAATTTAACTAAGAGATTTGGTTGACTGGTTAAAGAACTGGGATGATGATACCTAGAGAAGTTAAATGGCAGATTTCTCTGTTGTGATTTTCTTCCATTAAATAGATAGAAATAAGGACCTTCTTGCTGACAATTGGTTCTATTGCAAAAGCCTGCATCCACTCATCTAAAATATAAACCATGTTTTAACAGTTTTTTGAAAGCCATGACAAATGGCCAGGGGAAAACATAAAGATAGTCACAAATTATACTTCTAATTACTTTGGATATAATTAAATTTAAAAGAAACTTGCGGAGTTCTATTACTGTCATTATTACTATTAGCAGTAGTAGTTGGATTTACTTGAATCCTACCACTCTATGCCTTTGTTCTAAAAAAATTTTTAAAAATTTTTAGCACAGAGAAGTTTTTGGTTGTTGAGATGACTGTAACAATATTGCCTCCTTCCTACAGAAGCTCACAATAACAAATGTTAATTAAACAATAGTGCTCTGAGAGTATCTGACTCTAAACGTTTATGCTTCAACACACGTTTGTCATCCTTGTGTCTCCCCACCCACACAAGGAGATTTTGGAGGGTAAGGACTCCATCTTACAAGACATTGTGCTGAACCTACCCTACCACGGCCCCAGTAAATTCTCACAAATCTTTCTAAAAAGAAGAATCACCTTAATTTGTAAATTCCTTGAAGGGAAGGATTTTTGCATTTTTTTCTGTTCAGCAGTGGCTATTACATTTCTCTCTCAGATTAGAAGTTTGATCATTAGCTTTGACAAAAAGAAACAGAAACCAAAGTGAATGTGTCAGTCATTGCATCAATTGATAAGCAAACTAAAGATGATTTGAAATGATAAATACCAACAAGGCAAGTAGTTGGATGTTTTACATTTTCAGCCACACACAGTTTTTCAAGAAGGCGTCTACTGAATTGGTGAGCAGCAGCTGAATCCTCAGGGTTCATTATTACTTCAAGGCCACAACCACAGAAGTGCAACCTATAAAGTTGATGATAAAGTTCACATTGACTCTGTCATATTTACTGAACATCTACTAAGCTCAACACTCTCTTAGGCACAGTGAAAAGTATTTAAAAAGCAATGCGATTCTATGAAGAAGAGGTTCCTAACAATTCAAGATAATTAACCCAAAAGTTAATGATGTGTGTGATCTTGTTTCTTGTGGTTTTCTAACTTTTTAGTCTTAGGATCCCTTTACATTCTTAAAAATTATTGAGGACCCCAAAAAGCTTTATTTATATCTATCAATAATTACTATATTAGAAATTAAACCTAAAGAATTCTTTAATATGTATTAATTCATTTAAAAATAACAACAGTATTGCATATTAATATAAATCATATGTTCTTGTGAAAAATATATTTCTCAAACAAAAAAGTCAGTGGGGAAAGTGAGATTGCTTCACATTTTTTGCATATCTCTTTACTGTCTGGCTTAAAAGAGAAGAGTTAGATGATCAAATTCACTTGTGTATTCAGTCTGTTACAATGTGTGTTTTTGGTTGAAGTATGTGAAGAGAATTTGACCTTTCAAAAAACTGAAAAAGGAGAAGTATTTTAATAGCCATTTTAGATCACTGTGGCTATTCTTCTTTGATACTATGCCAAATTTCAACAAGTGATAGTTTCTTAACGTTACCCTCAATGTGGAATCTAAAACCATTACATTAAAATCCATCAGTCTTTCTCACAATTCAAATTTTATAACATTTATGCATTGGACTTTTGGAAAACACCAGCAGATCTTTTAAATGTTGACACTTCCATTATACCATATCAAAAAAAATTTACATTTGTTCATATCACCAACAATCTCATTAGAAAAGTCTACAAGTATTGTAAAGCTGTCAGCCTCATGATGGCAGGTGCAAGTTTTCCAAAATTCTAATTTTCACTTAAAAGCTGAAATTTTATCATTGGCCATAAATACCATCTATTGTTTCCTTTGAAGCATTGGATGCAAGTTTCTCACTTTTGAGAAAAATGTCTGCCAAATACACAAATTTCTCAATCTTTCTTTCAAATACATTTGGTGTGCCATGAAAAAGCAGCTAGTTGGGCTTGCAACTCAATCACAAACGTGCTTTTCCTCAAGAGTCTGCATTGGTTCATCTAAAATGTAAATTTCTACTTGTAAAGCATGTTTTGATAAATGTGAGAAAGTCATGACAGATGGGTCATGGCAAGACACAATGAAAACCACAAATTATACTGCCAAGTGCCTGGCAGTGGGGAGTACAATGACTATTGGTACCCTTTTATGCCACTGCCTAGACTGGTCCTAAGGTATGATCTATTTTGTCCACCATCAGTGCTAATTTCAGTGGAAAAACCTAGTGAACTGGACAGATCATGTCTTTAAAGTTTTATGAAGTGACTTTTACTTGGCAGTCCAATGGAAAGGGTAGCAGGGCCCCACCATGAACACTGCTGAGACAGAAGAACTGACCACATACCCTGCTTAGTTTGAAGATGTAGGATATTAGTGTCTCGACCTCATTAGCTGCATCAGTGACCTTAGCTCAAGTGTACTGTGGTGTATTTAATATGTCCTGATTAGAGAGCCATGCTTCTGTACTGTTAAAATCACAGAGGTCTCTTTGCAACTGGCCACAGCAGCTATTGCTAGGTGCCAAAAAATAAAACTCCCATGACCAATTTTCTTTTGCCATTAAAGGCAAAAACATTTTCTGACCTTCTGTCTCTAAACTACTCCTGATGGATAGCTAGCAAGATGAGCTAGGCTTTCTGATTTCAGCAAGCTCTGCAGAGGCAATCAAAAGGAGAGAAGAGAGTTAAATGTCACCAACCCCTTTTAATAGGATCAAAAGGTCCAGAGTCTCAGCAGTTCAGAGCTTCTTTTCAAAACCTTGTATCAAGTATGCTTGTGAGCTCGCCACAGACTAATGTAAAATCAAGAGTGTTAGAAGGTCAATCCGAGGTTTACAGCAAAGAATGTCAGAAAGAGTCTCACCTGGTTTTTAGCCCTGTTAGCCTTTCCTCCTGATATTGCAAAATACACCCCAATATAATAAGTATTTTATGGACATTTTCTATCGAAAAGAAAGTGCATTTTGTTGCCAAATATTTTATTGCATACGAACAAAAGAGCTTGAGCACTCTAATTATAAGGACAAAAATTTGACAGGAAAAATGTACGCTAAGAGGCTTGTACGGAAGGTGGTGAATGGGGCCCAGATCAGAGCTGAATGAGGGCGTTTATTGTGCCTGTTGCCTGTTCAGCCCTGCGGCGGGTAGGGGGGTGGAAAAGCAACATTTGGTCAGAAACGAGTGATTCGAATTAATAGACTCCATTGTTTTAGAACAGTTTGAGATTTACAGAAAAATTGAGCAGATACTACAGAGAGTTCCCATAGGCTCTCCCTGCACCACCACCCACACACAGCTTCCCCTGTTATAAACATCTTGCATTAATGTGGTACATTTGTTTCAGTCTGGTGCTGTATCCAGTCACTGTGGGCCAGGTGGTCAGCAACGAGAAAGAATGTGTGCTGCTGGGAGAAGCGAGGACAAAGCAGAGCCCACCAGCACCTCTGCACCTGGTCCCCACCACCTCTGACCTTCGGAACACAATATCCACTGGTTCATTTCTGATTCTTAAATCTCATGCAAATTTCTCTTGTGGTCACTGCTAACCTGGGTCAACAGGGGAAAGAGTTCTGGGAAACGTAATTCCTGATTAGCTATTTTGACACAGTACAGAACACCACAGTTCGCTAAATAACTAGAAATAAACTTCTTCAGCATTGACTAGGATTTATATAGGGGGGGAGTGATAAAACATATAACATTACTAAAAGATGTAAAAAAGAGAATATGCATAAATAAGAGAGGTAGTGATGGATAAAAATAATTAGTATCATGGAGATATCAGTTCTCCTAAATTAATCTATAAATTTGGTGCAATCTAAATCCAAATTACAGTCAATCAAGAATGTGCCAAAAAGACTGCTGGCAGAAAACCATGTAAAAATGACAGAAGTTGGAAGCGGGGTTAGCAATAAGGAGTTTGCTGCATCAGATGTTTAAAAATACATGACAATAGTGTATTTATTAATAGGTCACCAGTGCAGGGATGGTTCAACAGAATAACAAAATAGAAACTATAAACAATCTCGTAAGTCCAAACATGTATAGAAAATAAAGATCACTTTTAAAACCAATAGGGAAAATATGACATATTTAAGAAAGGTATTGGAAAGCTACATAATTATTTGGAGTGAGATGAGAAATACAGCAAGAGTCCTGCCTCTTATAAGAAAATAAATTCCAGATGTCTCAAAGATTTGAAAAATAAAATTATATGAAGTACCATAAAATGATTTGGTGGACTATTTCTATAGTTGTGGGAAGAAAGGTAAGTATATCACCCAAAGAGGGGGAAAAAACAGAAATAAAAAGTCTGATGAATTTAAATTATAGAAAATTTGAAACTTCTATTTTAAAAACATACCATAAAAAGGGGTTAAAAAAATCCTAGCCTAGAGAAAAATGTTTGCAATAATACAAAAGACAACAAGAAATTCATATCCCTCATTAGGGTGTGGAAAACAGGCACTCATGTATCACTGGTAGAACTATAAATTTATATAATATGCATCAAAATGTAAAATGATCCAATAAACCAACTTCTTAGGAATTTACCTAAAGTTATTATCACCCAAGTGGAAAGGTGTATACCCATGGATGTTTATTATGGTATTGCTTATTATAGCCAATCAAAAGGAGCCTCTTTTGAGTAAATTACAGCATAATGAAATGCTGTCATTATAATATTTCATAATAATGACAAACACCTTTCTCCTTTGACAATAGAAATCTGTCAGATGAGGCTGATATTATTATGCTTGTTTTACAGAGGAGATGTATTGTTGAGTAAAAATGCAAGTTGCACATCTCATTTATGTAAAGTTATATGCCTATACTTAGATTATATAAATGCATAGAAAGCTGTCTAGAAAGATGCTTTTCAGTTTCTTAAGAGTTGTTATCTAAAGATGTATATATCAGGTTCTCCTTTACTGAATTAAGTTTTTACATTAAGTATGCATAATTTAAAATAATGTGCTTAATTTGGAATTTTTTTCAGACAAGGAATTTCTTTAAGCCCTATCATAATGCCATTAGGACTGTTTCCCTCTTAGTCACTTGGAGAACACTGTTAGCCATCGTACTCAAACTGGTTCCCATCCAGAGACACAGGATATTCCTCTAAACGCCTTCCTTGAATGACCTCTTTTTAAAATTCATTTTCTAACCTCTGATTATACTTGTAATACTTGTTGACTGGAGAAATTGTTTAATACAGAAAATCACCAAAAATATTGATAAGAATCACCTCGGTTCAATGGCCCAATGCCTCGATGTTTCTCCTATCCATTCCCAGTCGCTTCTTTCCATCTTAGACTATGAAATTTGAGGAAGGGATTCAGGATACCATATCATGGGACTTTCTAGACAGCTCTCATTTATGTTTATGTTTATGTTTATGTAGCAGGGGCTCCTGGACAACTGCCCTGCCAGACAGACCTCTGGGTGGAAAATCCTGCAGAAACAGAATTGCTGGTGCATAGCCCAACTGCCTCTGTGGGAGCTTTATCCTGGGTGCCATATTACATGTAGGAGGTGGTGCCTACAATCAGAGCACTGCAGTAACCAAGACGCTGTTCCACTTGTGCAAGTCGTATCTCATGTTAAGGACAGAAGAACCAACCACTGAAAGGTTCCTTTCTTTTCTGTAACCGTTTGCATTAAGAGCAATGAGATCAGACTAGCAGAAGTATTAACCAGTGCTACCTCATTCCCTGGAAATTAGACAAGGGCTCCCTAAATAGTCTAAATGTCTAAGGCAAGGATAATTTGCTATATTTGAACAGATGAGAGAAAAGGAATGAAAAGGGTTAAATGGCAGTGGGGAGCCAAAGATTCGGAGTGTTTACTACGTGTTAGATGTTTTACTGGTGTTTTCAGACACTCAGATACACACACACACACACACACACACACACACACACAACATTCAGGTGAGACTGATATTGTCATCCTTGTTTTACAAAAGAGAAGTATGAGGCTCAGAGAGGTGAAACCCCATCTTGAAATTACACAGCTGGAATGGCTGAGAGGATTCTAAACACTGGGACAAACCAAAATGTATACCTCCCCTCAGTCAGATTATTTAATTTCATTTATAGGAATCACCCAATTCATATGATGATTTTGGATGAAAGAACACTGAGAGAAACTATCTAATTCTTTGATTTTTGATAGGACTGGATTATAAAACCAGTGCAGTTGAATTTAGTTTAATGTATTTCTTACTGTTTGAATGTATGTATAGAGCAATGTGCTTTATAATCTTGGAAGATTATAAAACTGAAGAATAAAGCTGAATACACTTAATTAAAATACACATCAGAATATTATGATGAACTGAATTATCACAATTGAAATCACATGGGAACAGCATATTTGAAGTCCAGTTTTTATCAAGACTTAGCCTACTTAACTAAGCTTTTAAAAAAAAAAAACACTTTCTTGGCTTATCTCACTCCTATGACGAAAAGAATGTCAACCTTCTATGGTCTTGTTTGCTATTTTATCTGCTTTTCTACCCTCATTTGCTAGTCTATATATGTTTTCCTGATTCACTGGCTTACATCCCACTAACATGCCCTCTTACAATATGATAGCTTTCCAATCCGATCGATACCATCCAAGCCAAGGCAGCTGGGAGGAGAGCAAAGCCATCCATCATAACGGAAGGGGGAGCAGGCTTGACAACCACTCAGGCTCGTGCAGGCTGAGGAAAATGAGATTACAAAACACTATTGGATCACCTACTGAGTATTGCCCAGGGGGGAGGGGGCCACAAACAGAGTTTACTATAGATGAGACTATCTAGCCTTATAAAAAATGTATGGCACAGACGTAGTATAGAAAGCAGGCATGTAGATTAATAGTATGTGGCTGTAGATGAAATGAACCAGCTTCCACGTTTAAAACTGTCATATTTCAACCCTGTCCTGGTGGCATGGCTGTGCTAGGGGGACTTTCAGATTCTGGAATATTGGCATTCCCCTGAACTTGACATGGGTCGGGAGGCACAATTCTTTGCGCTGTCAATCTTCATTATTGGGCAGGTTCTATGCTGGGCATTTGGGGTTCAGAATCAGGGAGGTAGTGTAACTGCAGATAAAGCCCAGCTCCCGCCCTTAGAAGGACTACAAATGGTGGAGAATAACACTGTGTGCTGGGGCAGGGAACTCACCGAGGACCAGGGAGGTCTGGCTAACCACCAGCCCCTAATACCAGGGAAAGCTTCACTGGTTCCCCAGGTGAGGAAGGAGATAAGGGCCGCCCAGGCCGAGAGAACCACAACGGCACAGAGGCTTGAAAGAGATGACACATCCTGGAAACAGTGAGCCGCTCCGTGCACTGGGCTGTTTTAGCATCTTTCTCTCCCTCCTGCACTGTAAGAACAGATCAGCATCAAAGCCCTCCCCTTACCTCCCCCTCACCTTCCTCCTTCCTCTCCCTTCTTCCTTCCCCTTTTCCTAGTGGGGGAACGGGGTGGGCCACATTACAAGCTATCACGGTCCCCTCTTTCCCCTCTGCTCAAGTCCTTCCAGTCCAACAAACCGAAGGTCAAGGGCTTGGCAAAAGGGAGAGAGAAGAACATCAGTAGCAATGATGTTGTCAGCCCTCAGAGGGCCTCCTGACCATCGTTTCATCTCCGGAAACTTTTATCTCGCGTTCTGACAGCACCTGCCTTCAAAGGCCTGCGAGCCTCGCATACTCTCCCACTCCTTGAACGCAGACAGGGCCTCAGCCCTCAGATCTTCACTTCACAGCCGAGAAGGGGAGCTACCGGGATGTCAGATCTCCCGGGCGGGTCTCTCGGGGGACCGCAGAGTATTCAGACCCAGAACTACACCTGACTCCCGACCGATGACAGAGGGCACCTAAGCTACAGCTCTGGTGGACCAAGACAAACTCCGCAAATAATAAGGATCTCCTAGCTGCCTTCTGCAGAGGCCTTTTTTTTTTTTTTTTTTGCCCCAACTCTGTTAGAGGAGGGAAAGAAAGACTTCATCTTCCTCCATAGTATTTATTTCCACAGTGTCACAGAAGGGAACACATTAAAATTGCCAGAGCATGGAAAATGAAAAATGACTATCGTATGATACAAATTGGACCTGATATCTTAGACCATATGTGTCTACTTCATAAACACTAAATCAGGAAATCCACAAAGACCAAACTGACGTCACAGTTCCTTTCTGGCTAATAATGGCTCCTTAACTAGGCAGCAGTAAACAGCATCGATCGCCTGGTGCTAAGCCCCTGTGCACGCTCTCGCTGCGAGGACACGGGGCGACGGACCACGCGGGCTGTTTTATAGATTGTTGATTTTGTGCACAAAACCGAGGGGGGAGCAAGACCTCCCCACCCCGCCCCCGCCCCCATTATGGGCGGTATTCATTGCGAGGGGAGGGGGGACAACTACATGCTGATGCTGACACGGCTGCCCTTGACCCGTGCATGCACGCAGGACACGAGCCAACCAGGGTCCAGGGGCGACGCGGATTACCATAAACAATGCAGTCAGGTCAGGGAGTGACAGCACGCTGGCCACGATTCAAGCCCGGCTCAGAAGCACAGCTCCAGAGAACGGGACTCTGGCAGGCCTCCCGTTGTGGACTGACTGGTGGCATTCAGAAAACCACCGTCACAAAGTCATTATAGTCACTTTATTCACAGTTTCCGTGGCTTGCTTGAGTGGCTTACATTTGCTCCGTGAGTAACACAGACTGCACTGGCGTGTCTGCGCCCCAGATGTGGAATTAAATCATCCTACTCTCTCCATTATCTATTTCCGAAGCTTAAAAACAAAATGTTGGTTGTAACTCATAGGATAAGTCTGGGGCTTCCAACGAGCCTGTGATCCTTAAGCATTTGATCCACATGAAACATCCAAGGAAATACCTGAACCAGATAATGTGAGAATCTCTAAGAACACTGAGGCTCTTTTGAAACACCTTTTGCAAGTTATAAGAGAACAAATTCAATGATTTTTCAGTCTATGGGCTTATAGTAAATTAGGAAAGAAAATTAAAATGAAATCTAATCCATACCCTCTGCACAGGCAGGGAACGTTTCTTAACTTCTTCAATTCCCT
>NW_017731490.1:3217749-3222050 GCF_001890085.2 Hipposideros armiger | reverse complement strand
TCACTAATAGATGTTATAATGTGAAAATATAAGGTGCAAACAAATGTATGTCTTTATGTATGTATGTATACGTGCACAGACACACGTATATATTTCAGATGCAGAGGGAGGGAGACACACACACATACATGTTCTGGAAACTCAAACTTATTCTGGAAGGATAGCCAAGATAGCCTGACTGCCTCAGGCTGGGAGGCTCGCGTGGGAGTTTCAGTTCCTATTCACCCTCTGGTCCTAATCCAGCCCTGAGGTTGTGGCTGTTGCTCTACCATGTGTAGGTATTACTCTTTCAGTTCTTTCAACACCAATATGAATCATTTGTTTAGTTTATAAAAGAGTAATAACAATAGCAAAAACTCATTGTTTACTCTGTGCCAGGAAGTTTAAGCTTTTGCATGTATAACTTCATTTAATCCTCACAATAATCCTGAGAGGTACATGCTACCATTTTCTCCATTCTACAGATAAAGAAACTAAGAAACAGGTGAGGTGAGTAATTTGCCCAATGTCACAGCCCTGGGAAGCTGCAGAGCTGAGGTTTAAACCAGGCAGTTTGGTCTCCAAGTCTGCATTCTTAAACCCCAAAACATACAGACTGCAAGCACAGAAGAAAAACTAAAGGCATAAAGCCATTTACAAAATCAAACAAATAAATAAGATAAATCATTCATTTTTGGGAAAAAATGTCCTGCACAGGTACAAGGATACTGCTGCACATCTAAAACGTTCAAAGCCAGAAGTGACATTACAGTGGTAAGCGATCGCTGCTTTGCCCCTGTAGATACTTACGCTGAATATTTTTAATGTACATATAAAGTACTTTCTATATTGTTATCACTGGAGTAACTGGGAAAATGCTCCTCTAGTATGGAAGCCCTCAACAGCGTCACTCCGACAACCCTTCCCGTTCCTTTCCCCCGCATTCTCCACAAGCGCCACACGAGGCATACACGTAGTCCTATGAGNCACAGGAACTTAGCAGGGAGGCAATTGATTCACTGGGGCCCAGACTCGTTGCAGCCATTTACAAGGCTGCAGTAAAATAAGATATTGCTCCTATTGCCTCATCTTTCAAGAATCTCTGAATAATTTCTTTTTCTCCACATGGTGAAATATAAATTTTTTTAAATATTCCAAATAATGCACAGCAGCTTTTCCAGTTGTATGAATAAAACTCAATTGTCAAGTGAAAGAACCCTAACTGAAAATGTTTAGGGAAAAAAGGGGAACTGACTTGCTCCCATGATTGGGACATCTAAGAGGTCATGTTAGCGCCTGGCGCATCGCGTCCCGGGAGCTCACAGGCTGTTTTCAGGGCACCAGCTCTTTTTCTCAGACTCAGCTCTGCCCTCCTCCCTGTTGGTTTTATTCTTGGGAAGCTCACTCCAGGCGGTGGCAAAGGTGGCCTCCTATAAGCTCATGTTTTTGTGATCTCAGGGATAAAAATGGCCTTAGGGACACCAGGGACTCCAAAAATGTAATCAGGTCATTCTCTCTCTGTGCCTGCCTCCGTCAATTTCAGCTCTGCTTCTCTCTGAATGTCAGTCAACCTTATTCTCCCTGCTATCGTGCACTTCCCCAAGGCAGAGGGAGATAGGGGCGCATGGGGTCACAGATAGTTCCGATCTTGCATAATTCCAGCTCAGCAACTCTGGGGAAAAAGAGAGCTTGCCATCTTCGTGTTCACATAAAGCCCCTGCAGAGGACCCTGATTGCTCTGGCTCAGATACTAGACCATGAAGCCAGTTACCATGGCCTTAGGGAAAGCACATCATGATTGTCCAGGCCTGGGTCATGTGCCCATTACTGCAGCTGCGGCTAGGAAGGGTTAACTGCAGGTGGCAGCCCCATCGAATTCAAACGCATTCCTCTCCCTCACCCCCAATGGATTTGCATTGCTCTAGGAAAATGACCCAAACCTCTCACAGTCCCACCTCAGTTGCACTAGCCCACGTGCAACTTTCAAGTGTTCGGTAGCCACCTGGAGCTCTGGCTACCATATTGAACAGCACAGCTCTAGACTCCTGGCCTGGCCTCTCTTCTCTTACTCTGGGAAGCTTAAAACATTTGCTTAAGTAAGAATATATTGTATTAGTTTACTATTGCTGCTGTAACAAATTGCCATAAATTTAGTGCCTCAACATAACTGAAACTTATTATCTGACAGTTCTGGAGGCCAGAAGTCCAAAATGGGTTTCACTGGGCAGAAATCAAGCTGTAGCAGGGCCACAGTTGCTTGGGAAGCTCTAGCGGAGAGTCTGTTCCTTTGCGTTTTCCACTTTCTAGAGCTTCTTCATTTCTTGTCCATGGCACTTTCTTCCATCTTCAGAGCCAGATTATAGCATCTCCAAATCGCTCTCTGCTTCCACCGTCACACTGCCTTCTGCCTTCCGTGGCAAACCTCCCTCTGCCTCACTGTAGTGATTACATTTAGGGCTCATTTGGATAATCCAGGATAATCTCTCCATTTCAGAACTCTCAACCATGTCTGCAAAATCCCTGATACCATATAAGGTAACATTCACAGGATTCAGAGATTCGAACCTGTGTATGTTTGGGGGCCATTAGTCAGCCTACCACAGAGGGGCTGCAGACAGGATGAGCATTCCAAACAGAGGAAGCAGCCTACCTTAAGGCCCAGCTGTGGAATGGAGAAGGCCACGTCCTTAGAACTGCAAGGCTGGCGAGGCTAAAGTGAAGAGAGAGAGAGGAAGGCGAAGGAGATAAGGCCAGACAGCGGGCAAGGCCATTCAGAGCCCATGCCATGAGAAAGATCTGGGTCTTTTTCCTAAGAACAATGCAAATGCATTGGGGGTGATTAAGTGGAATGCATTTATGTTTTTAAAAGGATTACTCTGTCTCTTGTGTGGAAAAGGGACTAGAAGTGGAAGGCAGAGAGGATAGAGGACAACCAAGTTAGGTTTCTAATGCATCAGTGTCCATGAGAGGTGGTAGTGGTTTGGACTCGGTGGGGCAGTGGAAATGGAGGGAACGAGACATATATGAGAACTAATTAGTGGAAACACTGATAGGAATTGGTAATGAACTCCATCCATAGAGAGAGTGAAGGAAAGGGCCGTCACCAAAGGATGACTCCTGGGTTTCCAGCGTATATAAAAGATGGCATTGAAAAAAAAGAGGAAAAAAACAAGAAAGGGCTCTGGGAGGAGGGTAGACAGCATGAGTATGCTTTTGGACCTACATCTATGCTGCCCTGGAAATGTCTAGTGGGCATATTGGCCTGGAGCTCAGAGACATAAGCTTAGAAATCATCAGTGTACATGTAGGGTTGATGCAGTGGCCACTGAAGCCCTTGTCTTAGATGACGCATCTAAAGAAGAAGGAAAGAAGAAGGAATGAAAAGAGGTCTAGAATGAAGCCTTAAGAAATTCCAACATGTAATAGCTGAATAGAAAAGGAAAAATCTTCAAAAGAAACTGAACAGGAGTAGCCACAAAGAGGGGGCTATGTTACAAACCAAGGGAGGGGTGTGTTTCAGGGAGGAAGTGGTCAACAGGGTCAAACGGTGGTGAGAGATTAAATCAGATGAGACTAAAAACTACCTATTGGATATGAGTGAGATATAGTTCCTGCCCTCCAGCGGGTCATGGTCTCATAGAAGAGGCAGATACTATAAATAAATCAATATAATATCACATAAATGCTCCAATGAGGAGCCTTTAAGGGCAAAGAATTGTGGGAACACAGTGGAAGGAATGATGAACTCTAGAACGTGGAGGGGGGAAAAGAGAAATCCTATAAATCTTGTTGAGAACAAGGCTTCAAAATACCTGCTGACTTCAGCTGTGATTTTCTTTTTCTTTCATTAGAAGTCTTGAATTTCTGAGCCAGAAGAGACCTTCGAAAAGTACCACCTTCTTATATCAAAGATGGTAGAATTGAAGACCTCAGAGAGGAGAGGGAACATCCCAAGGTCAAGAGTTGGAAACAAAGCCCCAAGTCCCAACACCCAGTCCAAGGTTCTTTAAGTTCAGCTTTGTCTAAGTCAGGAATGTAGTCATCTAGCTCAGAGGGAGTAACGCACCAGTTTAGGCAAGAATGGACTGCCCTAATCAAAAAGCCTTCAATCTCCACGAGGGAGACTTGAATCACGAGGGCCAGAGCCTGGAGGCATTGCTGGGCATTCACTGGAAGATTGTAAGAGATATATGATCACAGGTCTATGAAAGACAACAGTGGTTTCTTACCTTGTAGCTAATGTACCTGGTATTAGAAAAACGGAAAAACAGCTGGGTGGGAGGCCCAACAGAAAGTTCATTAACCCTGGGGATAAGGACAGA
>NW_017731490.1:3205042-3210789 GCF_001890085.2 Hipposideros armiger | reverse complement strand
ATATCATGAGTCCATACTGATATAAGTAAATGATTTAAGAGATAAATAGACAAATCTCCCATGCAGAAGAATTCCAAATAATTTATGTACCTACTCCCCCCAAGGAGGTGGACTGTAAGTCCCCACCCCTGAAGTGTGGGCTACCCACAGTGACTTTTTGCAAAGAGTACAGTATGAAAAGGTGGGAGAAAAAGAATAACTCTACAGTGCAGAAACCTGTCAACATCACATCAGCTGGGTGATCAAGGTCAACATCAACAGTACCCACCCCTGACAGGACGTGACAAAAAGGGCATTTTACCTCTGTGTTCTTCCTTCCAAAAAACCATCAACCCCATTCTCACAGGAGAAAAACATCAAACAAATCCGAACCAAGAGACACTCTACAAATTACCCTCCAGTCCTCCTCGAAACTCTCAAAGGTCATCAGTAATAAGGACAGTCTGAAAAGCTGTCACAGCCAACAAAAACCTAAGGAGGCATTTACCTAACAATTCAATGTGATGTGGAAGCCTGGATAGCCTCCTGTAAAAGGACACGATGTGAATCAAGTGTGGATTTTAGTTAACGAAAATGTGTCAATATTAGTTCATTAATTGTAACAAAGGTACCATACTAATATATTAATAAAGAAAGCTGGGTGTGGCATAAGTGGGGACTCTGTCCTACCTTTGCAACTTTTCTGTAAATCGAAAACAATTCTAAAATTAATAGTTTATTTGAGGAAGTTGGCATTCCCGGGCACCCCATCACCTGAAGCTGTGGTGTTTTTTTTCTCTCTCCCTTTTTTTAATTCTTTTTTTAAATTATTATTAAATGTATAGGGATGACAATGGTTAGTAAAATTACATAGGTTTCAGGTGTACAATTCTATAACACATTGTCTGTATACTGCATTGTATGTTCACCACCCAGAGTCAGTTCTCCTTCCATCACCATCTATTTGACCCCCTTTTACCCTCTTCTACGAGCCCTCCTCCTCGCTGAGGCTCTGATTAAGTAAGTCTGGGGTGAGACTCCGTCAGCCTGCAGGTAGACAAAGCTCACCAGGTGATTCCATTGCAGCTGCCCGTGCTGTCTTTTAAAAGGCTACAACCCAGATATATTTGTTTAAGCAGAAAAACAAATGGCCAACGACATGTTTGCCTTCTTCTACACTTGTGTGCCAGCGGCTCTGAGAATTAACATGCCTACCTGATAGCTGCCTGGCCCATGAGTAGCATCCCTGCTCTGGGCCTCTGTGACAGTGTTGTCATAGTATCCCATGGCCATCCCTCAAAGGCCACATTTCCTCAGGTTCTGACAGCCCCCAAGTATAATCACAGTCACAAAAATAAGCTGCAAACAGTGCGGATGATAACAGACTGTCCTATGGCCTCCAGCTCTGCAAGCTTGCAAAGTAAAGAAAACAAAAGGTGAATACAAGGCGTTGCTTCCAGTAGCCCCCAAACTGAACACAACATTACATGGACAAAACCTATTCATTCACCCAGAAGGGAGCAGGGGTGGGCATGTAACATGCATCACTTCACAGCTTGGCCCAACTGTGCTCCATTGTACACGGTCTAACGGTACTCTCCAAAAACCCTAAGATATGTACTCTATACTTCGTCAATTACCAGAAACATAATTTTAACTAATGAATGGTCTTCCATGTTTAAATAGGAGCCTTGGGGCTATTAAAATAGTTTAGCCAAAGAGGATAAACATATATGGCTATTATAAATCTTACCCATATCATTAGAATAGGTTGCTGCAGACTATTATGGAACTGTTGGATTGTGTTTGTATTATTTTCTCCATGGGAAGTTAATGCCTTGATCTCTTCATTTGTAGAGCCTGATTTTTGGCAGGCATGTTATTCCTTTTCTGTGAAGATGACATTTTCATAGTGACAGGATAGTCAGTTACTCCCAGGCTNAGGCTAGAACCTGCCTTAATAGTTGGGTACATTCTAGATGCTCTCTGAGAGTTTGGGAAGAAGAAATGGGTGAGGGGTTAGCCCAGAATCCAACTGAGAGCTCCTGGAGGAAGGGAATGAAGGAGGTGACAGCAAGGTCAATGCTGAGTGGCTGGAAGCCCAGAGAAGCATCCTTGGGGAACAGACAGGAAAGTACCTCCTCAGTGGGGGGCAAGCCTGGAGAGGAACTGGCTAGGGGAAGCGCAGAGCAGCCTGAGGCCAGAAGGGAGGGCCCAGGAGAGAAAAGCGAGGGAGCTGACCCTGAGCAGGAGCCCTGGGTCACTGTCCTGGAGGCAAGACCCCTAGCTCCACCTAGCGCTTTGTTCAAATCCACAATGATACACAAAGATCTGCCTTCCTTATTTGTAGCTCCATCCATGTGACACGAGCCCTCTTGTAATTCAGCCGCTTGGTTTACTTACTGAGCTTCTCCCATCACATTATCATTATTTACGTTCAGGAGCTTTATGCGCTTGAAGGAGAAGAAACAATCTTCCATATCAGTTTCTTTGGCTGTAAAATGGGGGTGGTTATTGTGAAAACTCAACTATGGGAAAGGATTTGTATCAACAAGACGGCATTCAACCAACGTAAGCAACTTTACTGCTATTGTTAACATTATTTCTATCATCCTTATTACAGGCCTTGAGTGGAAACTCAACAGGGTGACTACTTCCTTCCAGAAACTTCGCATGGACAGATCCATTCTAGATACAGATAATCGCACAAATTGTGGTAATTGCTGTCCCAGGGTTAGTGGGGCTGTAGGAATTCCGGCACACACTTATATTACATCATTTCACTTTGTGGTTCTTTTTCCTCCTACTTGAGGAATGAAATGACAAATTCCTCCCAGGTGGCAGAAAGAGAATTAAAAGTATTAAAAGTACAGCCGATCTACACTCTTGCCTCAAATAGAAAAAAAAAAAAAAGACATCAATCCCATTTCAGATGAATCTGCCATAAACTCAAGCCCAGCAACAGATGGGAAAATCCCTGTGAGACAAAACACAACGCCCCCGACCCCTTGTAAAAATAATCAATGGCAAATAAAGCGCGCGCGCGCGCGCGCGTACACACACACACACACACACACACACACACACACACACACACACAGAAACACAAGCATTTCCAGAATGCTGTAGAGTGTGCCAAGAATCATACCTGGAGGACAGCTTCTGCGGACAATGTAGGCTGCCAGGGGAAGATTACGTGGAGGCACCCCTTGCGTGTCCCCTGCAGAGCTGAGGGAGATGTGTGGAGGGGAGGGAGGATGGGGACAAGGGGAGTGGCACAAGGTAGAGAGTAGAAAGAATAATGGGAAAGATGGGGGTATACATTTAATAACTGACGAGGGATCCCTGGCCATGAGGCCAGACATTCACCAGTTGAAAATGCCATAACGTGAAGGAGTATGAATAATTTGTTATCTAATTAGAAACACTACCACATGCATTCAGAAACGGTGCACGTAAACAGATGTTCCGCTGAGGCAGAGGAGCCAAAGCAACTAGGGAGGCCGAGGAAAAGCCAAGGAAAGCCAGAGCCCGCTACCATCATGCTGGGTGGTCCTGGGTGCTGTGGCTGCATTGTCATCTTCGCTGCAGAGTATTCTACAAGAGCCTGAAATGGGTACAAGATGTACTTCCATGGATTCGATGTGTTGAAAAAGTATGCACACTCTGCAGCAAAGGGCTCTAATCTAATCCCAAAAGGAGAGATGGCGGTTACCAAGGAAGATGGAAGAAGTGTTTCCCCACGTGCAAGTCCCTGTGGACACACAGACACACACTCGGTACCCCGTGTGAACAGAGTCACTTTCTTCCCATTTCCGCAGCACAGCCCCCTCGGCCCAGGCCCCTCCTCCGCCTCCTCCGTGAATGGNAGGCTAGAACCTGCCTTAATAGTTGGGTACATTCTAGATGCTCTCTGAGAGTTTGGGAAGAAGAAATGGGTGAGGGGTTAGCCCAGAATCCAACTGAGAGCTCCTGGAGGAAGGGAATGAAGGAGGTGACAGCAAGGTCAATGCTGAGTGGCTGGAAGCCCAGAGAAGCATCCTTGGGGAACAGACAGGAAAGTACCTCCTCAGTGGGGGGCAAGCCTGGAGAGGAACTGGCTAGGGGAAGCGCAGAGCAGCCTGAGGCCAGAAGGGAGGGCCCAGGAGAGACAAGCGAGGGAGCTGACCCTGAGCAGGAGCCCTGGGTCACTGTCCTGGAGGCAAGACCCCTAGCTCCACCTAGCGCTTTGTTCAAATCCACAATGATACACAAAGATCTGCCTTCCTTATTTGTAGCTCCATCCATGTGACACGAGCCCTCTTGTAATTCAGCCGCTTGGTTTACTTACTGAGCTTCTCCCATCACATTATCATTATTTACGTTCAGGAGCTTTATGCGCTTGAAGGAGAAGAAACAATCTTCCATATCAGTTTCTTTGGCTGTAAAATGGGGGTGGTTATTGTGAAAACTCAACTATGGGAAAGGATTTGTATCAACAAGACGGCATTCAACCAACGTAAGCAACTTTACTGCTATTGTTAACATTATTTCTATCATCCTTATTACAGGCCTTGAGTGGAAACTCAACAGGGTGACTACTTCCTTCCAGAAACTTCGCATGGACAGATCCATTCTAGATACAGATAATCGCACAAATTGTGGTAATTGCTGTCCCAGGGTTAGTGGGGCTGTAGGAATTCCGGCACACACTTATATTACATCATTTCACTTTGTGGTTCTTTTTCCTCCTACTTGAGGAATGAAATGACAAATTCCTCCCAGGTGGCAGAAAGAGAATTAGAAGTAGTAAAAGTACAGCCGATCTACACTCTTGCCTCAAATAGAAAAAAAAAAAAAAGACATAAATCCCATTTCAGATGAATCTGCCATAAACTCAAGCCCAGCAACAGATGGGAAAATCCCTGTGAGACAAAACACAATGCCCCCGACCCCTTGTAAAAATAATCAATGGCGAATAAAGCGCGCGCGCACAAACACAAAGAAACACAAGCATTTCCAGGATGCTGTATAATGTGCCAAGAATCATACCTGGAGGACAGCTGCTGCAGACAATGTAGGCTGCCAGGGGAAGATTACGTGGAGGCACCCTTGCGCGTCCCCTGCAGAGCGGAGGGAGATGTGTGGAGGGGAGGGAGGATGGGGACAAGGGGAGTGGCACGAGGTAGAGAGTAGAAAGAATAATGGGAAAGATGGGGGTATACATATTAATAACTGACGAGGGATCCCTGGCCATGAGGCCAGACATTCAGCAGTTGAAAATGCCATAACGTGAAGGAGTATGCATAATTTGTTGTTATCTAATTAGAAACACTACCACATGCATTCAGAAACGGTGCACCTAAACAGATGTTCCGCTGAGGCAGAGGAGCCAAAGCAACTAGGGAGGCCAAGGAAAGCCAGAGCCCGCTACCATCATGCTGGGCGGTCCTGGGTGCTGTGGCTGCATTGTCGTCTTTGCTGCAGAGTATTCTACAAGAGCCTGAAATGGGTACAAGATGTACTTCCATGGATCCGATGTGTTGAAAAAGTATGCACACTCTGCAGCAAAGGGCTCTAATCTAATCCCAAAAGGAGAGATGGCAGTTACCAAGGAAGATGGAAGAAGTGTTTCCCCACGTGCAAGTCCCTGTGGACACACAGACATGCACTCGGTACCCCGTGTGAACAGAGTCACTTTCTTCCCATTTCCGCAGCACAGCCCCCTCGGCCCAGGCCCCCCCTCCGCCTCCTCCGTGAATGGCACTCCAGCCCCCCTCCCCCGCCAG
>NW_017731490.1:3159690-3203854 GCF_001890085.2 Hipposideros armiger | reverse complement strand
AACTTTTCTGTAAATCGAAAACAATTCTAAAATTAATAGTTTATTTGAGGAAGTTGGCATTCCCGGGCACCCCATCACCTGAAGCTGTGGTGTTTTTTTTCTCTCTCCCTTTTTTTAATTCTTTTTTTAAATTATTATTAAATGTATAGGGATGACAATGGTTAGTAAAATTACATAGGTTTCAGGTGTACAATTCTATAACACATTGTCTGTATACTGCATTGTATGTTCACCACCCAGAGTCAGTTCTCCTTCCATCACCATCTATTTGACCCCCTTTTACCCTCTTCTACGAGCCCTCCTCCTCGCTGAGGCTCTGATTAAGTAAGTCTGGGGTGAGACTCCGTCAGCCTGCAGGTAGACAAAGCTCACCAGGTGATTCCATTGCAGCTGCCCGTGCTGTCTTTTAAAAGGCTACAACCCAGATATATTTGTTTAAGCAGAAAAACAAATGGCCAACGACATGTTTGCCTTCTTCTACACTTGTGTGCCAGCGGCTCTGAGAATTAACATGCCTACCTGATAGCTGCCTGGCCCATGAGTAGCATCCCTGCTCTGGGCCTCTGTGACAGTGTTGTCATAGTATCCCATGGCCATCCCTCAAAGGCCACATTTCCTCAGGTTCTGACAGCCCCCAAGTATAATCACAGTCACAAAAATAAGCTGCAAACAGTGCGGATGATAACAGACTGTCCTATGGCCTCCAGCTCTGCAAGCTTGCAAAGTAAAGAAAACAAAAGGTGAATACAAGGCGTTGCTTCCAGTAGCCCCCAAACTGAACACAACATTACATGGACAAAACCTATTCATTCACCCAGAAGGGAGCAGGGGTGGGCATGTAACATGCATCACTTCACAGCTTGGCCCAACTGTGCTCCATTGTACACAGTCTAACGGCACTCTCCAAAAACCCTAAGATACGTACTCTATACTTCGTCAATTACCAGAAACATAATTTTAACTAATGAATGGTCTTCCGTGTTTAAATAGGAGCCTTGGGGCTATTAAAATAGTTTAGCCAAAGAGGATAAACATATATGGCTATTATAAATCTTACCCATATCATTAGAATAGGTTGCTGCAGACTATTATGGAACTGTTGGATTGTGTTTGTATTATTTTCTCCATGGGAAGTTAATGCCTTGATCTCTTCATTTGTAGAGCCTGATTTTTGGCAGGCATGTTATTCCTTTTCTGTGAAGATGACATTTTCATAGTGACAGGATAGTCAGTTACTCCCAGGCTGTATCATTTGTCTTAGCTTACAGACTTTCTTGAAGCATCAGGCATAGCCGTGTGTGCGTGTGTGTGTGTGTGTGTGTGTGTGTGTGTGTGTGTGTGTGTGTGTGTTTAACCAAACCAGCCATACTGTCTGCTGAAGACAGCACTGCCAGCAAGAACTATGAATGTGAACACATGCTGTCTTCAATTACCAGGTCATCAGCACTTTCCCACTGGTCACCCTTACCGTGCCACAGCATGGGGGTCAGGCTAATGAGCTGTGCCTGTGGACCAGGCAGCAGTCTCCACTTACGTTTTCATGACTAATTTTCTTTCTCGCTCCTGGCAATAAATTGCAACACTCTCTGTATATTGACTGAAATGCAATGAATTCTGAGCCTAACCAACCTCAGAGGAAGGCTGCCTATAGAATCTAACAGGCTAGCAGTCTTTCAGAGGGCCCATGAGTTGATTTGCTTTTGGAAAACAGTCTCGAGTTGGAGATTTTTGGTCTGAAGTAGAGAGCCATGGAAAAAATTCATTGAAGACATTTAGCCCAAATCCACGCTGCCAACCTCAAATGATTAGTTTCCATATAGAAAACAAAAATAAAGACAAGGACAAGATAAAGTTTATGCCCAGACTGCTCTAGTACGTGAATCATCCCAACCAAGTAACCAGGATATTTCCGTCCACAATACCTCAAAACAGACTCAAATGGCATGGAAATCAATTGTATTTCCCCATTTTTAATGGCACAAAGTTCATTTGAGTTAAGCAAATGACATCATATGGGGAGGGGGCGGGGGGGGAGCAGCTACATTTCACTGCCTATAACCTTGATGGACACTTTCAGTGTGGTATTTTGAGACTCTCTCAGCTGCTGAACTCCAAAAGATTTCGCAAATGTCAATGTCAGGGTCAGCACGAAGCAACTGATCAGAATCCAAAATCCTGTGCCACGAAAATCTGTTTCTGAGGCTAATTATTCCCAATATTTAAAAAATACTTCTAGTTAGAGTCACTAATTAATCCTCACAGTGCTAGGTGCTGATAAACATAAACAAGGATGGGAACTACAGGGGAGCTAAAGTGACGGTGGAGCAAATCAAAGGAGAACAAAAATTTCAAATGAAGAGTTTATCTCCTGATTTCTAAGCTCAAGGCATTTTTCTCTGCATTACCAAGAAATTGGCACAGGGATAAGAAGTAGGCCAGGCAGAAGTAACTACATGGGATGCTTCTTGGTATTTGGGTTCAGACATCTGAGGCTGGCTTTTGGTTTCTAATTTCTGACATCTTTAGTTCCTGGAAATGCTAACTGACCCTGTCCAGGAGGGGTAAGGCGGAGCAACACATACTGGCCCAAAGGGAAAAGACCCACTTGTTGCATCCTGTTTTCTGTTAGACCACAGTTTCTAGGTCCTTCAGGACAATCGTTCGAGACAAATTTACCATCTTGTGGTGGCTTGCCAGAGCACCTTCTAGGGGCAGCAACTTTAAATGCATGCCCTACAAGTAATCTCTGAACATGAGCCAGCCACTCTGCTAGGTGCTGGGGACATAATGAACCATAACGGCACCTTCTCTCACAGTCCAGTGCAGGAAGACACACACACACACACACACACACACAGCCTGACCTTTCCTCTTGGAAACGTGGACCTGAATGTCACAGGTTATCACTTGGCTGCAGAATGACTGACCATTGAAATGACCAGCTCTTGTCCTTCACTGATACTCCACAGCAGAGCTGTCCCATATAATGTGGGTCGCAAGGACAAGCGATGTGTGTAGTTTAAATTTTCTAATAGTCACATTTTTTAAGTTTGGAAAAAACTGGTGAAATAGATTTTAGTAGTATATCTCATTTAAATCAATATATCCAGAATAGTATCATTTGAACTTGTAATCAATACAAATAAATCATTAAGATTTTTTTTCCATACTAAATCTTTGAAATTATGTGTATTCTACACTGAGAACACATCTCAATCTGGACTGGCCACAATTCAAGTGATTCGTAGCCACATGTGGCTGGTGCCTATCATATTGGATGGCGCAGCTCTAGATGCCTCTTTTCTTTTACTCTGGGAGCTCAAAGCAGTTATTCAAACAAGAAGGTACTGTCTTAGTTTCCTATTGCGGCTGTAATAAATTACCACAAATGTAATGACTTAACACAACCCAAATCTTATTCTCTTACAGTTCCATAGATCAGAAGGCCAACGTGGCTCTCACTGGGCTAAAATCCTAGTGGCATCAGGATGGCATTTCTTTTGGATGGTCTAAGGGAGAGTCCATCTCCTCACCGTCTCCAGCTCCTGGAGGCTGCCCACACACGCTGGTTCCTGACTCCTTCCTCCATCATCAAAACCAGCAAGGCCCCATCTCTTCCTCTCTTATCACATCTTCCTCTGACTACAGCAGGGGAAGATTCTCCCAGTTTAAGAAGATTCCACTGGGCCCAAATGGACCATCCAAGCTGCTCTCCCCATCTCAAGGTCCTGAACTTGATCTGCAAAGTCCCTTTTGCCCTGTCATGTAGTCACAGGTTCTGGGGGTAAGCCCTGGACATACCTGGAGGGAGAAGGGGAGGAGACACATTATTCTACTACTGCATTAAGTTCTTTTAATTAGTATTATAAGGAGAGACGCGTAAACATTTATCACTAGGGACTTGTAGAATCCATCGGGCTACACGGGAGAGGCACTGCCTTTTGCCTCAAGCTCATTTAGGTTTTCTCCCTTGGATAAGAAAGACAAAACCAAATTCATCAAGTTCTACCTATATCTCAGGATATGACTTTTTTCTGTCACATGCCACTGACCATTCAAAAAATATTTTAAGGTTTTGTACATAACAGACATGTACCAATGCTATAAAACAACCACAACCAAACAGCAAGAGGGAAATCATGACATAAGGTGATAGTTCTTTTTCAAAGGTAAGGGTTCTTTATTTATTTATTTATTTGGAAACCTGTTTACCATGTTGGAAGCACACTAGGAGCATAACATCTTTTTCCCAAAATAATGTTACTACTTTTCCCAAATGAGGAACCTGTAGGTCTGTCTGCTGTAGCGTATTCTCAACTTTTTAAATAATTATAAGTAACTGACGAGAAGAAATAACCTATGAAAATCCCACATGAAGAACAATAATTTTTTTTAAATCTTTGTCAGAAAAATCAGAATTATTAATACATGGAGGCAGGCAGAGGTCAAAATGAAAATATAAGCAAAGACCAACACATACAAGATTTTCTTAGGAAAATGACTTTGTAAAGACTTAAAGATTATGAAGCAATTATATGTTTATCCTCATATATAAATGCCTCTTTTGATGCTAGGTTATTACTTGCAACAGTTTCCTGCCAAGAATGCACGCTGTCTGTCACCTGGCTTGTGGCCTTGGTCCCTCTTGTGAGCATCATCTTAAAGCTAAAAACTGTGAGGGCAGGAAAGAACTTCATGTTATGAAGTCCAACACACTCACTTTACAGATTAGGAAACAGGGCTCGCTGGAAGATCAAATGGCTTGCTCAAAGTCTGTAAGTGACGAGTGGCTCAACTAGAGCCAGAACCCTAGACTCCAACCTCTCAGGATGTAAGCTGCTTTTTCCACTGTCCATCCATCCATCCACCCATCCATCTATATCCACCCATCCACCACCCATCCTTCCACCCACCCATCCATTCATCCATCCATTCATCCATCCATCCACCATCCATGCATCCATCCACCCATGCATTCATTCAAACATTTGCTGAGTGCCCACTCCATGCCAGACAGTGTTCTAGGGCTAAGGATACAGAGAACAAAACTGGCAATGCCCCAGCTCTCGGGGACCTTACACTCTAGGGGATGAACAGGTAATAAATATAAACTTATCTCAGGTGGAAAGGGGGCTAAGAAGGAAAATAAAGCAATGTAAGGGGACAAAGAGGGCTGGAAGGCAGTTGCTATTTCACACTCGTGGTCAGGGAAGCCTATATTGGTAAGCTGACATTTTGTGCAGAGACTGAATTAGGAGTAAAATTTAGAGTACACTTGGAATAAAAGCTACTTATAAATGGCATGGACAGGATGAAATGCTAATAGAAAATTAAAAAAAAAAGCTACTGAGGATGTATGTGGAGCGGAGGCAGGTGGGAATGGGTAAAACAGGAAGGAAGGAGGTGGCTTGAACACCGAGGCAGGTGGGTGGTGACCGTCTGCAGACCGCTCGCCTGGGCAGGATGTGCTTGTCGGACGAGCCCCTTGGGTTTACCTCTCCTGTGTGCCTGGCACGATCCGGGTGGTGCGCACGACCAGGTTCCCCCGACCACAGGGCAGCAGTTCTGACCTGAAACTAGGGGCGAACCTGAGCAGAAGCGACCAAAGAATTGAGGAAATGCTCCAGGTTCTAACTGGGGGTGGAAGTGTAGACCTTACAAATCAGGCGAGGTGAGGAGCCAGCCTATTTGGAACAAGGAAGGGCCGCAGGAGACTGCGAGGCGGTTGGAGCAGCCAGGCTAACGGTGCCCGAGGAAGCGTTTGGCAGCGTGAGGCCGTCCTTGCCGAAGCCGTGGGCTGTGCTGCTGTACCCCCTGGAGGCTCCCAGGAGCACTGCAGCTGTCAGAGCAGAGCGCGCCCGCGATTCCGGACCCGAGCCCGCGCTTCCGCGGTGCGTTCCCCAAGCCTCCCTCTCGTCGTAATACCACGCCGCACGGCCCCGGGTCGGTTCCGAGCACTGCCCTGTTGTGAACCCCGTGGGAGAGGCTGCAGGAGTCGCTGCGGAAGGGCAGTGCGCCCGGACATGCCGCTCTCCGCCCAGCCCAGCCTGGCTGGGGCGCACGGGTACCACGGTCCCGAGCACGCTGCCAAGGTGACCGCCTCGGCCCACCCAGAGCTCAAGTTCCTGTTTCTTCGCGCTGAGTCACAAGGCAGCGTCCCAGGAGATCAGCGTCCCCCCACTCCTGGCCGAGGGCCCCCTGGCCACGCGGCAGCTTTGTCCTTCTTCCGTGTCCCCCGGCCAAAGGGCGTCCTTGCGTCTCTCCTGGCAGTTACTCCTGCTGAAGCTCTGGCTTAAAGCCTCCTCTTCCTCCTCCATCTCCTTCCCTCCTCTGCCCCCACCTCCCTCCACCCTCTTCCTCAGATCCAGGCCCTTTGCAGGGCAACAAGCACTTCCTGTTGCAAGGTCAGGGTCAGAGTCGCTCACCCAGCTTTGTCAGGAGCTGGGCGCGGTCCAATTACAGGAACGGGGGCCGGGAGGCTCGGGGCAGACCTAGGGGTCCGGCAGGCCGTGGCACTAGCTTCTGGACTGCCTCGGGGACAGTGGTCTCCTCCCGCACCCCCACCCACCCTACCGTTCAGTGGCTTGACAAACAGAAAACCCAGGGGATGTGCACTTTTTCCAGGGGACAATTCAGGACACACGGGGGAGTTATCTGGCCGGTTGTTCCCTTAATCTTCTGTTGTGCTTAAATACTTTTCTTCAAAGTTGTTCCTGTAAACATTTCAAGAAAACCCAGCTAATTATACGCCCCCACACCCTCTTAGAGCAAACTTTTTTTGTCAGTAGCCCCCCTTATCTGCAGGTGATTCCTTCCAAGATCCCAGTGGATGCCTGGAACCGTGGATGGTACTAAACCCTGTATATGCTATGTTTATTTTTCCTCTGCATACATACCTAGGATCAAGTTTCATTTATAAATTAGATGCCGAAAGAGATTATAAATAATAAAACAGAACAGTTATAACAATACACTGTAATAAAAACTATGTGAATGTGGTCTCTCTCAAAATATCTTATCACATTGTATTCACACCTTTCTTCTTGGGAGGATGTGAGGTGATAAAATGCCTTAAGTCAAGAAACTTTCATCTTTTCGCTTAAAAGAAACCCTTTACGGCTTCTCTTTGGCATATCCGAATTGCCAGCATCACTGCTCTTGTTCTTTGGGGCCATTATGAGGTACAATGAGGGTGACTTGAACGCAAGCACGGCAACGCCGTGACAGTGGATCTGATAACCAGGACAGCTATGTGACTGAAGGCTGGGCGCATTTACAGTGTGGGGACATTAGACAAAGGGATGATTCACGCCCCAGGTGGGACGGAGCTGGGCCATGCCAGGTTTCATCACGCTACTCAGAATGGCGCACAATTTAAAACTTATGAATTGTTTATTTCTGGAATTTTCCATTTAATATTTTCAGAACACAATGACCATGGGTAACTGAAACCTTGGAAAGTGAAACCACAGATAAGCAAGGATTACTGTATCTCTTTTAAATGATTTTTTCATTGGGTCGTATATAATACATTTAAATTATTATATAAAGAATGTGTATAATCTGAAGAAAAACAAATAGAACATTCAGGAACCCACCAGTCATAAATAAAACTATTGGTACCTTCAAAGCCTTTATTGCATTCCCTTCCCCCATCACCACAGGTAATTCACTATCCTGAATTTTGTATTAATTATTCCCTTATATTTGTAATAGTCATGTATGTGTATTCAAGCTTCACTTATGTTGTAGCATGTATCACTACTTCATTCCTTTCAGTGGTTAAATGGTATTTCATTGTATGGGTAAAACCATATTTTGTTTATCTACTCATCAGTTGATTGACATTTGGGTTGTTTCCACTTTGGGACTGTTATGAATAATGCTCTGAACATTCATGTAAAAGTTTTTGTGGAAACATGTTTTCATTTCTCTTGAGTATATCCTTAGGAGTGGAATTGTTGGATCATATGGTAAATGTTTGACTTTCTGAGGCACTACCAAACTGTTTTCAAAGTTGCTATATCATTTTAAATTCCTGCTAGCAATGTGTGAGTGTCCCCATTTCTTCATTTTTTTTCAACACTTGTTATCTTTTTTATTTTAGCCATCTTAGTGGAGTCTCTCTGTTCATATTTAGGCTTCCCTTTTTGTCTTACAAAAATATCTAACAGCTATTTTATATTCTGCGTCTGGCAATACCAACATATGAAGTCTTTGAGCTGGTTTTCACTCTGTCATTTCTGCTGGTTCATGTTCATGGTTTTGTAACTTTTTTAAAATCTAAGTTTCTTATTTTTCACAGACCTTTATCTTTGGGAATCATCGAAGCCTAGGACGAACATGGGCTCTTCAAGAGGATTTGGTTACCTCTGACAGGTTTTCAAAGCAGTCACAGAAAAATGTTAAATTCTTTGCTTGAGGTTTTTTAGACCATTCAGGTAGGACAAATTTAGACTGAAACTCACATAAGTTAGGTTATCAATCCTCAAGGAAGATTTCTTTCCCCTTGATTCACTGGCAAAGTGTTGGACAGAAAAGCTTTTGTCCGATCCCCAGAGTGGGAAAGTTGGGTTTCTTCCCCACCCCCCCAAACCCTGCTCCCAACATCACTTTTGTACTGGCCTACATATCTATGCTACCTGTCAATACATTTAGAAAAAAAATTAATATTTTATCCAGAATGTTTGTTTTCAATGGAAGGGTTAGTTATCTGCCATGCTAGCAAAAAATGGAAGTCAGTAGATAAGTTGATTTACTGTGTTTTCTTTAACTTACCTTCAAACTATGAAATCATGAAATGTGGCTCATCTCTTGGGTGATTCCTGTCTAGTATTCCAAGGCTCAATATATTGTATCAAATAAATAATTAATACTCATGATTATAACCATAATCTGATTCAAAATGCTGGCTATGGAGTGCAAGGTTTACATTGTACCACATTTCAAACTTTCCTAGACATCTTTTAACATTTCACGAATGGAGGAATGTTAGTTCCCAGTGGCACCTGCCATCTCTCCTTCCTCTTGGAGAGGGCTGTCAGGGTGGAGAGGAAGAGGCCAAAGGTCACTGATTATCCAAGGTGTTCATCTCAATGGCTAGAACAGGCATGTAGAGCGCAGAGGTGGAGGTGCGTGTTTGCTTGGGCAAGGCGAGCTCAATTTTAGATACAATGGATTAGAAATGACAAGAGAGCAAAGAGAGAGCCATCAGGCAATTAGGAAAAAGGGAACTAGAGCTTGGAAAGGGCTTTTGTTCTTTCTGTAACTCTCTTCCACCATGTTCTGAGGGTCACACAAACTAGCATAACATAGCCTCTAGTGCTGTCAGCTCTCATGGGCAAAATAAGATTGAAGAGAAGAGAAAAATCAAATAGTCAAGCAGAGATAACAAATGCTTTTGCCCGGTTTCTGGCAGCCAACCAGAAGCCCTTTTACACATTGTCCTTTCAAAAGGCCTACTTAAAATACTTACCTTGTAAAGATTGTCAGCCGTACCAACTTTGGCTCAAAGCAATACTACCTAATAGGAATGTAAAGAAAATACAGCTCTGTATCAGTCAGACCCGAGAGCTCTGGCCGACTTATTTCCAGCCAAGAGAGTGGAGAGATTGGACTACCGAACTTGAAAAGCCCAAAGGTAAGTGTGGCGTTTTTAAAAATGTTTTTGGCAAATACTTATGAAATAAGGGAAATCTCAATTGTATAAAAGATATACGGCTGGGGTGGGGGGCTGAAAGGGAATGCACTAGCATGTAAACAGCTATTGTCTCTATGTGTTATTGCAGGCGATTGAATGGTCTTTTTGTACGCTGGCTTGTACAGATGGGGACGCAGTGCAGTGTAATGCAGACGCCTGGGCTCCGGGGCCTGACGGACCTGGGCGTGACCACTGTGCCCGCTGTGTCAAAAGCCTCGCCTCTCTGAGCCCAAGTTTTTTCCACATGGAAAATGGGAATAATAACAAGTTGATATCGAGATGGAATGACGTGAAGGGCTCGCCGTAAACAGTAAACAGGAATTACGGGAACATGTGTTACATTTGGCTGGCTCCTTCTCTCTCTCATTTTCAATTTTCACTAAATATTATTTTAAAAACTGCTTCACTATTTAGAGCTCCATTTCCTTCTTATAAAAGTAGTACACATTTCAGTAGTTTTTCTTCTCAGCAAAGTTAAAACGTAAATTCTTTTGGTCTACTGGAAATTACCTTAATTCTATGTTCACTCTTGAAAAATAGAAGAATATGAATTTCTGGATCTTTTTTTAACTCTGACTCTGAAGAAATTCTATGATCCTTTGGCTCCTATCGTAACTGTCCTGTGGATTGCTGTGAATCAAGCTGTGGCTTCGCAGGTAACCCACCTGTTCTCGCTGGCTATTTTCAAGGTGATCACTTTTGCAGCTGTTTTTAAAAATATCATTCATGTGTATGTGCGTGCATGCACACCTGTGCACGGGTACACGCTATGTGAATTGTATACACACAATTTCACGTCATCTATGCGGACAGTTAAACCACCGTCCAAGTCTAGAAAGTGAATGAATGCTGTGAATACACATTAGCTTCCTGTATATCCTGCTGCCCCAGAAGTAACCACCAATCTTTCTTTCATAGTAATCAGTTCCTGTTTCTTGACACTTTCAAATTAACATCCAACAGTAACTTACAACAGCCACCCCAAGCTTGGAAATTCCTACACAGCGCAATTCCTACGTAGCAGAAACTGACAACGGTGGCTGCCTGCACAAGCGGTGCTTCGTGGCTGGAGAGTGGGGAGAAAGACTTTCTCACTGCACATCCTTATGCCTTTCAGAATTTAATGTCATATGCCTTTATAACCCTTTCAAAAGCTATAGAGAAAAATGAAAGGGATATCAATAATAAAGCACATGGAGAAAAAAAATTAAGTACTACATGAAAATTAAAATTTTATGAGTGGTTACCTGGGAGGGGAAGGCGGATAAAACATGAAAACATCTTGAAAGCTTCAGCTAGTAAGATACTGAGGAATCAATACGTGAAAATCTAGAAAGCGCCAAGAACCCCATGAGGTAAACCCAGCACTCAACACCGCTTTTTTGTCCTAAAACTATTTGCCAAGCCTGAAGAAAAAATGACGATACAGAGAAGTATTCTGGGAGCCTCACAGGGCTACTACAGAAAGGCAAATGTCAGTTCTCTCCAGCCCTCCAACTAAGGGATTTTCATAAGGCACCCCCTCTTCCAGGTGGAACCCCGAGGGGCTACATCTTCATACGCTTGCCCTGGCCTGGTGAGCAGCACAATCATTCCGCATGAGCCAGAAAACCTCAAGGCTTGAATTAAGTCAAGGAGCTCCAAGACTAGTTCCTTCAGGCACCTGTCAGGAGGAAATGACCCGCCCCTCCCCCTGCCCCAGGACAACGCCCTCATCCCAGGATTTTGCTCTAGATCATCAATGGGTCGCAAGTGGCAGAGGGGCTACTTTAAACCAAGTTCATTTTGAGAGCCCATGACCTTAACTTTACTAAACTGCCATGGAGAAAATAAAATACTGTGTGGGAAAGGACATCATCTAATCCAAAGTTATGAATTGTTTGGATTTCTTCGCAAAACTTGCAGAGTGATCGGCCAGCACTGCAGACACATCTCCCAGGACAAGGTCGCTCCTTTTTCACGAAGCAGCTCTTGTCCGTTTTCGCACAGCTCCAGTTTCTGGGAGAGCTAGCTGAAACGGGCCGCTAATTTCTCCACACTGCTCCTTGCCTGGTCCTCCAGGGTCACAAGTGTCAATCTGTCTGCACTGAGGGCCCCCACGCCTTTCCTGCTCCAGGCCAAACAGCCTTATCTTTCCCCAAAAACTTAATGAACACATTTTTAGCTCCTTCACGTGAGGCTGCCATGGATGTGGACAGTTCCCGTTACCTCAGTTCTCCATTAAATGGTACCCAGACTAAACATGCAGAGTCAAGCAAGACTGTAACACCGACCATGTCCTGGACTTCAGACCAGCTCTGCAGTGAAAAAACTGCATCTACTGCAGTGTGGAAAAGTACACTTTCGTTAAGCATCGGAGAGAGGGCTATCTACGATGCCCAGGAGTTTTCCATGTGTCACAGCTGCTCATGCTGTAACCAGACCGGCCTTTGGTTCTTCTCTCCTTGGGGTGTTCGCCCCATGGGAGCAGCTCTCCCCACTCCCTTCCCCTGGTTGGGGCCTGCGGAGCTCCAGCCTGCCTGGGCCTCAGCATCACACCTGCAGGGAAGCCCTAAGTTATTCTAATAGCTTCCTCTTTCAGGCTCCCATCACCTTACAACAGAAATTAAATAATTATTATTTACTTCATGACTCTTCACTAAGCAGTAAGCGCCATAAAGGCAGAGACTAATGGTGGCTGTTGATACATCTTGTTAGCTTATTTTTTCCAAACGTATTTCCACTCCCAACAGGGCACTGGCATACCTTCTGTCTGCAGCCTCTTAGGACCCTGACACAAGCCTGGAGGGTTTCCCATCCCCCACACTTCCCTGCACACAGGCAGGACCAGTATCTCCCTTCCTCCTACCTTATTAGAGCGCTTAGCCATCTGGGCCTATGGAGGCCTTATGGGATCTGATTGACATTCATCACACTGACTGTATCTCACCAGCTTTGTGTCAACTGCAGACTCTGCCATTCAATCAGGGACACCTCCTAGAAGCCATGGCTTCTTAGGGCTCGGGGGCAGTGAAGAGGTCAACTAGCTTGCCCAAACTTAGGCAACTTACGTGACCTCCCATTTGCCAGATGCTTCTGAGGTTGACTCACGAAATAGACTTATACAGGCTGGGAAAACTGTACCATTTCAATCTCCCTGGAGTACACACCCTCCTGCCCTAGAAAACCCCACCCGTATAAACAGAAATGAGGTTGAGTTCAGGTAAAAGTAATTCTGGCAATTTCTCTTTCTTCCTGACAGCCTTGTTCTGCCTCTTAAGAAGTCCAGAGAATTTTAAGTGTTTATGGGATTTCTAGACATCAACTTATGGGTTCACAGAATTTATGTAACAGGAGAAAAAGTTCCTATCAACAAAGTCATAAAAATGCAGTATTTGAAGGAAAATATTCAAGCCCATAGTTGTAAAAGCCCAGTGTGTAAACACAGAGCCTACCCACCTTTGGAGGAAAATATCAAATCATGGTTCTGTCATGAGGACAAAGGGAAAAAATAGCATCAAAAGTCCCTCATCTCCTCCCCTAGTTTACTTCAGTTTTATTTAAACGTTATCTCTTGATATGGTTACTGACGCCCAGTATGCTCTTTGACAACCCTAACCAAATTGGACTTTTTAGCTCCTCACTCACCAAGTCCATAATTTCTAGACTCTTCCTCCCCTCTTTGAGCAATCCGAGAATGGAAGAATTGCTTGAACACATTCGGATTTTCTGAGCACATTAATTATCTCATTTGCTTTCAGGGTTCCAGTACAATCTTCATTCAAGGCAGTATAAAAATGCTCTATACGTGAAGTGGCCGACAGCATATCACAGTGCTGGCCATCCAGGCAAACCGATCTATCAACTACAAGTCTTTGAGAACCCATTCTCCAAAAGTCAGGAAATCCCAATTGTCCATTCCTTTTCTCCATATAAAATGCCTCCTTAGGATACAGATACTCTTGGGGCCGGCCGAGTGGCGCATTAGTTAAGATCTGGCTTGAGAGCACAAGCTCTGAGCAGCAGGGCCCGGGTTTGGATCCCACATGAGGGCCAGTGACACTGCCCTCTACAGCTAAGATGAACAACAGCTCGACCTGGAGCTGGGCTGCCGTGAGTCGCCGGCAACGGCGTAGGTTGCAGTGGGGCTGCAGTGGGCTGCCATAAGCTACCGTGAGTGGCCGGCAGCTGGCATGTGCTTTCGTGAGGTGCTGTGAGCCACTGTGAGCGGCCATCCAATGGCCAGCGAGTGATCTGCCTCAGCCGGGAAGAGCGCAATGATAATACCAACACGGGCCAGTGAAGCGACGTCCTCCACAACTAGACTGAAGAACAAAAGGACAGCAACTTGTCTGTTCCCCTTCCCTGATTCCCCAATGCTGCTCCCCTCCAATTCCCCAATTAAAAAAAAAAATCTTAAAAAAATAGATACAGATACTCTTGTCTCCGTAGGATGTCTACTGAAAATGTAAACCTGATATTATATTATCTGCTTTTGGTAAACCTATGCAGCCTCTCCCTTCTTTCTCCTCTACGTACTTAAAAAACTACACTTTTTAACAATTATGATGTAATCTTCTCAGGAGCAATAAACTCACCAAGTCTATAATTTCTAGAATCTTCCTCCCCTCTTTGAACAATCCTAGACAATGGGAGAACTGCTTGAACATTGTTCAGGTCTTCTAAGCATATTAATTATCTCATCTCTTTCAGTCAGAGGTTGAATCTCAAACACCTGTACGGCCCCAGTGGGCAACAGAAATGGCTTCAGGTGGAGCGGGTCCCGCCAGAGGCGCAAAGAAACGTTAAGCCCGAATCTGAGGGGCAATCGCTAGTCAGCTCCCAGCAACGTGCTGTACACAGGAGTCAGTTTACCAGAGCTTTGAATTTTCCATGAGAATCTGAAATACATACTGAAATGTGAAACCGCCTTATTTTCAAGTGTTGATGATTACTTTTCAAAGGCCTCTTATTGGGCCAAAGCATATAGAATTCAGCACACAGGAGTCCAGTTGTAATCCCTTGCTCTAAACTAAGAAATCCATGTATGTGTCTATTTCAAAGAAGAGGTGCTAAAAAGTCAAATTTGGGCTTCAATCCTGTCTGGAAAAGATTTCTTTGTATCTCTTTCGAAATACGACCCTCCTTGCCCCAGAGCACAAAAATTAGAGGGGATGACATGACACAACTACAGAGGACCTAGGAGAAATGCAATGGCCACTCCCAAGGAATAACTTCCAGGCTCTCTTCATTGTTCCTCTTGTAAGCGTAAGGCTGCAAATGTTCCCTTTTTGCATAACAGCCTGCAGGTGTGTTCCCCCTCAGGTGTGACTTCTCTCAAGCTCTCACATTTTCAAAAACCCACAGTAATGCTTCAGGCCTGTCCCTCACCTCCTCCCTATCCCAGCTGACACACAGATGACAAACGACCCCAACATGCAAAACTGTCCAAATTCTGGAGTTATCCAGTCTAAGGAATCTGGCTTACTTTTCCTCAGCATTTTTTAATTGTTCTCTTGCTGACCAGGATGCACTCACACCCAAGTTATTGTTCGCTATCATTATTTGCTAGCATTTTGAAACATTCATGAAAAACTAGGAAATCATCCCCTAATTTCTGGGGCTTAAAATACTTCAGATAAAGTCCAATCCCATGAGTAATACACAGCCGGCACCTAATTGCAAGTGCCTGACGTTACATGGCACAACAGCGGTACGATCATATTCTACTGAAGGGGTGCTCGAGCCATGCTGGAAAAATTTCCTAACACACTCATATTCAAAACCACCACAATATTCCCCTTGGCACTAAATTCCACAATGGATTGAGCAAACAACCTTTCACGTCACTTATGTCAGCATTCAGAGGAGCCTGAGGAAGCAGTTAGAATCCAGTGTCCAATTAAAAATATTCCAAGAGGGCCGGCCAAATGGCTCAGTTGGTTAAGAGCTCGCTCAAGAGTTTGAGCTCTGAGCAACAGCAGTTCGATGCCCGGCCTGAGCTGAGCTGCCGCTGAGCTGCCAACAGGTGGCAGGATGGCTCAGCTAAAATATATATATATATATTCCTAACTTCTCTTGTTCTCGAAAACCATGTCGGAAGTGCTGAGACGGTTCGACTTGTCTCCTATCTCAGCAGTCCCACTTTCACACCTTGCAGTTCAGTACAGAGTAGTTAACAAGGTTTATAAAATGAAAACCAAAGCCAGGCATCTCTTAAGTTTATTGGAGAATTCTTAGTTGGAAGAGGAACAATCACAGACTTAAACAATTCGAGAAAAGATAAAAGAACAATTAATTGCAAATCATTACAAAAGTAATTTCTGAAATGTTTATTTTGAACCACTGCTGAAACAAAAGTTTAGTGCATCCTGAAGTTCATAAATCTCGGTAAATGAACATATTAAATTTCTGAAAAGCAAAAAAAAGAAGTTACCATTATACAAGATCTTAATGTAATGATTCAGCACAGTTGAATCAACAGCTACAGTTACTTAAAGCTGCTTTTGCTATAGAGCTGGCCTATTAAACAAGAATGGGAATACTTTTAGCACTGCACAAGTAACCAAAGGTAGCAAATCCAGCAATTAAAACTGATATTAAATAGTATTCAAACGTTACAACAAAAAACAAAACAATGTACTTCCAGGACTACAATTCTACCCTTGTGAAAGGAATGTACATGGATGGTTAAAAAAAAATAAATAAGTAAAGTGACGAGAGTGACTGACACTGTTATCTGCAACTGCAGAGCAGAAATAGTCAAGTGAGGAAATGGCATGGGGCCTTTTGCTAAAAATGAGGGAAAAAAAGTGTTTCACTTCAGTACAATTTTATAATTCCCAATGAAGCTCTAATTCTCTTGTGCCGGTGACAGGTGGACAGGGTTTTAAATGAAGGTATTTTCTTTACACCCTGAGTATGGATGCATTATTTTTTTAAAATTTGGTGGAAAGTTTCCTTTGAAAAATATAAAATTTAAAGCAATATACTGATGGAAAATTGGTAACATTAATTGTGGAAGGATATTATTAGCTAAATACTTAACTGAGATGACACTGGGTCTGGGCTCTGATGATGAGTCAATAAGGTTCAACTCCTCATTTGCGGAATGTGCACCGAAGTCAGAGTCACATGGGCAAACGATCCTTCACTTCATACATGGGGCATTTAATAAGTAACTAAATTCTCCTACCAACAACATAAAACCCTTATTTAAGCAAAATGAAAGTATTATGAATGGAATTAATTCACATCAAATTATCTGAATGGGTAAGTAGAACATTTTTCGAAGTATAAAGATATCACCACATATATTCACGGAGTGAATACTCTCAAAGGTTTTATTCCATTAAATTGTCAAACCATCCAATAGGCATTGCCATTTTCTTCTGTGGTTTATAAATGAATCATTCCTTTTGTATAAATCAGGAAATAGTTTCAAATCAACATTAGTCACGCCTAAAATATAAATGTAATTCAAACTTGGCTTGGGAAAAACAAGACTATGAAAGAACGGCCACATTTCAGTCTAAAACAATGTTCAAAAAACCCCTTATCAGAAGCCTCCTTCACTCTTTCCACAGACCCTTCAATGGTTCTAAAATTGATAGAGAATTCAACTCAGTGCACATCACAACTTTGACAATTCTGACATTTCATGAGCGCCAAAACCTGCAGAATAGCGATGTTACAACGTGATAATATAAACATGTCAAGTAGATCTGTCATAAAATAAGATAGAGCTGTCCTCAACAAACAGAGCTGTTCTGAACACTGAGCAACCAAGCAGGCCTGGAGTGTCTTTGGAAAAAACCACAAAGTGCCTTTAAAGAAAGTAAGCTTAGCCTGTACCTGATTAAAAGCTACTGCTCTAAGCTCAAATGTTTTCTAAGGGAGGAAGCTTAACTCCCACTTCTTTTCACATCTGCCAATACTTAGTATCTTTCTCTACATGCCCCTGCATTGCACTGATACGCGTGTGGATTCCGCTCCGATTATTACTGCGCTCGCTAAAACCCAATGATCAGTCCAGCGTCATGTAGTGACTGATTACAGGAACTCTGAATCCAGCACAGCTCCAGAAAAACGCAAAGGAAAAAAGGACATGAGGAAAATCTTACCTCAAAATGATTATTACCATAAGAGAAAGGAACATTTTCAAGCACAAAGTTTTACAAAAGTAATATATTGCCACTTTAGTTGAATAGAAATTCAGTTTTGCTGTTAATCAAAGCTGCACATACATGGAAGTTACGAAACACAACTTGATAGTTACAGGCTTGTAAAAATTCAATCTAAGCTTAATAATCAGTGAATCCGTGCAATTAACAACACGGTTCCTAATGTTTACAAACCCTGTCCAGTGCTGCTGCGTCTCAAGTTCTGAGAAGCTCAAGGCAGAAACAATCCTGGTTACAGACATTTCCTGCATTTCTCCACCTTCAAAAACACTTGAAGAAACTTCAGGAAAACTTATTTTTAAGGCTTGCTCTATTTCTTCATCTTAAATTGAGAAAAACCAAAGCTTGCCATGTAACCTCAAAATATTGAAATAGCTCTGGCGTTTTTCATAAAAAGGAAATTTGACTCTTTCATTACAAAATATATTTCTCTACTATAATTATTAATTCAAATTAATATAAGTGCCCCTATTCCTTGCCCCCTGCCAGGTGCTATGTCTTGTACACTTTGTGCAGCTTCCAAAAAGGTCAGCGCTCTGGAAAAAAGAAAATGTAATGGAGGAAAACCAAAGCCCCCAACAAAAAGGGATTTACTCCAGGAGTCCAAATCCTCCATGGAAGAAGTAAAAGTTCACACACGCATACCCTCACATACAAAACCAAGACACGGGCTCGGTCCTCTCTTCAAGTACCTGCCACTTCTAAAGACAAAGCATAGGAAACGTGGCAGCCAGGCCACAGGATCGTGTCACAGGACCTTACAAAATGATGCAGATTTTAGCAGAGGAGGTTCCTATTGTTTCCTAGAAAAAGCTTATCCTTGTTAAAGTGGAGTTTTTTCAAAAATCTAAGAGTGAAAATCATTAGTGGGCTTCTCTAATTGTATTTCCAAATTAACATTAATGTTTAAAATTCCAACATGTTTTGCACCTTGATTTTCATGTACAGGATAAGTTAGGGACCCAAAATAAGTCAAAAAGAGAAACAAAAATTCTAACTGCACAATCTTTACAGACATTTTATTTTAAAGCACCTTTTTAATGTTAACAGTAGATTTCCAACCAAGAAACACATGAAAATAAAAGAGGACACAAACCACTAGCAAGGATAAAGTACTCCTTCACACAGACGCGCACGCGAGCTCACTTTCAGGCCAGAACAATTGGCAACATTAGCAAATATTGTCAGTTTGATAGAAGGTGGGGGAAACTATCATTTATGGTATTAACAGAAACCTAAATTACTAATGTTTCTATGACATTAAATACTTTGGGGGATTCAGAAAGCTACCAACAGCGGAACTATGAAAATAAAACTGACTTTTTAAAATGAGACAAAAACTATCAGAGAAAAAAGATTAGCCTCAGTGCTATTTTCTGATGTCAGATTAGTTACTAATAGGATACCATTTGTTTGCAAAGGAGCAAAACTCTCCCTCTTTATCCCTGGAACCTATCCTCAGCAACCTCGGTGCGGTTTCTAGCAGCACGGTTTGGATGCAAAAAGAACGCCATCAGTCAATATCCCTGAAAACCTCATGGTTAGACCTTCCTTCAAATATGTTCTTAGGGTCTTCACACGCTACCCATGTGTATAGAAGAATACATGAAGATAATATTTGACAGAGATTACAAAAGTATGAGCTATATACACCGTGTGATGACACAATGAGCTGAAAAAGCTGTATTTACTTTCCTCCCAATTTACTTTAAATGTTAATATTCACTATTCAAATTGTATCCTAGGCATCTGTATCTCTTTCTTGTTCTCCTAAAACAAATAATAAAATAGAATGGTTTGGAGTTTGTGCTACGCGTTTTCCAAGAGCCAATCAAACAGTGGCTTGCACTTCTCCTCACTGGAAGTCTTTTCCATCACTTCGCAGTATTTAAGCACAGCCTGCAGGAGGACTCCCACTTTCCATCCTTTTTCTTGTAATCGTTTTGAAAGCTAAAAAGAAACATATGTTCAACATTAACCAAAAACAATTTTATAACAATAAAGTTTTCATTTTTATTTTTAACATCAGCTAAAACTAAGAATTCTGCTGTTTGTAGTAAACTATTATCTCCCAGTTGTAAGAGTGCTCTCCCTAAACCACCGCCCCTTTACACACACCGAACCTTTCCCCTTCCTGCCCTTTATGAATGCATCTCCTCCACAGAACGACACTTTGGGATGACCGGGGCCAGAGCTCCATAACCCTCCCCGACCCTCCCCACGTGGGTACTGTGTGGATGCTGCATTTCTACAGGAAATCCTTAACCTAACTGAATACATCTGCCACACCCTCGATTAAAAACATAAAATAATAAAGACAATGTCAAGCTTAATAAAAACAATGTGGATTTTCCTTCCACAACATATAGTGTGGTGTTCGTTTTTTTGTTTGTTTGTTTTTAATACACACTCTAGCCTCAACGGAAACATGGCTCTCTAAGAAATGTTACTGTTTCTGAAAAGAACAAAAAAGTAAATAAATATTGTGGTCATTTTGCATTACAGTATATATAAATATCGAATCATTACATTGTACACCTGAAACTAACATATTTGGGGTTTTTTTTTTGTTTTTGTTTTTGTTTTAAGATTTTATTGGGGAATCAGGGGAAGGGGAACAGACAAGTTGCTATCCTTTTGTTCTTCAGTCTAGTTGTGGAGGATGTTGCTTCACTGGCCCAAGTTGGCACCATCATTGCGCTCTTCCCCGGCGAGGCAGATCAGTCGCCGGTTTCTGGACGGCCGCTCACGGTGGCTTGAGGGCTACTCATGCTGACTGCTGGCTATACACGGTAGCCCATGGCAACCCACTGCAGCAGTGGCTGCAGCCTACGCCGTCGCCGGCGACTCATGGCAGCCCAGCTCCAGGTTGAGCTGTTGTTCAGCATCTTAGCTGTGGAGGGCAGTGTCACTGGCCCTCATATGTGGGATCCGAACCGGGGCCCTCTGGCATCCCAAGCCAGTTCTTAACCAACGCGCCACTCGGCCGGGCCAATATATTTGTTATACGCCAATTATACTTCAATAAAAAAAAGTAAATAAATACAGGTTTTCATAAACTATCATCACCAGTCAGAACATATCTTCACTCATTTTTTTCTATTTAGTTTTATAAAAATGACTTTAATTTTTTTAATAGAAATATGCTTAGCCTGTTTAACGTTGCCATGGACATATGCTTCCATATGTAGGAGTGGCATTGCTGGTTATGTGATAATGCTGCTTAACCTTCTGAAGAAGTGGCAGGATGTTTTTCGAGGTTACATGGGGATGAGGTCCCCTCAGCCAAGCGCTATCACACTCGCTGTCTATGGCCTCCTTCAGCCCTCAGTTTATCCAAGACTAAGTGACTTCAAAATGTTTGCCTCCCTAAGGTTAGTTTTAACACTTTCCCTACCCATTCTTTTTTCCATGACAGCTCAGTCCCTTTCTGTCTTATTTTCTCCTTTTGCCCAAAAACAGAAACCTAAACTGGAAAAATTCCAAGTCTAAGTAAAAACATAATACCAAAAAAACCCTATTTTTACACAATTTTTTTTTCACATACTTCTTTCAACAATACCCTTGTAAATTCTGAACCAGGAATTAAGAGTAGCGGGACTATTCTTTTTTTGTTGTTACTGATCAATTTACATTGGTTATTCATTGGACTACTCTATAACCTATAAGATTAAACCAAAGTTCTGATAAGGAAAATTCTGGGACAGAGCCTCAAAACTGTAAACTGAAAATCTCGACTAACAAGGTGCTTGGCACCCAGTTAAGTTCTCAATAAAAACTCCTATTAGTGAGTTAAATCTGAGTGTTTTATTATTAAACCTTATTAAACACTCAAGTGGTCCACAGTCCCTTATCAGCTGTTGAAACTTCTACTGGCTTTTGATTATGCCAGCTTCTCCTACGAATGAAAGTGGATTAACAGAGAAAGACATACTGGGTACTGGCACAACTAGGATAATAAACACAAGGAATGGGGCCGGCCGAGTGGCGCGATGGTTAAGAACTGGCTTGGGACGCCAGAGGGCCCCGGTTCAGATCCCACATATGAGGGCCAGTGACACTGCCCTCCACAGCTAAGATGCTGAACAACAGCTCGACCTGGAGCTGGGCTGCCGTGAGTCACCGGCGACGGTGTAGGCTGCAGCCCCTGCTGCAGTGGGTTGCCATGGGCTACCGTGTGTAGCCAGCAGCCAGCGTTGAGCGGCCAGCAGCCGCAGTGAGTGGCCATCCAGAAGCCGGCGACTGATCTGCCTCGCCCGGGAAGAGCGCAATGACGGTGTCAACTTGGGCCAGTGAAGCGACGTCCTCCACAACTAGACTGAAGAACAAAAGGACAGCAACTTGTCTGTTCCCCTTCCCCCAATTCCCCAGCACTGTTCCCATCCCCCAATTCCCCAATAAAAATCTTAAAAAAAAAAAAAAAACACAAGGAATGACCCAGTCTTTTCATATGAACGCATGGGAGGCTTATTAATGGCACCAAACTGTGAATTTAGGATGTGCCAGGCAATAGATTACAGTTAATCCTCACAAACCTCTGTAATGTAATTCTACACTCACGTCCACGGGGCCGATAAGGGCTGGTGAGCCAAGCTCACGCTGCCCAAGTGCGGCAGGGCCGGTATCTGAACCCGGCTGGCACTCTGCTGCCTGAGCATTCGCCCAATCTGCTACCAATGGGTCCTCATCTGCTCAAGCGTGTGACACAGAACATCATGTACATTAATTAGCTGTAGCCTCACAAACCCCTCTAAGGCAGGTACTTACCCGTATAAACTCCTTCTTTGCAGAGTCATGAAAAGAAAGTTCTGCGACGTCAGCCTCCGAGACAACGAGCCACTGAAGAAGCATCCTGAGCTGGGGGTCCACTGCACAAGGCTCCATGTCCATGTTGGTGACCAGCAGAGGCCTTCCGTCCGGCTCCCAGCCTGGCATTTCAATGTGAACAAATGGAGACCCATCAAGTCAACTCTCAGCACTCTGGTGTCCAAGGCTATGGCGGCATTTCCCATTTCTTAAGATTCCAGTGACTGCTGGGAGGAAATCCATCCTCTCCTCACCACACTACAACATCAACTAAAGACTTCTTTGAAAGGGAAAAATAATGCTAAAACAAAGGATTAACTTTGACCACCTACTGACAGCACAAATGCAAAACTCTATTCTGAGGCACCGAACTCAAGTACTTTACATAAATGCCATCATTTGTGTCAAATTATGATCCACAAGTAAAGGGAGAGAAAAATAAAGCTATAAAGCCAAGATTACAATCAAAATTAAAAAAAAAAACACAAATAAAAACCTCAAATAAATTTATTAAGTGGACTTTAAGAAAGCTTTCTGAACTGACAGAAGTAAGAGAAGCAGTAAATACTTGGATAGCACATATTAAACTATCATTCTAAACTTTTTTTTTTTAATTTTTTTATTGTAAGTTTCAGGTGTACAGAACAAATAGTTACCCTTTTCACCCTCACAAAGTAACAACTCCCCTCCCCCCATCTAAGCTCTTTAGATACACAAACTCCTAAAATCTAAAACCACCCTATGAGGTAAAAACTATTCTCATCCCCATTTCACAGGCGAGGTGCCTGCGCAGACAGACCCAGATCTTACAGCGAGGGTGGGGCTGAGCCAGGGTATGAACACAGGCCCACCGACTCCATGCCCATAATCACTCCAGTCTTCAGACAAAATAGGAAAAAAAAGTCACATGCAACCACTTACATCCTAATGGCCAGACCAGGAATTTTCCGGCACACCCCTATTATAAGATGTGCTCTCGAGTGTATTTCATTTTTTGTGAAAAACGTATTTTCAACAAAGTAGGATGGATCCCTGTGGACTGTAACACTAATGCCTCAACTCGCCCGCTCCATGGTGGCTGAGCAACAGGCAGCGCTGACAGGGGCTCCCACACACAGGTGGGCGGCAGGGCACGCTGCCAAACCACACCAGCCTGAACCGGCAGTGGAGGAGATGGTGAAGGCCCTGATTCACTTTTACAGCTCGCAGAGCATTCTAGATCACTACTAATCACTTTCAGGGTATGTAAACGCCCCTAATTTTTCATTTAAAAAGTTGATTCACATTATACTCTTAAAATAAATGCACCATTTTCCCCCTCCTCCCGCCTCTCTGACTCTCCATGGAAACTGGGTCTGATGCGCTACAATACCAGGCGTGGTCTCTGGGACATTCTGTAAACCCTACAGAGGTCACGGGGCTGGACGCGGCCACCCCAGGGCTTCTCTGTCCTGCAGCCTTTCTCAGTTCAGGACTCCTGGCTGCCTGGCCTAAGATGCCCTCTCTCTTTACGGGGGTCACCAAACACTACTGAAGAGAGAAGGGACTGATGCCCCGAAGCTACCAACAACAACAACAAACTAGATTTGTCGCCTTACGAGTTCCATAATTTTGAATCTTTCTATAAACTTACATCAATCTATCTCCTAATTTACCAATTTCTAATTTAACAAATTTGAAAGTTGGCTACAACTGTCTGTATATAATGAAGTGACTGTACTTTCACAAGCTGAGTAATGACATATATCTACCATAATATCTCCTCACAAAAGAAATCCTGGACAACGTGGCTAGTGCCAAAAGTAAACATTTTAAAATGAATTTCGTATTGATTTTAACTTGAGTCTTCTTTTCTCTTAATCATTCGTCAGTAAAATTAGTATTCATTAGAGAAAATACTTACCACATCCATTTATACCACATATCTAGCATTTGAAACAACTCTGCTCACAGGTAACACTTGGGAAAAAGTACACACTTTTCTAGACAAAAATCAACACTTTTTTAGTTAGCACAGATAAAGCAAATGTTACCTAGCCTATCTATAACTCAAAAAATATCGCCCTACCCCTAATTTTCTATCTGATGAGAAAAACTTACTTCTAGAAGTTCTTCTATATGAAGAGAATGTCTACTTAGCAGAGACTTTAAAACTAAAATATTGGGTTGTCGGAAAAGTCATGATGCATTTTTGCAACAAAAAACATAGAACAAAATATGTCATGACTTTTCCGACAACCCAATATGATTATCATCCTAGGTCTGAAGGCTTTAGCTCAAAAATTGGCACATGACTTTCCTGCATAAGGAAAGTACCACTGGTGATAAAACTGATTGGAAACTCAGGCGTTATAAAGCACAGTTCAAGACATTCATTTCGGCATTTTTTTTCTCAGTTTGCCCACTTCTAAAGAAATGATAACAACAACAAAAAAATCACTGATTCAAAAACAAATCTCTCAAACAGTGTGAACATTTTTACATGTCACTTTCCAGAAGACATTATTCGTATTTTTATCATTAAAGACAGTAAGATTTTGGGGAAAGATCTAAATACAATGAAAACTCAGCTTCAACATGAACAGTGTTTAGATTCAGACATTCTAATATATTTGAATTAAGGATTACAAATCACTGCCCTGACCTCTCTGGCCAATGGCATCTAGTATTTACATATTCAGAGCCATGGTCATTCAAGAAGAACTGAATATTGTCTTCATATGTGTGTGTCTACTACTGGAATCAGGGAAGGACGAATTGATTTTAAAATATCTTATATTTACTTATTGCTTTACGTAAGACTAACATTCTAGAAATTACTGGTTTGTCAGGAGAAAGCTCTGACACATGCCATAGACATAATAAATTATACTTTATGGGAAAGGATCACTCATAAAATATATTTTTTGAGTATATATAATATAGAGAGAATATATAATATATATTTTGACACCAATAATTATACCAAGGTTATCATGAATTTCCCTCTCAAATAACTGAATAATTCTCTTTAATGTAGCTTAGTCTTTATGCCAATGAGTACTTCATTAGTTTAGCAATCAAATAATGCAAACTGCTCAGCAAAGGACCTGACAATGGATAAATTAGTTTAAGAATACCCTGATTTGTAACAACCCAGAGTCTAACAGATGAAATGCACAAACACAAAAATTAAAGACTCTTCTGGGGGAGCTTATACAGAAAACCCACGCCAACACTTTGAAAAACAAAGCGTCCGTTACCTTCCACGTCGTCTTCAGGCTCTTCTTCATCTTTGTCATCTGGCCCATCACTTTTTGAATAAACAAGAAAAACAAGTTTAAAGAAAGCTCTAATTAATAATGGCATTAAAATCATTTCTTAAAATGTGGTAAAGAATGAATGTTACAATATGATGTGTGACATTTAAAAAAGGGGAGAAATGACAAAAAGGGAAGCTTTGCTTCTCACACCATTTCATGTTAAAATTTGAATTGTAAATGATGCCTACATAAGTTATCAAAAACTAAGTTCTACCTGCCCATGATATATAGAGTGCCAAGTAATTTCATAATAAAATTTAATTTAAAATAAATTAAAACCAAAATGGTCTACTAATTTGGTTTTAGATAACACAGCAGTTGAATATCATAGAATGACACAAAAAATTATTAATGCTTCTGCTGATGCCATTTATATATTTTTAACATAGTGAAACACAATTTTCTTACACTTTTCTTATATATGAAATAAAACTACAAAAACAAAACAAAAAAACAAAAAAAACCCAAAACAAACAAAAACAGAAATCCTGTAGGAAGCAAGCTCTTTTTAATGAAAATAATTGGTAGAATGAAAGATAGCAAGCGGAGCAATACATGCATAAAAGCAACCCACACACTTTGCAATTAGATGTCAATCATATCTTAGCATAGTTGAAGTTTTTCATTAGATGTAAATTGGTCAAGCAGAATCGTGTCAAAATACAGGAGAACAGCAGCTTGATACATGTTGGCATTGCAACCCACATCTTCTAAGAGTATGATGTCATGCATTAGTGGTGAAAGACTCATCAGTTTGTAAGTTTCTGGGCTGGACCAACCTGTCTGATGTTGGAAAGGAGAAATTGTCCTCATTTAAATCTCCTTCTAAACCAAGACTGCTCCAGCTACTGCTGTTACCATTACTGGCAGGGGAAGAAAAGAACAGAGCTGAACTAGAAAACAAATAGTACAGACGCCCTCAGTGTCCCCTGGAACAGCTTCTGTCAGTGAGAGCTGCACGTCCTGAAGCTGCCACGGGGGACGGGAGCCCACTGCCGTCACTGAAAACGGTCCCTGACACCTCAGAGATTCAGGGGTTTTCTTGTTCTCAACAGGTCATGAAAATTACTCTACATGTATATTTATTTTACTCAGTAAGGCAACAGAAACAGAATGACTTTTAAGACTGCAAATGAATGCATGAAGTAAGAAGTTTCACAATGGAATGTCTATGTCAAGTCTTAGGATTTAATTTGTAAAAAGCCAATATTCTTCAGCTTCAATAGAGTCTTAAAAAAAAAAACCACAAGGTAACAGTCTCTCAGGTCTTTGGGATAATGCAAGCAGCGATGGACTTGGGGGGCGGGGGTGAGAGGCACCAAAACCTAGTCCCAAATAGGCCTTCTGTAACTACTTGGAGAAAAAAAAGTTCTGATTTTAAAATACTCTTACGTCAATTACCTTCATTTCATACGTGACACATAAATCAGTAGGTGGCAAATAACACACATTTTCTTCAGAGTATCGAATAAACCAAGGCGTATTCAAGCATTCCACTTCTCTGGTTGGGCAGTTACTAATGCCACACAGATAACTTTTTATACTATCCAATCAAAAGAAGAAAGCAACTACATTCTAAAATTGCGGCAAAGCAATAAAAAACAAAAAGCAACTGTGTTCAGAAATAAAACTAAACTCAATTTTTCAGATTAAAATCTAAACATGCAATTTTTTAAAATACTAATCATTAAAATAATTAGTAAGCATATTAGTTTGCAGTGATAAGCAGCTATATTTCCCCATGTTAGGCTAGGCAACTATAAAAAATTAATATTTATACAAACCAAAATTTTGGTTCTAAAAAATAAATTAACATAAAATCATTTTATGGGCATCAGTAAATGTGGACAAAGTTACAAAAAAAGGACAGTTACTTAAAAGTTCTAAATAGTTTCCAAGCAATCTCAAATAATTTACATATTCATGTTTACTCTAGTATTATCAAAATGTCATAAACTATAATGTATTAGAGAATAAAAAAACTGATCAGTATCTTTTTACATATATTCAAACAAATATAGTTCTATTACAAAACTATTGAAACAACTAGAGTTTTGCCCATGTAGTCTGTTGTTAGGCAAACCAAAACTGAGAAAATACAGAAATACAGAGCTACTGCCAAAGAGAAAATTAATGATCTCAAAACTGTATTTACTTCTATTAATAGAATGGTTATCTAAACAAAAAAATTATGAAATTCTTACTCATATCCTAATGATTCCTCCATTTAATTAACAATCAAAATCTAACCTAAATATTAGGTGAACATGAGAAGAAACAGCTAAAAAATGTAAAGACTAAAATTTCAAAAAGTCCCTCTATGTAACCTCATTCCCCTCCGGTTTCACCCCTCGAAATGGGTAAGATTTGAAGTCAGTTATTTATAAAACACCACTTCTAACTCGGATAACCATATAATTTTTTCAACTAACCAGGGCACTGCTGAAGAAGGAAATGTCACCATCAATATGATTACACCGGAACAGAAGTAAACCAGAGAGGTCCCGAGCAAACCTGGAGGTATAGTCATCCTAACTCGACATAAACAGCTTCACTTCTCCACCTAACAGCTTTCTATTTCATCCTTGAACACTGTCCTGCTGCCATAATTTTCTCTGATGTCTTTTCACACTCCCTCTGTCAAGGACAAAATCTCCTTACTGTGGCTTTCAGCCGTAGAAAAAGTACTATCAATTCTTACACATCGCATGAAAACTACTCGTATCACAAACATTCTGCAAGTCCAGCCCCATCTCTTACCTAAATCTACTACATAAATTTTAAGAAATTCACAAACTGCGGAAACACTTGAGATTCATATACACAGACCAGTTCTCTTTCTGATGAAATAATACCTTCTTCCTAAACACTTGTGAAAACTTGAGATGAACTGCTGCCTTCTACGGAGCTTCCTACTTAGAGTGAAAGTGAAATATGTCCAACCGCTCAAGTCTTTTATCTCCTACCTTGATCTCTGTACCAGAAAACGACAGTTCCTACTGCAGACGTCATCAAAAGCTGAAGCGTGCAGGGCCATATATCTTAAGTATGTTCTCGGCACCATCTTCACTAAAATCACAGGAGGTGTTTATCAAGCATGCAGAGTCTAGGGACCCTCCAATGACCTAGTGACTCTCAACCTCTGGGAGGCGAGGCCCTGGAAACTTAATGTCCAACAAGCACACCAACCCTGGAGGAGTGCCACTAACTTTTTCTTTGTGCCTGAACCTTAATACCACCAAGCATCATAGTTCCTATTAAGACTGTGGTCGATTAAAACCACAGGAGTTTTTCTGACAAAATGCTCTCTCAAGCCAAGTTTTCCTCATCCTGAATTCAAAAAATTAATTTTCTGAACCTAGATGCATTTACCCATGTTCACCCTAATTCTTTCAGCCTCAGTCCGCTCTGGCCCTTTGGAACCTTGGCTCTGTGAACGGGATTATCTTTCCGCCTGCATGAGGAGTCCTTCCCAAGTAAGTATTCCATGTCCCTAATAAAACACTGCTCACGGGACAGGCGTCGCCCCTTTTCATCAAACCAGGTCCCATCCCAGAGCCGCTCCCCTGACTACGGTCCTCTCAGTGCGTCCAGCCGCTGATCCCAGCGCTCCCATTTTTAACACCAGGAATTCCTAAGCAACGTCATCAACCGTCGCTGAGAATCTAGAAGCCTGCGTTTCTCAAAGATGAGAGAAGTTCAGTGTTACTGTTCTCCTCTAGACAAAGTGATAGAAAAGGGCCAAATGATGAATTGTGATTTTACCCTCACTTCCCACTACCAGTTTTAAAGACTGCCATTTTTTTATCTAGATGCTAAAAAATTTTGGTGGTTTATGCCACATTTTAAGAAATTAGGACAAAATAGATACTTTATAAAAATATTAATACTTCCTGGTTAATCCAAGCATCAAACAAAATGCTCTGAGAGGATACGTTCTAACAGGTGCAAAGTGCTTTCCTCTCCTCCCGCTCCAGCACCCACCCTCCACTAGCCTTCCCTCCCCCTCCTGGGAAGTCAACTCCAAGGCTCTGTCAACTGAAGCAGCGCAGGGTCCTTTCTGAGAACCCTCCCCTCTCCCTAAACTCAGCTACGGATGGTATTTGTTATTTCCAATTATCAGCTCATGTGGATAGATTTTATGGAATTTTACTGGTTAGTCAAAAAATGCCTTTATAGAGTTAAGGATATAAGAAACAACTGTATCACAATTAATAAAATATATCAAAGACTGTTATTATGAATTAAGTTAACTAAGAAAAGTTATATGTGAGGTCAATGCCTTCTGCCGCACGAAACCGTATTTTGACAAGGAGTTTGTGTATATTCAGTCATTCAAGTGTTAAGTGCCCTGGGGTATCTTGTCCCCGAGTAGCAGAACAAGTGAGCAACCCTTCTAAACAAGAGACTACTTCACTAATATCAAGAAAATTACAGGGCCATTTTGATGCCTCTTACAGACAATTGTCCTTTTTCCTATCCTCTAAAGAAAAGAAAAAAAAAAAGCACCTTCTTTAAAGTGAGAAAGAAAATTCTTCCTCAGAAATTCATGAAAAGTTCAGGTAAAACTTAAAGGGTATAAAATCAAGTGTATGAAACAATTTTCAAATCAACTCTTGGCACATCCAGAGACAATCAGCTCAGTGAATACCATGTTAATAAATGTCAAAAACCATTAGAAACATATTATGAGTCACAGAATGCATTTTGAAAATAATGGTCGATTTTCCAATTCAGAATTTTAAATAATAGTCAATATAAATCTGTAGCTCATGTCGGTGGTCTGAGGACCTAAGCTGCAGTTACACGTAACATTGTAAGTTACCTTCCACTTAGATGATGAAAGCTGCTGCTTTCATCTTGGTGCTCATCTTCGAAACTTAAATTGGACCAGCTCCCAGTGCTGTCTTCACCAATGCTGAGATTCATGTGCTGGCTGCCCAAAGACTCAGTTGACTGAAAGCCTTCTATTTCTTTTGGACTAAAAAAATAAATAAATAAATAAAGGGGGGGGAAAAAAAAGATAAATTCAACCCAAAAGCACCAGATTCTGAATTATAAGACTAGCCATTTGATGATAAAGAGGACAAAAACAAGAAATGATACTCAGAGTCGCAGCAGGGGGTCCCCCTAATCCCCTGTTTGTGTCTGTTTGAACAAAGAGGCTTGCAGGACAGCATATTAATGTCCAAGCGACCTGAGGTTCCCACCCACACCCCTAACTGACCTTGTTCATCTACTACGGATCCATCCCAAGCACATCAGTTATCTAAATTCTCTTTAAAGCAGCTGAAACCTTCAACTGGGACCGCTATAGAGGAGCACAAGTTCCTAAGTTTATCATCTGCTTTTTAAGACAGTAGTTATTTGTACGAAGGAAGGAAGGAAGGAAGGAAGGAAGGAAGGAAGGAAGGGAGGGAGGGAGGAAAGGAGGGAGGGAAGGAAGGAGGGAGGGAGGGAGGAAGGAAGGAAGGAAGGAAGGAAGGAAAATAAAAAGGCAAAAAAACTTTTTCGGGCTTTGAAAACAAACACGTAGCTCATGGAATTCTAGTACTGTCAGTGAAGCCTGTAATAGTCAAACCAGCCAAATCGCTTCAAGATTTTGAGTGTGCATCATCATAAAGCTTCTGGTTGTTGTTTTGTTTCAATGAAGAAGCATTTATATTTCTATTCCATCTTCACAAAAAAGGCCATTCCCTATTCCATGATGTAACTGCCCCCCTTCATTTTATTCTCAACATAGTTTAAAGTGATACTTTTAAACATAAACATCTGATCAAAAGCTTCTCGTGGCTTCTCACCCATCAAGAGTCCAGTCCTTACAGCATTCTACCTGGTAGGACCTCTGACAAGCGCCGCCCCCTCCCCTATTCGCTCCCAGCTGCTCACTTCACCGCTCTGCTATTTCCCCAGCTTGCACAGTCCCACCCCTTTGCCTGGAAACCTCTTCCCCCGATTCTCACGTGACTTATTCTCTTGTGTTCACCTTTGGCTCTTTGCTCAAATGTTACTTTGTCAGAGTTGCTTCCTGTGCTACCTGTTCAAAACTGCAAACCACCCCCACCAGCAGAACCCCAGTCCTTGCTTTAGTTTTGCTCCAAAGCACATCTCGCCGTGTGACATGCTACACGTCTTACTTACTGTCTGTCTGCCTCACTTTACTATAAAGCATAAGGCCCAGGAGAACATGTATTTTTGCCTGTTTTGCTTACTTCTGTATCCCGTGCCTAGGATAGCACTGTGAGGCTATTCTTATTTTGTATTGAAGATATTCCAATCAGAGTCACGCTAGGCAGCCAGGGGCAGTCACGCTGCAGTTCTGAACCATAATAGAGGACTATGTTTTTATACAAACATCATTCCTGATATGTGCCACAATCTAAGGGTTTTGTTGGCTAACATGACCCACTACACAGGGTACAGAGACGAGGTTTTTGGTTTTTTTTTTTAATAACTGCTAGCTTATTTTGGCTCCGAAAAAATAACCCTGAGTATAGTTTAGATGTTTTGTTCTTCTAAAAATGCACTGTCATATAATTCCCCACTTGACACTCACATGTCACCCCTCTGTACATTTCAGCTTTGTGAAATATTTGTGGTTATTTTCATGAATTAAACATTTATAAGGGACACTAGTGAAATAATCCAAATACCTTTAAAAATAATCCATTTAAATGAATCCCTCTTAAAGCTTGAAAGACAAACCATTTTAACTTTAGAAAGAGAAAATGAGAAACAGTACATGGTACACACAGTCAACTTTTAATAGTCAGCACCTACAGAACGATTATCGAGAAAAAAAAGAGAAAGAGGAAAATACAAAGTAATATTCAAGCAGCCTGGATAAAAAGTTGGAATTAGACAGCAGTGGCCTACAGAATGAACTCCGGGACCTATCCCCTCACCCAGCTCTAAGAAGGAAAAGCAACAACACTGAGGAATCGGTGGCAAAGGCACCTGCCAGGCCTGGGGTGGGGGCGGGGGGCAGTGGGGGTGATCAGAGGCCACAGCGGCTCTTCCTCATGAGGCTGGGATGGCAGAGGGGATGGGGAAGAACAGGTAAAACAGTCTGAGGCCACTTTTGTTTGAGGAAAGCTGTTCAATTATAGAAAGGCCTAGCCCAGGGGTCGGCAAACTGCGGCTTGCGAGCCACATGCGGCTCTTTGGATACATACATGTAGCTCTGAAGTAAAACTGAAAATGAAAATAAAACTATCATAGTTGCATTTATAAAATTTTACAGGATATTATTCACATCATGGTGATTATGTAAAAATATATTTATGGCTCTCGAATAATTTTTAAATTGTTGTGAGGAACAGGACTGGCCAGGGGTCGGCAAGCTTTTGAGAAGGAACATACCCAAAAAGCCGCATGCAGCTCACAAACCGCAGTTTGCCGACCCCTGGCCTAGCCTATCGTTGTCATTTATTCATTTGTATATTTATTAACCTTTTATGTCTATTATCATATTAGGAACTAATACGCAGTCACGAACAAAGAAAATGTGGGTCTAGGACAAAGGTTCAATATTTTTCTGTGAAGGGCCCGATAATGAACATTAGGCATTGCTGGCTGGCTATAAGATCTCGGTTGCAACTACTCAACCCTGCCATAGGGCATAAAACCAGCCATAGACAAGCTGTAAAAGAATAAGCACGGTTGTGTTCCAATAAAACTTTATTTGTGAACACTGAAATCTGTGTTTCATATAACTTTCACATGTCACAAAACAGTACTGTTCTTTTGATGTTTTTCAAACATCAAAAAATATAAAAACCATCCTTAACGCACAGACCACATGAAAACAAGCAGTGGGCCAGTTCTGGCCCACGGGCTACAGTTTGCCCACATCTGGTCTGGAAGAAAGGAGGCTTCCTGATTACAGCGAGAGAGACCTCCCGAAGTTCACCAGGAACCTACAGCATCTCTCATCTCAAGAGGATGCTATCGCACAGCGGGCTTCGGGGACCCTGGCCAAGCTGCATCTCCCTGTTCCAAGATGGGGAGAAAGAGGCAGTCTTGGTCAGAGCTCTGAAGAAAGCTACTCAAAAACCTGACGTATCGTGATATCTAATTAAATTACACCTGCACTCGGGGCCTTTTGTCTTTCTAGTGGGACTAACAAGTATAATCCTCGAAGCTAATAACACAAGTTAGTCTCGGTATTTTCCCAGGGAGAATGAAGATTAAAAGTGGAAATTTTAACTGAAGTATTAGAATCTCTGAGCTGCGGAACCACAGGACACTGTAGGGACGCCCAGAAAGAGCTGTCCCCTCAGGCGGAGGGCCCATCAAGAGGACTGCTGGCAGTGGTGAAGTATTCGGAGAATTTGTTTTCTTCCCGATAGCACTAGGGTTAAATTATGCTGTCTATTAAAACAAAAACAAATAAACAACTTACCTTTGTGAACAGAAAAAAGAAAGTGCTGTATAAAAAATGTAATTTCTGAGTTGCACATTAACATGGCAATACTCTGTATTTGCTGTATAAAATTCTCCAGCTGTTGCTGATGGAGCTCTACCTACTCATAGCTCTGTGCACTCGGGCTGATTGCACAGATCACAAGGTGATTGGCCTCACCTTCTAGCTCAGGAAACGGTTAATACCCTCCCTCAAAGGGCTGCTGTGGGATCATGAGACAATGGGTGTGCAAGTACTATTTAGGGATATGAAACAATACACAAACGTAAAAGGGAAAGTTTTTTTGTTAATTTAGGGTTAAAAATAATCCTACCTTTGTAAACAGGACCTAAGACACACATCATCGAGTTTAACACTTCATTTTATCATAAGACCCCAAAAAAGCTTGAAACGTACCTGCTAACAGCATGTCCAACATTCATCATGGCTGATGACATTATTTCTGTAGTAAGGCTTTCAGCGAAGCTAATGCCATCTTGTCCAATGCCACTGTCAGCCGCCAGGCTGGTATTGCTCAGCTCTCTCTCTGCATTCTCAATAGCTTCGGCAACTATCTTCTCAGCAAGCACTGTCTTACCAAGATCAACATGAATTTGAGGGACATCAAGATGAAAAATCCTAGATTTCTGATAGATGCTGCCACATTTTGAATTAGACACAGGCTTACGAAGAGCAAGTGAATCCTGTCGGGAAAAGTGTTGAGGTGAATTTCCACGGCAGTCATGGAGTTCTTTATGGTCACAGTATCTGCAAGCCTGACTTGTAAGAGGTGACAACTTTTCTGCATAAGTGATCCTATCTGCCGCTTTTGTGGTCTCAGATGCGAGGAAAACTGCAGATCCTAAACTCAGTCCTAAAGTGTCATCCACTACTTTTCTCGCATACTGTTCTATGGCGGGAACAACGTTCTCCCCGTAACCACCCCCATGTAAGCCGCCTACACTGGGGCAAAATCTGTGCTTCTGTGAGGAAGGCTGAAGGGACTGAGGAAGTTCTGGCTCAGCGTGAGACTCGGTATCTTCATCACATCCGGATTCTTCATAAAGGCAAGAACCGGTTGAGGATTTTGGCAAGCCACCCGTGGGCACTGTCAGCCCTTTCTGAACATCCCTGGTTATACTATGAGCAAGAGAGGCTGAAAAACTATACAGTTCGGAGCACTCACTTCTGTTTGCATCCCACGTCCATTCGCAAGCTTGAGTTTTACAAAGGTAACCTCCATTTCTTTTACTTTGTCTTCTTTTCTCTGCTTCTGGGTGGTGGTCTTTATTTAAGACCACGAAGAGTTCATTGCTGGCTCTCGCCTGTGAGCTGCGCTCGAGGGGCACTTCTGAGCTGCACTGCACTTTGGCCGTCTGCACTGCTTCTTGTAACCCTACTTTGACAGATCGATAAGCAAGCCTATTGGCATACTGGTCCATCAGTAACTCCCTGTTGCCGCCTTCCTGTTTCAGTATTTGGATAACGTGACCTGCATATTCGTCCGTCACACTTTCGCAGCTTGGATACTTGTATGTCAGGCCTGACAGAGAAGCACTTGCTGGCGATGAAAGACTAAACGGGTCAACCTCTCTTGGGTGTGCTACAGCCTCTGTCTCCAGCTTCTCTTCTGATCGAAAAGCGGGGTCACCATCAACATAACTGCTCTTCTTAGGCCCGAGCAGCAGACAACTCCTAGCGTTTGCGATTTTCTCAGCTTCAGTAATGACTTCTGCTGCCATATCACCTGCAAAACTGCATAAGGTTTGTAAATTTACATCGGAGCGATTTGTGAAAGGAAGGGACGCACTTCTCTGACGCTGCACACTGAAGCAAGGGCTTCTAGCTTTGGACTCCTGGATTGTTTTGTTACCTAAATGGAGAGCTGCCGTCTCAGTTGCGAGAGAAATGACGTGCGTCGCTAACGTGTCTGCGAACTGTACTCTCTTCCCTGCGAGCTCTGGCTTCACGGGCACTGCTGGGTGCCCTTCACCTTCACCATTTTCCACTTCTTCTGAGAGAGAGCGCATGAGTTTCAACATGAACTCTTCTTTCTCAATAGCATTTTGTTCATTTTCAGACAAACCACCAACAGATGAGTTGTGAGGTGTAGAAGGTGGTGTAGCAGGTGCAAATTCTTTTGCTAACTCCCCCTTGAGCTTTTTGGTTAAATTCTTGAAATCCCATTCAGAACTAGCCTGGGATGGTAGCAGAGGTGTTGATGGAGGAGTATCAGGTATTACATTTCCATCTCTGATTTTCTGTTTATCTTCCACATGCAAACCATCTACACACGTCAGCACTGGTGATGAGAAAGTATGTGAATGGGGAAAAGGGCTCTCTTGCCCAAAAGACGAGTGCTCAGGTGCTGTAGTATTATTCAAATGACACTTTTCCACTGATTTGTCCGTAGCAGCCTCCTTCAAATCAGGTTTCTGACCTGTCGTAGTTGGACAACGTGGCAGTGTTTCTAGAGAAAATCCATGGGCTGTAGGACCTTTGCATTCTGCAACACAATCCTTTACTACTGGAAGTGAACATTGAGTTAAGTGATCTTGAGAATCAAGAATTTTGGGCAACTTTTCCAAGGTCAGTTGTGACTCTTCTCCAATAGGCAAGCCTTCCCTGTGTACCACACTTTTCTCTGCATTTCGGGTCACTGACGTGCTTTTATCTATGGAATATTTAATAACAGATTTAGATAATCGATCAGCAAACATGTCCTTCTTGCTAGCTTCACTCTGCTGCAGTGTCAGGTGATCACAGTGGAAAGGAGGGGTTTTTTCCTTGGCTGTTTTAGTTAAACCATCTGTGTGTTCATCAACTGTTTTTGTTATTTTGCATGACGTCACTGACTCTAAAGATTCATTTACTATCGTGTGCACCATTGCTGAAGAAAAGTTGCTAATAATCACAGGATCACTTGATAATTTTGAAGAGCTTTGCATTTCCATATCATCATTAGCTGGTTTAAAATCATTGTGGTTACCCGGATTTTGTTCTGAAGATAAACAAATATTTCGGAGACAAGCTGCTTTTTCTTTGTTTTTTGTGGAAACACGTGCTTCAGTAGAATCACCACTCAAATTACTCTCACCAGATGACAGAGGGGACTTTGCCTGATGTGTATTAGATGCAAAGTGATACGGGAGAAGGGCACTTCCTGCCACGGGCACTGGAATAGAAGTAACAATTCCGGAAGTACAAAACAAGGCCTGCTGTACTGTGTATTCTTTCTTATATTCCTGCACTGGTTTTGACACCGTAATCGCTTGATTATTAAAAGCAGGGGGACATGTGGAGGTCTGCGTGGCTGGCACTGCATTTTCTGCACTCACACACTTTATGTTGTCTGTAGAAACGCTAACGGCTGCCTTTGGTGTAAAGGTCACATCAACCTGTGAGAGCTCAATGAATGCTTCCTGTATTACAGATTCAGACAAGTCTTTGGCATAGGACTTCACGACTTTGTCCTCACAGGCAAATAACCGACCCTGTGGAGATGCGGGTGTTCGAGGGTATGAGAACTGACACACCTCCATGATGCCTTCGAAAACGAGCTGTTCAGCGAGGTCTGCGGCAAAGCCCGCCACTGTGTTTGTAAACATCTGCTTCCTTACATACTGTAGATCTCTGAAAGCATTTGACAAAGCTTCGCTCACCAAGAAACCTGCTAGCCCACCAATGGCACGCTCTTTCAGTGAAAACGCACGCTGCCTTCTCAGTTCATTGAACGCCATCTGAAAAACGGAGGATGTCAATTTGACGGCTAAATGGCACAGTGCGTTGGTACACGAAGAGACACCTTTCTGCAAGTCTTTAAATGCACTGCCGAAACTTCTTTCCACGAGGTCTGCTGCAAATTTTTGAATGCTATCTTTAATTATTAAGGACTTATTTTTAGATTTACTCTTTTGATCGAGGCTTCCACTCTTCAGAGCCATGGTTTTACTTTCTCCCTTTTTAATACTATTAGCGTCTGATGTTGCATTAGTATGCTGGTTATGAAGAACCGAGCCCAGTACTTCACAGGAAATGCTATTCGCATAATCTTCGTAGGTGTAATAGACAGAATCATGATTTTCATGAATCCTATCGCCACCGATATGCATTTGGCAGAAACATTCAGAGGTTGTACAGCCTCCGAGAGGACTAAAAGCAGAGGACCGGATGGGGCTAAACAAGCCACTGTCCTCCCCGGATGCCTTCACCGGGCGAGGGGACCCTGGGGCGTCACACAGGTTACTGGAAGGGCGTTCCGGTTTCCGAGGGGTCGGCTTCCTCACGTTAGCTGGGAGAGCTGGACGATCAAACTTGAATTTTTGAGGATTCATAGTAGTGGTTACAGAACCAAGTTTTTCATGTTTGTGCCCTTTGTTTTGCGATGGCTTCCCTACGACAGGATCTTCTAGATATGGACAAGAAGTCTCTAAAGTTTGTTCTAGTTCATCAAACTGATCAAAACTATCAAAAAATTCACTCACTTCTGAGTCTGAATCCTCTATATCATCTTTCGTCACAGGAATTTTAGGTAACTCAAGTTTTGCTTTTAAGCTTTTTTGATACCCTTCTTCATCTAAGAAAATAACAGGACTGGGGCTTGAGCACTCTGACTCAGAGGAATAGGCAGGAGAGGAAGAAAAAACCATCTTCTGTGTGTCACCTCCTTTAGCTGAAGCATTAGAGGACCTGTAGAAACTCCTTTGGATCCAAGGCTCAAAAACCGATGTTGTGACTGAAGTTTTCACAGGTTGTTCTTTACGTCCCAGAATGTTTCTTAAGGAAGTTGACGGTTTAGCCAGCGACTTCTGCTGCCCAGAGCTAACAAGAATCCTCAAATCATGGGTTTCTAAATGGTGACCAGAAGCCGTCTGTGAAGCAGCATCACACTGGCTCTTTACTGCAGAAATGTTCACTCCTATAGGAAAAGAAGAACATGACCGAGTTACCTTTGGACAGAGGTTTTTCAAAATTAATTTAAATCAATGGGAATAAGTAGACTCTAAGCCCAAAATATTTATTTGTAACAGAAGTGTCTTCTAAACTATGTAGTTTAACAGATTCATCCCAAGTCACACTTGAAAGCAGATACATCTTTGACTAAAACAATTTCATTTTACCCTACGTCTGGGAATACATGGTCTACGGAAGGCTTAGTATGCTGTCATGTGTGTTAGAAACACTAATATGGCAATGCTGCCAGCTAACTCCTCTCAAGTTTGAACCTAGGCATGTTCCAAACACTTACTGTAATGAGGCAAACAGTGTTATCAAAATAAGAACAGAAATAGCAAAACTAAAAGCCAGATAGAAATCATAAGAAAATGAATTCCTCCGACAATCGGGAAAAAAGTTAAAATGAATAAATTTCAATTGAGTAAGTTGGCCTTAAAACTTTTAAAACTGCACTTTAAACTTGAATCCCCTATTTCAAGATAAAGTCTAGTAAAGGACAAACCATCATTATATGGCTTCGAAGTCTCCTCTTCCTCTAAATGTTCAAAGGCTGTAACAAAGTCATCCTCTATGGACGACACGGACTGGTTAGTGTCGTCGTCATCTTCATTGGAGGCCTCCAGTTGGCGCTTCTGATGCAGGTATGTATCCAGGGCGTATCGTATCCCAGTAGCATATTTACTCAGGAGACTAAAGATAAAATCAACTCTGAGTCTTGGTGATGAAGGTGACACTCTCAGGACACAAAGCATTCCAGGATGATGACTCTTGGAAAAGAGGAAGGATGACAAAAATATTTTAATTTCAAAATATATTATACATACAAAACATATTATCTGGAAGTAAAGCCTAGAAATGATCTCAGTAAAAGACAATAAAAGACAGCCATGCCTGCATCCGGAAAGGCTCCCGGGTTTTGTTACGTTTAATTCTTTTCTTCATTCTTTCATCCAGCGTTTCTCGTCCCCCAGTCTCTTTTCCTCCCATCTTTTTCTTATCCGGGTTATTGAAATTCTACTTATCCCATCTCCTTAAATGTTACAGAACTTACTATCCATTCCTTCGGCAATTGTGTTTTCCTATGTTACTGCACAGCCCTGTGATTTTTCATATTTAATCATTCACTCTGCTGACCAACTACACTGTAAACTGCTTGAAAGCAGAAACCAGGTTCTATTTTTGTCATTTTCCTGTAGCTTCCAGCATGGTATCACCTTCTCTCCTCTCATAAGAAAACCGTCCCCTCCTTTTACCTAAATTTCCCTAGTTTTAAAATTTACAATAATGTATATATACAGCTGTGATTTTTTTCTATACATACTATCTTTAAAAATGTAAATATTACAAATGATTTCTTAAAAAAACTAGAAACTCAATAGCTAATTACCTCTTGTATTCTAGCAGATAAAACAAAGTAAATATAAATGAAAATATAATTAAGGAAGTGAGGTGAGCAGTCCTACTTTTATGTACAGACTTCATAACAAACACAGTAATACTTTATATCTGGAATAAATCATCCAAATTTTAAACCTACTAAAATTCAAGTTTTAGGAGGTATAACATGCAAAACATTTTTCTTTGATGCATTATCAATAAAACAATACTTAAAGAACTAAAAGTTGAATGTTATAAAACTAATCACCTGTCTGAAATAGTAACATTTTTGTTATAAAAAATAAAGAACATATCTTTAGATGTCCACTTTACATTGCATTTTTTTTAACCAGAAAATGAATTAAAGTATGTTCTCTAAAACACATAGCACAATACTTATATAAATTTGGAATTGGCCATAAACAGGAAAAAATTCCCATTGCTTATACAAAGCTAGAAGTTCAAGAAATCTAGAAATAATACTTTTCAGGAAAAAAAAATTAGTCTGTACTTGCATACCATTTATGAAACTTCACACATGGAAAATCTAATTGAAAGCTATGACCAAAATTAATCTATTCTTCAGTGATTTCAAAGCTTCATGAGTTAGATTTCTTATGAATCATTTCCTTAAGATAGCATTAAAAAAAAAAGAAAGAAAGAAACTTCATCTAACCATTTAAAAGTTTAACACTATCTAATGTCACTGGAAAATTTGCACTGAAAAACTCATTAGAAATGATATATTAACATTACCTCATTTAGAGAACCATTGTTTACATCTGATGATTTATTTATATCCTTCATACAAATAATTTCATTTTCATTTAGACTGCAGAAGTGCAGGGAATTTAGAAGATCCGGAAGTTCCAAAGAAACTGCAGCTAAATCCTAATTTAAAACAATAACACAATGAATAACACTGTAGAATAACATTTCTGTTAAGGTTCATATAACGTGGGTCCAATTCAAAAATCGTAAGGCCCACTGGTTAATATTATTTTCCAGTTCAGAATAGTCAACACAAGCATTTATCAACCACAATCGATTTTTTTAAAACTCAAAAATAAAATGTACTAAAGTATTTTAAGATCTGCTGTTTCTGTAGCCTTTTAAATGTATTAATATCAAGCTACAAAAAAAATTTCACATGGTACCTTACACATCCGTGACAATTAGGCACTTAGTAGTTTTTAGCTGCAAATGTCAACCTGCAGACCTCAGTCAGCCTTAACGGTGAAACTTTTCATACCGGATTCTTAACTGTATAATGTACTTATTTGGAGCTTGAGTTTTATATTTGTAAAATAAAAACCTATTCTGTCTTTCCTCTCTGAAGTATTGTACTAGATTTTACATGATAATTTAATGAAGATGTAAAAGAAATAAAATAGCTTTTTTCATTTCTTTTCACGTAAAAATTTTACCCAGTTAAAGGATTATTAACGTCCTTGAACCCTCAGAGTATTTTCCTTTATAAACCTGGTTTTATCAGTAACTCTTAAAAAGGAAGCAGAATGAGAGAAATACTTTGGAACACTTCTCCTTTCAGCCTTACCTTCTCAGGGTACATCCTCTGTGCCTTCTGCCTAAACTATTTCCCGCAGACAAGAGCACCATCAAGGCACACAGCAGAGTTTTCATTCATTGTCACCTGACATGCACTATTCACAAAGCACTGAGTAGTGTTATTTCTTCTTCTGTTAGGGGATTTTTATTACCACAAAGGGAACATATGGCAATCACAAATTGTACGCAGCAGCACGAGGTGAAACACAGCATGCCGACACGGCTACCCAGCTTCAGCCCCTCCCGATGGGACTGTGAAGCTGACCCTCACATCACCTCTATCAGTCCCTCTGGAAATACCTGCCTCAACCAAACAGGCTGAAATTTCTGCATTGGTTAATCAGTACTTTTTACAAAATTTACCTTTTAGATTTTACTCTATCTCATTTGAAAATATAAGACTCTGACTGATGAAGTCAGATTGTAAAAACCATCCAAATTAAAAAATAAGTCTTACATTCTACATTATGCACAGAATGGAGAACAAGTTAGCCTGTGGTTTGCAGCCTTCTCAGCTAAATGACTTCTGTGGTCTTCTCAGCTAAAACTGCTTTCCACAACCAGCATACTCAGTGAAAACGCTGAAAGTGAAAATGTCCCAAGCACACTCAAAAGTTGATCTCAAAATGTCATCTTTGAACTTTACACAGGAATGATAACAGAAGAGTTCAGTGAAAATTTTGGGCTAATACGGCAGATTTTTCATGGTCTCAAAATCTGTTCCAAATAATCTGTCACAGTCCTTTCCAGTTCAATGAATCAGCCGTACCTGTATGTGAGCAGCATCTGTTTCTTCATTAAAACCTAGAAACGTGACCTGAATAAAAAAAGAATAGAGCTCCATGAACTTGAGTTTTAAAGTTTTATCTCAATTAGATTACTGACAGAGCTGGGAAACAGAAAACAGCACTTACAGCATTAAAATGCGGGTTGTCATATATAAATATCATTATGTTGTACACCTGAAACTATTGTAATATAATGTTTTGTGTCAATTATACATCAATTAAAGTAAGGAAATACGTGCTCTCTCGGGCAGGACGATTAATTTTTTGAAAGGTGATCACAAAGGTTTTTCACCAGATTTAGATCCATAATGTGGTTCTTCAATCCCCCCATGCTCGCTTCATACCAAGTCCAACCAGTGCTGCTCCCAAACCCCACACACACGCATGCCTCTCCGTCCCCCTGCCCCCACTTCCTGCCTGCACTATTACAGGCCTCTGCCACCTGTCCCCGTAACTGTCATGTCACTTTCCTGTCCAAAGGCTGGCTGCTTCTCAGTGCAGTCCTAACTGAGGCCCCACGGCCTGGGTTGGCTGGTGCCTTCCACCTCGCCTCGCTTTCATGCACACACATGGGCCACCCTGCTGGGTCTAGAGTACACCCAGTATGTTCTTCGCAGTAGCACCCCTCAACCTGGATCTCTAGTCCTTGGCTGTTTCCAGGCCTAGCTCCTGGTCACTCCTCAGGACCCAACTTCAATGTCATCTCCTCAGAGAGGCCCTCCCTGGGTGGGCTCCCAAGGCCATGTCCTTGCTGACTCCCTGTGGTATCATCACTTACTTCTCTCAATGCCCTTATGCAGAAATTTATCTGCAGACGTTTATATAAATTAAATTTCTAGAGAATAGCTAATGCTATGAGGAAATCTCACATTATTAATAAGGACAAGTTACAGAAAAATGATATGGAGTATGCACACAATTTCAACCTTATTTTTATAAACATATGCATGGCAAGTGACACTGGAAAGTAACACACCAAACTATAAGCAATGAGTGACTCTAGGTCAGCGGTTCTCAACCTTCCTCATGCCGCGACCCCTTAATACAGTTCCTCATGTTGTGGTGACCCCCAACCATAAAATTATTTTCGTTGCTACTCT